>NC_140169.1:113116250-113438750 GCF_963971535.1 Notolepis coatsorum | reverse complement strand
TTATTATTGCAAAACAAAATTGTTAAAAGTCAGTACTCAACACACAATCAGTGATGTACCTGAACGCGTTCAATGAACGATCGTTCATGAACGCGTTCGTATTTTGGGCGAACTTGAACTGAACGTACTGTATATCCGCTAAATGAACGTAATTGAGAACGCGTTCATTCTCAGCCCTGTGTAACGGAGTTCAAAAGTGCGTTCATTCTCAGCACTCTATTATAACGGCGTTCAAAGATGTGCCATATTTCATAATGCATTTCAGCCGAAAACTCTGTTAAAACACTGTAAACAGGCTTAAAAATTATGCGTAAAACCACCCGATCTGGCAACCAGCCTGTCACCCCCTGCTACGTCATCAGACTCCTCCTCACAACAAGCAGTGGAACAGGAATCTGCGCGCAGAAGCCGAGAGCTGCAGCAGCAGCAGCACTCTCTCAGTCGGAGTCAGACTCTACCTCTAGACGTCACGTCGGCGTATGCATTTAAAAGAGTTTACAATTCAAACTATTTGATAAACTTCCACTTTCAGCCCGGAAATGCATTCTGATAAACTGAATTAAGGATAAGCCTCCATTTTTACAAATGTGGTATAGAGAGATCTTCGGTGTGCTCCTACCCCATGAAAGACACTGTGCAATGCATAGAGTCAACGACGCTTCCTTTCAGGAGGTGTGGGCCCCACTATTAGACTATTTTCCTGCTGAAATGTATCGGATCCTTCTAAAGGCCCAGTGCCCCATTGTATGGACATACCTAGGATAGGAAAAAATAAATATATGTATGTCTACATGTGAATGTGCTCGAGGCAAGTGCAAGTGCCTGTCTTGGTCTGCTTTCCTTTTTGCTTGTTTTTCTTTTTGTTTTGTTTTTGCTTGCTTATGGTGTGGATGATGGCATAGAGATGAACTGACCCCCCCCCCCCCCCTTGTCCCAATGTGTGTTTTTGTAATGTAAGTAACTGTACGTGAAAAATCTATAATAAAAAAAAAAATTAAAAAAGAACTAAAAAGAACTAAATTAGTTCATTTTTGAAACCATGAACTTTAGTTCAACATTTTGAATGATGAACTATGAACTGAACTAGTTCATTTAAAAAAATTTGAACTGTGAACTGAACTAGTTCATGTAGAAAGTGAACTTTCCCAACACTGCACACAATGCATAATGAAACTAACAATTAAGGTGGCTAAAATGACATGCAAGTACAGTAACAGAAAACAAAAAAAAGTATATAATAATATTTTACCGTATACAGTGTATATCCAACGAAATTACCAATTGTACCAATGTCTTATACAGGATATACTCCTAATACCTATTATCTAAAACCCTACACACATATACTCCAGCTCGAACCCCCCCCTCCCGGACCCCTCCTTGGATAGTACCTCCATTATCCCTCACTCCTAACCAGACACCACCATTATAAGCTAGCTTTTATTCTCTCCACCACTTCTAACCACATTGACATTGAATTCTTGCTGTAGATATTTCTTGATAAATCACATCGAGATATGTAAGAAACCAAACCTTCTGGCAAATTTTTTCCGGTTGAAACCAGCGTGATGCGATCAGTTTTTTAGCTACTGTGATACCCGATAAAACCAATCTCTTTAGCTGTGGATTTACTGCAAACTCAAAAACATCATTCAATAGTAATACAGAGGGGTGTACTGGTATATTCCAAGATACGAGTTTTGATAATTGATGGGTCACATCTTTCCAGAATGCCTTAACTGGTGGGCAGTCCCAATACATGTGCATAAATGTTCCTTCGTCTCCATTTGTACATTGGGAGCATTTTGAGTCTTGTTTGAGACCCATTCTGTTCAGTCTTATAGGAGTCAAGTATGTCCTGTGAATATAGTTAAGATTGATTTGTTGATGGTCCGGGTTCCTTGATGTAAGACGGACATTTGCCCATGCTCCTTGCCAATCAAAGTCACTTTCCAGGTCTGGTATATCCCTCCTCCAGACAGAGTCTAGTTGGAGGGTTTCATACGAGGACGTTAGTAATTGATAATAAAAACCTGATACAAAACCTCTCGATGTCTCTCTTTCATAGAAGAATTTGTGGTATCTGTGGTGTTCAACTGGTATGTCTAATGGAACACCGTGAGACTTCAAACATAGCTGTAACTGTATGTAAAAAAGCCATGTGGACTCGGTGAGATTAAATGTTGTGCATATTTCTCCATAACTACAAAAACCCTGGTTGTTAAAAACATCCCCTAATGAGTGTATGCCTTGCTCTTCCCATATAGGGAATCTTATAGGTCGTTTTTCAATTAAGAGTGCATTGTTATTGAATAAGGGAGTATGATTGTGCCATTTTTGTGGGTTAGGATATTTTTTTTGTGTTTCACGCCATATCCGGATCGCATGGGTAATTATGGGGCCAAATTTCCGCTCACAGTACTTGATTGGAAGTTTAGTGTGTGCTATGTCCTTCAGTCAATGTGGGGCTACTATGTTTTCTTCCAATTTTCTCCAGGATACTAATGCTTGGGGATCAAACCATATTGTCAATGGTCTTAATGTGTACGCCTTAAAATATTGGAAAAAATCTGGAACTGCCATGCCACCGTCTGCTTTATTTCTCTGTGCGGTGGATCTTTTTATACGTGGTGGTTTGTTATTCCAAATAAATTTGTGTGTAATCTTTTCCAGTAACCCTCTGGAGGGGGTAACGGTAGCATTGAACTGATGAAGTTGATTCTAGGTAGTACATCCATCTTAACTATTGATACCCTTGCCTGTACTGAGTTTTTAAGTTTTGCCCACCTGTCCAGGTCGTCTTTGATTTTGTTCTGTATTTTTGTGTAATTGTGCTTCACCGTTTGTCTTATGGTGGGAAATATTTCCACACCCAAGCATCTAAAATGTTTTACCATAGGTATCTCACCTGGGAGGGTTGTATCTTTTTTTGCTTGGGTGTTAAGTGGAAGGAAAGCCGACTTCGGCCAATTTATTTTAAATCCCGATAGATCACCAAAGTTCTCAATCAACTTGAGTAGATGAGGCAATGTGGTGTTGGGGCTTTGCATGAACAATATTACGTCGTCCGCATATAAACTAATTTTATGTTGTGTGCCCTTGATTACGATTGGTTCTATGGATTGGGATTGTCTTATATATTGTGCTAAAGGCTCTAATGATAGATTGAATAGTCCGGGACTAAGAGGGCAACCCTGTCTGGCTGAGCGTGATACCGGAAAGATTTCGGAGATGAATGTACCTGTTGTGATCATGGCCGATGGGTCTTTGTATAATACTTTAATCATATCAATGAATCCTTTTCCTAACCCCATCCTTTCTAATACTGCCCATAGATACGACCATTCCAGCCTGTCAAAGGCTTTCATAGCATCCAGGGACAGCATCGCCTTAGGTATGGTGTCGTCCTTGTCTGCATCTAGTACGTGCAGTATTCGTCTTATGTTATCAGTGATCAGGCGACCTCTTATGAAGCCAGTTTGGTCCGGATGAACTAAAGACGTCATATGCTTTTGTAATCTGATGGCTAATACCTTAGAGTACAGTTTGACATCGGTTCCGAGGAGGCTTAAGGGTCTGTAACTACCGCACTCGGTGGGGTCTTTGTCTTTTTTGAGAAGGACTGAAATGAGTGCAATATTGTCGTTTTTATGGAAGCTCCCCTCCTTGACTGAGTATAAGATCATATTTAGTAATAAGGGTCCAATTATGTCCCAACAAGAAAGGTACATTTCTGATGGGATACCGTCTCTTCCAGGAGCCTTACCATTTTGCATTTCGGATATGGCCTTCTTGAGTTCCTCTAGTGTGATCGGTGTTTCTAACTGTTTAGCGTCATCCTCTGAAAGTTTAGGGAGAATAATTTGATTAAGATATGTGTCCATTTTGTATTGATCGAAGGTCGTTTCTGATTTATATAAGTCGGAGTAGAATACTTTGAATGTATCGTTTATTGTTTTGGGGTCTGTTTCAAGTACTTGTTGTGCTCTAATGGTAGTTATATCTGCAAATTTTGCATTAATTCTTAATCGCATGGCTAATAGGTGACTAGGTTTAGAACCTTGGGAGTACTGCTGTTGTCTTGTGCTGCGTATTTGCATTTCCGATTGTTGTCTGTATATGGCATTGATCTCTGTTTTTAGTACGTTAACTTGATTTTCTAGTCTAGTTGAGTTGTTGTATTTTAAAGAATTAAATAACGTTGAGTAAAGCGTTTCCAGTTCAGACAGTTTTGTGCATTGATTTTTGCGCATTATGGAGGAAAATCTATCAGTGAAATCCTTGATCATACCCTTTACCGACATCCATATTATTCTGGGGTCTTGCACCGAGTTTGCATTCTCCCGTAGGAATACTATGAGAGCTTCTTTGAGTTGTGTAATGAATTCCTTGTTATTAAGCAGCATCGAATTAAAACGCCATCTTGGGGCCCGGGAAGATAGTATACCAAATGTTGCTTTTAGGAGTAAATAACAGTGATCTGATAGTGCATTGGGTATCATTTCCACTTCATATTTATCAAATAGTCTCGGGGATGCAAAGACATAATCAATTCTGGATAATGTGTTATGTCTCGCCGATCGACAAGAGTACTTTCGGGTCGTGGGATTAAGTGAACGCCATAAATCATTTACACCTGTAATCTTTGACCAATCCTTTAATGCTTTAGATGATTTTTTTTGTTCGCTGGAAAAGGCGAGGTAAGATTTGTCCATCCTTGGATTCCAAATGGCATTAAAATCCGCACCTATTATAAATGAGTAATCGGGATGGTTTAACATTTCATCAGTTAGTGTAGTGAAGAAACCCTCTTCGTACAAATTTGGGGCATATACCGCTGCCAACGCTATTTTCCTGTTATTGTGTACAATCCTAGCTATAGTTATACGCCCATCCGCATCCGACCATACCCCCTTTAATTCAATATTTAACTTACGTCTGACGACTATGGCTACACCTCGAGTTCTCGTACCAAAAGAAGAGTGACTAATATTATGATATGTGTTATCCGCTAACGTATCTATGTCTTCCTCTAAAATGTGCGTTTCGCTTAGTAGAGCCACGTCCACATGTTCTTTTTTCATCAGTGTGAGCATGCTTTTGCGTTTGTGTTGTTTGTTTATCCCACCAGTGTTCCATATCATTATATTCAAACTAGCCATAATCTATACATGTTTTTGTGTAGTTTTTGGTAATGCTTCTGGAGTGCGAAGCTACAATAGATGTACATCCAATTATTGAGGTCCCGTTGAGAGCCGAGCTTAAAAACATATATATATACAAATAAAAATCCCCTTTTTTCCCCTCACCCAGAGAGTCGTACAGGCCTGTGTTCCAAAAACACATCCTCCGCGTATGACTCCCTCCCTTAGGCCACCGGATTGCCCAAACTGAGCTTTGTAATCCTAATCTTCCTATGCTAATTGCCATAGGATCTAACATTTTCATTCTAATTCAATAGAATGTCGCTTTTGGTCTTGCGCCTTCCCTTACTGTAATGAAATATTATGAAAAATGAAAAAAAAAAAAAAAACACTTTCATCGATATATTCATTTGAACCTTCTACTAACTTATGTAGGAAACATCAGAAAAAAGGAAAAGATTGTAGAGAAACATTAACACCTTAATATAAAGAACAATGGGAAAGAACAATGTAAGATAAAAGAGAGAAAAAAAAATAAAAATAAGGAGTGAGAGATAGAATAAAACTCAACGTGGAGAAGCCACTAGAACAGAATTGAGTAATTAGATAAAAGAGAAAAACAGAGCCTTTTAGAGCTACAATGTGCCAATCTCTACATCAGTGGAGTGATTATTTAAATTATTAGAATAACCTTGTTGTGCTCATACGTTTAGGTGTGGTTTATTTTTTTATTTTTTTAAAGTCTTATTAAGGCCTGATTAAACTTCAGTCAATTGATCATATGCTTATGCTTATACACACCGGATGTTAATGTTAGAGTTGCAGGCCTTCGTTGTAATGGTGCATTATATTCTAGAAGGTTGTAGAATACACTAGTATATACTAACAGACTGTTGTTATGTTCCAGAATGATCTTCCTACCCAGGGTTCATGACTACTAGTATTTTCGGGACATTTCTAAGTGACCCAGAGCAGTCGAGCGATAAGCCCAGAATATTCCAGATTGTTCTTATTGTCAATGATATATTCTTGTCTCCACGGAGACCAGAGGTCTGAAAATATAATGCATTACGAATCATATTATACACATTATGCCTTGGTGTAGCCGGCATGCATATCATCTGCTACTTTTGTTGAGCCCGGATAAAGTCATTCTAATACTGATATACACAGAGAAAGAGAGAGATGAGAAGGCTTATCTGTTTTTAGACAGTGTTTCGCTCTGCCTTGGGGGTTCTGCTCCATGTAGATTCCAGTATTCCTCGGCTTCTTTAGGCGTGTGTAATCCTACCCTACGGCCGTCACTGCCCACGATCGATAATAGCGCCGGGTATACTAGCCTTGGTCTGAGGCCAGACTTGAACAATTTCTGCATCACCTCCTTGTAGGGGAGACGCCGAGCGATGGCCTCTTTGCAAAGATCCTCGTAGATAAATATTGGGTTTTCACCATGTTTCAGCTTTCCCCTTTGGTTGCGAGCAATTTTGATGATGTCATCTCTTATTGCCGTCTTGCGCAGAGTAACAATGATGACTCTTGGCCCGTTGCTTCTTTGATCCCGAGTACCGATTCTGTAAGCTTGGTCCACTGTCGGCACTGTGTTTAGAAAGTTGTTACCCAAAATCTCTGATAGCACTGTTGGAAACTTTTCGTCTGCGCAATTGACTGCTTCATCAAGTCCTACAATGCGGATGTTATTTCGCTTGTAGTAGCGTTGGGTTTCGAGTAGCCTCTCCATCGCTTCATCTTTAACTTCTTGTATTTTCCTCCGGCATGCCTCTTCCACCCTTTTTATCTCCTTTGTTACCTCTGTCAAACCAACGTTGATGATGTTCTCGTTCTCTTTGACTGCCCGTGTAATTTCTGTCACCGTATTCTCCACTATCGTGATTCGCTCGGACTGTACAGCGACCGCTTTCATAACTTCTTCTAATTTAGCATCGATGTGTTCGAATTTAGTATCGATGTGTGCGACGTGTAATTTGAAAGCTACCATCTGTTCATTAATCAGATCCTTGATCAGGCTAGTCAGGGAGTTAAAGTCGGGTTGTGTAATTACACTGCCAGTGCCAGTTGATATTGTAGCTGCAGTGATGGGGCCGACGGGTTTGTTGGCTATTATCTTCTCAATATCCTCTGCTTTGTCCTTCACGCTACTTTTTCCTGTCATTCCCGTTGTGTTGTCCTCTATTGTCTCCATCTCGGAGCCAGTCGCCGATGTACCCGGTATATTCTCTGTTATATTCCCATCGGGGGTTGTCAACAGCGGATCTGCCGGCTTCTACATTCTTCATTATAACCAAAAAGAAATTATACCGATATAAAAAAGAAAATCAAGTGTGAGAGCAAGGTACAATTGACAATTGACAGCAGAAAAAACTTGCTATTTGACTATCCATAATCACATGCACCTTAGCAAAGAACAAGTGCACGGCACAAGAATACAATGATAAGAAGTAGAAAGGAATCTGAAGCAAGAGTGTTTCATTTATTTTATAAAATGTTTCCCCCCAAAGGAACTAAGACAAAGCATAAGAAAACTCTGTCTGCCACATAGGACTGGTGGAAAGATTCAGTGTTCCACCTCTTCACGGTTCACTTTTAATTAGATGAACAAAGGTTCCTTGAAACATCTCCCTGTATGTAAGACGTCACAGGAAGACAAGTGCCTGCGATGACAGCATGGCACAAAGCAGCGCTCTGTGGGAGCATATTCATGAGATTCACAGGGGGCCTTCATTTCAAAGAATATGTACTTGGTTATATTTAGAGCTTCCAGAAACATTTGACATGACAAATGTCAAATGTTTGTCATGATCACGATGTGGTTACCATCTCCTGCACACATAGTGGTTAACCAGACGTCTCACTGCACACACATACGGAGATAGAAGAAAGACAGAGAAACCCAGATAACGCCCTAGCCAGCTGTCCTCATCAACCTTTGATCTATTTCTCTCTCTCTATCTATCTCTCTCTGTCTGTCTCTTCACAGGATTAACTCACAGGGCAGACAGAGAGAGAGTTTTAACAACAGTTATGAAGTACTTATTTTTGCTCAGTCACGGTGACAGATTGCAGCATGCATGATAATGGATGAGTGGTATTTTGAGATTAGGCTTCAGGCTGCTATGACCTAGTAAGCTATGACGACATTAAAGATGGCAGCTTATCTCTCTCTCTCTCTCTCTCTCTCTCTCTCTCTCTCTCTCTCTCTCTCTCTCTATGTAAAGAAGGTATAAATAAAAGGACTTATAGGACTTCATTTCCAAGGAATGTCACCCATTTAAAAGAGGTTTATATTCTAGCATTGCTAGAAGGTTTGATCCAGAATTAAAACCACATTTGGGTATAAGAACTCACGTCACTGGTCGAGGAAATCGAACCTGGATGACTGTAGTAGGTTCCAAACAGAGTACACAGCCACAATGGATATAAAGAAAAAAAGAACACAACTTTATTTTTCACAAGATTATAACAATGCATTACAAAACTGGGAAATGTCCCTTTTGACTGAGGGGAGAGACAACCAATGGCTCTCCCACTGGGAAGGAGTTGTCGGGGGACCTCTGGTGGATAGACGGTGGTAGTGTGAGGGAGATGGCAACATCCAGGGCCCTCATGTATCAACGTGACGTACGCACAGATATGTGCTTAACCCGTGCGTACGACCATTTCTAAGCAAAGTGTGGGATTTATCAATTCGAACGTGAACTTGACTTTGTGCTTATGTCTACGCACAGCTCTGAGCATGCTTAGCTGACGCCCAGTGGTAGAATATCGTTACTATGGCATATGCGCTCCTCGGTTCATGCATTAGTTTCAACGCGGAAATAAGCTTTCGTGCATTACTCCTGACACTGGTGCGTGTTCTGTATGAACCGTAATTCATTATAGTTCATTTTGAAATAGCGACAGTAGTGTAATTATAATGGGCTCATGCGCGAACAAGAGGTTGGCTTGCTTGTTTGGCAGGGGGGGCAGACGCAGAACACCTAGTGTAACTGCCGCCGTGTCATAGTGTAATTCAAGTTAAGCTTCAGTATGATGTCATAATAGTAGAACCGGTTAGAACAGGCTACAACCTTCCAGAACAGTGCTCCACAGTGTATAAATAGAGAGAACTTACAAGGGTTCTCTCTCTCACTTCTCAACCACCGTCAACCACCTAGCCCCTTTCGTGACTGTGATGCACCGAGTGAATCCACAGTCACTTGCTCCTCAATAGGAAACCAACCTAGATTTACCCTGAAGGACTGGTTCTAACCGAACCGTTCGTTATACAAGAATCACAGAGAAATGTCAAAGGTACTCACATTTGCAGGAGGGTTTCGGACAGAGATACGGGATGGTTTGAAAGCTCGGCGTTGCTAATAAACATTTTAAAGGGGAACTATTTTACTATTCCTAGCACTATTTGGGCAACTTTACACAATTCCTGTGAGTCTATTGAAGACATCTGTACTTTTTTTTTCAAAAAAATGCATTGGTTTATATTTCTAATCAAGTACTCAAAACCATAATTTTTCAGCCTCCGGATTTCAGGCTGTTATGGCCTGGCTCCGCCCATAAGCACTTTGAGTGAGTGTGAGAGTGTGAGAGTGAGTGAGTGAGTGAGTGGGAGAGAGAGAGAGGGAGAGAGAGGGAGAGAGAGAGAGAGAGAGAGAGAGAGAGAGAGAGAGAGAGAGAGAAAAAACTCAGCGTGTCTCAGAGAGAGAGAGAGAAAAAAAAACTCAGCGTGTCTCCGAGAGAGAGAGAAAAAAAACTCAGCGTGTCTCCGAGAGAGAGAGAGAGAGAGAGAGAGAGAAAAAAACTCAGCGTGTCTCCGAGAGAGAGAGAGAGAGAGAGAGAAAAAAAAACTCAGCGTGTCTCCGAGAGAGAGAGAGAGAGAGAAAAAAAAACTCAGCGTGTCTCCGAGAGAGAGAGAGAGAGAGAGAGAGAGAGAGAGAGAGAGAGAGAGAGAGAGAGAGAGAAAAAAACTCAGCGTGTCTCCGAGAGAGAGAGAGAGAGAAAAAAAAACTCAGCGTGTCTCCGAGAGAGAGAGAGAGAGAGAAAAAAAAACTCAGCGTGTCTCCCAGAGAGAGAGAGAGAAAAAAACAGAACTGTGTAAACACGCAGCGCGGTGTTGGACTTCCTCGAACGGGAGAAGGAGAGGGAGACACGCAGGCGGGTGTTATTATGCAAATACGCACCACCTGACGTCCCGAATACGCTAATTTTCAGATGACTCACTTGAGGGAGGGACATTATTGTGAGAGGAGAATTGGAAGAATGCGCCAAATCGAGAATTAGAGACATAGATGTGGATTTCCTAAGTCCACATAGCTAGAAAATGACCTTAAACACTGGAAAAGGTCATTTATAAGATGGTTCCCCTTTAAATATTTTTTATAAACTGGTCAACACTGCATTATTTCCGGCGTTGTGTGCATGATGCGCATGCGCTGTGATCACACCAGGCAGCCAACGCCGGAAATAATGCCGTGTTGACCAGTTTATAAAAAATATTTAAAATGTTTATTAGCAACGCCGAACAGAACACCCACCGGCCACCTCCACCAAACGCGATTAAATATTGTTTCAAATAAAAAGCGACATACTATTATTTTGTGTCATGTTTCCAAATAAGATTGGCCACAACGAAATGCTTTCTACTTCAATTTGTTGGTTAGAATAGACCTCGCTCCGTTGAAACTTCACTGAGACTAACAGTAAAAGACAGTATTTTAATAATAATAATAATAATAACAATAATATTAATAGAGCTTCATTTTATACGTGAAAGTGTGCACGAGCCTCAGCGTAGGAGCAAGGTGATATTTATCATGACAGGTGTGCGTAGGACCTGTGTACGCACGTGTGATAAATCCCGTTTTTTTTGTGCGTGCACACATTCTAAATTCTGTGCTTACGTGTGGAAATAGAACATTTTCTGAGAAAACTTGATAAATGAGGGCCCGGTCTGCCTAGCAATGTGTGCTCACTAAAAGTGAACTGTGTGTGTGGGTTAGTAACTACAGTTAGTAGTGGCAGTGGCACGTAGTGACAATGAATAGTGACAATGTTCAAGTTGTCAAAAAAAACACAGTATTTTTATGATCATATAGTTTACATAAGAGAAGAACATGACCATATGACCAGACAAGCTACGTCAGGCCATCTACTGGCACCTAAACCCAGAACAAATCTACTAAAATCGTCTGTGACTTACAGAGCTATCATGGAATGGAACTCATTGTCAAGCTTCTTCGCTAAAATAGAATCCAAAATCACTTTCAAGAAAAAATGTAAATACCATCTACTAACAAGCATGCACTGAACCCTTATGGCATAGCGGTGAAAACCAATTTATGTTGATGGCAGTGAGTGCTGCTCAGGAAGCACTATTTATTTGATTTTAATTATTTGATTTTAATACTTTTTACTAATAAATATCTTGTACAATATCATCCTAACTGAGGATGAGATTGTTAATGATGTTGATAATGATGTAATGTATTGGATATTGTTGTATTGTTGTAAGTGCCGGACCCCAGGAAGAATAGCTTTTGTCAAGTGCAAAAGCTAATGGGGATCCTAGATAAACATAAACATAGTGATGGGAATTCCGGCTCTTTTTAGAGAGCCGGTTCTTTTGGCTCGGCTCACTAAAAAGAGTCAAGCAGCTCCTCAGATTTTTTGTTGCTTAAATAAATGTATTACCAAAGATTATGTGTAAAATGAATTACTAATGTAAAAAACATAAATTATATCAAATGTTTATCATTTATATAGCTTTATTTACATACTCAACAAGAAGCAGAGTGCTAGGTCTTTGTGTTGGTGTTGTTCCCGGCTCTGTCAGCCCATGGAAACACCAAATGTTGAGGCTTAAGAGAACAAACATGATAGAGTTATCTGCTTCTATCTGATCTGATCCCCTCTCTGCTGTCTGGGTTCCCCAAGACTAGAGGGGATTATCATTGTGATTGTCAAGGAAGATTGTTTGCTTGTGTATGCGTTTGTGTGTTGCGGTCTGTGTGTGTGCATGTGTATGTGTGCGCGTGCGTGTGTGTGCACAAACATGTGCAGTCGTGTGTGTGTGTGTGTGTGTGTGTGTGTGTGTGTGCGTGCGGTGTGTGTGTGTGCGGTGTGTGTGTGTGTGTGTGCGGTGTGTGTGTGTGTAGTGTACACAATCATATTGACATAGCACTCTCCAGTGGCACCAGGTAGTATTGCTCAGTAGCAGTTCAGGGCTTTGTGTGTAGCCATCAGATCGAGAGGCGCTGGCTCAGCAGAAAACTTCTCTCCAACAAGCAGCTGGAAAATCCACTTCCTCCTCTCTCCGTGAGCTGTCTCCTCTTTATCCCTCTCTCTCTCCCTCTCTGTCTCCCTCTCTCTCTCTACCTCTCTCTCCCTCTCTGTCTCCCTCTCTCTCTCTCCCTCTCTGTCTCCCTCTCTGTCTCTCTCTCTCCCTCTCTGTCTCCCTCTCTGTCTCCCTCTCTCTCTCTACCTCTCTGTCTCCCTCGCTGTCTCCCTCTCTCTCTCCCTCTCTGTCTCCCTCTCTGTCTCTCTCCCTCTCTCTCTCTCTCTCTCTCTCTCTCTCTCCCTCTCTGTCTCTCCGCCCTGAGCACTGACATATGCTGCTCATATCAGAGGCAGAGCTGGAGGGGAGGGGGTTGTTGTTGTTGGAATGGAAGGAGGTCGTAAGGTGAAGACTGAAGATGTAGAGGATAGAGGATGAAGAGTGTGTGAGAAAGAGAGAGAGAGAGAGAGAGGATGATTATCTTCATAGGACATGAAGTGAGAGATATGTAGGTGTGTGTGATGAGTCCTTTGAGATGTAGAGCAGGTTGGCAGCCTCACGTCTCAGGCCTTGCAGGATCTTTTCTCAGGCTGTACGCACCTGAAGCACGGTGGGATAAACATGACGACACCGGAGCTAAAATTACCTGGTGCCAAAACAGACATTGTGTGAAGCTCACGATCGCTGACTGCACTGACTTCCTGGGCTTTAATACCAGGTGACTGTTCAATAATGAGCCATGGCTTTAATACCAGGTGAATAATGATCCATGGCTTTAATACCAGGTGACTGTGTTGAATAATGATCCATGGCTGTAATACCAGGTGACTGACTGTGTTTCCTTACTGTCCTTGCAGGCAGATGATCGAGCAGCAGCAGCAGATGCAGGCGCACATGGAGCGGGAGCGACGATCCTCCAACTCAGGTGCTGACATTAAGGATTGTGTTGTCGACCCAAACCTTTTTTTTATCTTTTTCTCGTTTACAATTACAATGTGTTTTTGAGCATCATGAAACGCAGAAAGCTATGTTATTTTTAAGGCCCACTTATTAGTATCCTTACACACTTTCCACTGACGAGGTTCATATGTTCGTACTGCACGTACTAAGTTCTTATTGGAGTTCTTATTATCTGCTGTAACATGAATTGCCCAGTTTGGGACATGCTAATAACCTTCACTTGACTTGACAAACACAAACAGGGCTACACAACGTTCTGTGATATATTCAACATAGACCCTATTGCTTTGTCTTCTGGCATATTGATCAATTATGACCAACGTCTCGTCAACTAGGACCTCAAATACAGTATGTGAGTTGTGGTTGTCATGGCTACAGCTCTCTGAGCTGCAATTCAATCGAATGGGGGCAACCATGCAACGAAGAATGTTACCAAAAATATAATGCGTTTTTGTTTAATTTGTCTTAAAGTTCTGGGACTGTTACTGTGGTTTCAGTATTGGATTGAATTGCAGCTGGCAGGGCTGCAGCAATCTCAAGCCCCCAGAAGAGACCCAGACCACATTTGGTATTAATTTATTGATTGGTATGTCAGACGATAGAAAAACAAGGTCTAGGTTGAAAATATCAAGGATTATCCTCAAATATATTTAATTTATCTGGGGGGGGATTTGCAGTGTATGTTTGCTCTTTTTCAGCAATGTCCTGCTACATACACACAAACACACATACACACTGTCTAGACCAGGGGTGCTCAAACTTTTTATACCACAACCCCATTTTATTTAGGAATTTTTTTGACTACCCCACACTTAATTTCAACGTGGAATTAAGCCTTAATTTAAGGAATATCAAAATAAAAGCACACGTTGTTGAACTTGATCATGCATATTTATTAGACATTTTAATTACAGCACTATGTTATCAATACACATTTATAAAACTAGGCATATTTAGCCAAAATATGTTGCCAGAACATTAAACAAATTTGTATTATTATTTATTTAAAAAAAAAAATTACTTGCCAATGCGCTGCCAATGCACTGTCACCTACCCACAACCCCACTTTGGGTCGCGACCCGTAGTTTGAGAACCGCTGGTCTAGACTGTACGACCACAGTCTTCCACTGATGGCCACGAGTTGCCCCATTGGGGCAAGTGAGGGTCAAGTGTTTGGCTCAAGTGCACTTCAGCTGTGGTTGTTGAGGAAGGGGGAAAGAGTGTTAATCATTCACTTGATCCAGTAAATCCCAGCCAGGCCCGGGAATTCAAACCAGTCTGGAGTCGCCCTCCAGTCAACAAGCCTTCTCTAACCTTTAAGCCAGCGCTGGCCCCTGGTGCCAACTGACAGCTGGTATCCACTAACAATGCTGCCTGACTGTCCCTGGGACCCAGCCAAACAGTACTGGCCAAATGCCTTGTAAACTGCCAAGGGTTTATGGACATCAACAGGCAAATCAAACTGCCGTTTTGCAATTAGCAGAAACACAAACATTTCTGTGAGACACTGCATACAGCTATCTGAAGCTACACTATTCAGTTCAACTACCTTGTGGCATTCTGGTTTATGCACCGATTAATATACTCACAACAAACTGATGCCTACATAGCACTAAATGTATGTTGTGTATGTTATATGTATGTAATTACATGCAAGTAATAGTCTATATTGTTTGTCGTCCTGTCCCTCTGCATTGTATGCTAGTGTATACCATGTGCATCTGTCATACTGTGGCACATGTTGGTTATTTAACTACTTTGCATCAATGTTGCCGTGACAAGGTCAAACAAACATTGTACTTGATGAGTTAAGTGTTTCTGATTCTGACATAGGCTGTATAGTAGGCGTGGGAAGAGTAACTCATAATACGATACTGTGATGAATTTGGCCCTCGATAACAATAATATCACGATATCTGCCATAATCGATATATTACAAGAAATGTATATATTATTTTTTTTATATATATAAATATATATATATATATATATATATATATATATATATATATATATATATATATATATATATATATATATATATATATATATATATATATATATATATATATATATATATATATATATATATATATACTTGGCGCCAGTGAATGTAATACGTGTCACAAGAGGAAGTACGACGATATATTGCAGTATTGATTTTTTGTCCCACCCCTACTGTATAGTTAACATCATAATGAACCTACTGTTGGACTTCTCTCTCTCTCCCTCCAGGTTCTCCCTTCCAGGGCCACCCGGCTGTGTTATCCGTGGCTCCCCCCGTAGCACCTCCTCCCATGAACATGGGCGGTGCCCCCCCTCCCCCCCCACCTCCCCCTGGACCTCCTCCACCCTCGGCAGGGGCTCCCCCGCCCCCTCTCCCCCCGCCTCTCCCCCTGGGCGGAGTAGGCCTCGATGACGAGCACCCCGCCCCAACAGGCCTCGCGGCCATGATCGCCGGAGCCAAATTGCGGCGTGTTAACTCAAGAGTGAGGCACAGTTTTTTTTTTTTTATATCTTTCTTCTTTTTTGTGTTTTTCTTTTTTTTATATACATTTTTGTGTATATATTTGAGTGAAAGTCCTTTCAAGTGATTATGTTAAGATTGTGTATACAGCTTGATCGTCACTGAACAAGCTCTGAATGGAGAAGCCAGAGAGTCACTTTGAAGTAGTTTCAATGAGATTAGGTGATTTAACACTTTCAGAGCCCAAGCTTAATCTTGATTTACCGCTTGAATGCCACCATCCACTTCAATGTTAGCGTTAATAACGCAAAAAAAAAAATATAACGCCTAATCGATGTTTTAAATTATGGCTATGTGTCTAATCTGCCCGTCGCTTATCAATGACTCGTTTTCCAGTCAACATTGTCGAAGTGGATTGTTTTTTTATCGGTTCATTTTAGTTTTATAGCATTTTGAAAAGCCCTCGTTTTCAAGGAAAATATAAATCCGCCCTTTACCGGAATATTCTAGAATACACAAAAACGTTGTAATTTTTCGGCCTATTTATGAATAGTTTTCAAATAAACGCTAGATTATCGATAGTATATGTGTACGTATGCACGCTATATAGGCGATCTGAAAAATCGATTCTCTGATTTCCTCAAAGCGATCGCCCACACACACACACACACACACACACACACACACACACACACACACACACACACACACACACACACACACACACATAGGGCGAACGCTGAGATCTCAGCGAATACAACTCTGATTATCCCAAGACTTGTAAAATAGATTCCTTACCTCAGATCAGATGTTCTCCAAAAAGATCATTCCAATTCCTGATCGCCATTCCAAAAATCGATCGCTTTTATTGATCCAACGCTACATACTGTACATATGTATTCCACGCTGTTCTGAGGCTCCACAATGAATCCGATCGGCTCGGGTTACATGCCTGAGAAGTAAAATGTGGATTCCGGATTTTTCTTTTCTCATCCATTTTCATTGAGTCCATTCCAAAAGGGTGCATTACCATCTGGGAGACGATAGGGGGCTGCATACCAACGGGAGACTCGGTTGATGAAATATGAATTCAGATCGCTAATAAAAAAATAAAACGCTAATTGTCGTCGTGGGCATTCAGGCATTGGGCTGATAAAACGTCTTATCACGTTTTGGGCATTGAAAGTGTTAAGGCAACGTTTATTTTTCCCCTTTCTATTAATTAATCAAGTTCTGGAGTGTGTACAGAGCAAATTGAGACCATCGACCTTCAAAACTACAATGAGTGGTCATAATTTCAACAAGAAAAAACTACTGCCAACAGCTTTTTGACTGCGCAGCACCCACTGTGGAAGCCTCAGCTAGGCTGGTCTCCTATTAACCTCTTAAGCCCGACGGGACCGGTACCGGTCCCAAAATGACATCATGTCATAAATCAATCTCTCCAGACTGTTTGACAAAAGTATCTGGTTTTATTCCAAGCGTATTCAAATATAAACATCATAACCATGTCACAACAGCATTTATAATGTATATTATCATCAATACGTTAGTTTAACAATAGATTAAAGTGTTATTAGATAGATTTTCCTTTTCGTTTTGGTCAGGTTTATTTAGCGAGAGGCGACCATTTTGAAAAATCTTAACCATGGGAATTGTAGTTTTTTTTGCTGCCATTTTGGAAAGGACATCGCTAGCTGTCGATCAGCATTGGAATTTTTCAGAACGACACTTCCCAAAAGGCTCTATGGGGTTTCAAGCGTCATACTTCTGTATGAATTTTTTTAATATCTCTTATTATTCGGGATAATAAACCACAACACTTAATGTTATTGACATATATTGAAGCACAGTTAGTTTCTCTTCCCTATTCTTAGCATGCAGCAACAATTAGATTTGAAATTAGTTTCAAAACGGTTGCACCCTGATCAAAATAAAAAAGTACAGTAGATTACAGTAGATTTCATTATCTGTTCTTATGCACGCCTGGTGATACTAAATCCAAATTGAACTTGGCCATTTGAAAGATAATATATGTATATATATAAATGTGCGAATTGGCTAATAAGGTAATTTATAAGCCTGCTATTCTATATTCTATAATAATATTTCAAATTGCATTGGTCCGGATGGGATAATTCAGTACTGTATCTACAGAACCTTCTGTTTAATCATCTTCCCTTTATTCATTTCCTTAGATTTTTTTTGTACACATGATCTCAAGAAGGTACTGAACGAGATCAGTGGCAGTTCTTCATGTCTGTTATTGGTGTTATTCACTGTCAAAGATGCAAAGAAAAATCATAATTCATATTCTCCTTTGTTTCATCACAATTTAAGCAAGCCTAGTAATAGACACAATATTTCTGACACTGGGAATACATTCACTGAGGTCCATAGATGTCCCTAGATACCAAGAATATGCAAATGGCACTTGTAGAAGTGGAGCAATATTCGATTTACTTAGGTATGTATTTTAGGCGGATTTTCGGAAAATAGGGCTCCGGGCCTAAACAGCAAACATCAGTAGTACATTTTTATGTTAAACACAGCTGGAATTTTCAAATCTCAACATGAGGTCACCTGTGAAAAAAGGTTGGTAATCCTTGTTTTAATGGTTAGTATTGAGTGACTGTAAAGATGGAAGAGAGAGACAGGATGACATGTAACGTAGGTCACAATCTGGCATCAAACCCACAACTTTGCAAGTATTGTATAGTGCATTAGTCTACAGAGGCCCTAACCCACACAATTATTTGTCCTGCCCTGCCCTGTCCTCTCCTCTCCTCTCTTCTCCTCGCAGGCTGGAGGAGAGGAGAACTCTTCGGGCACCAAAAACGAGGTCAACAGGACGAGTGGAGGGAGTGGAGGACTAATGGAGGAGATGAACGCCCTGCTGGCACGAAGGTCAGAGCATTGAGCCAAGGATACAAAACCAGCTCCCATCCATGAATGAATGAATGAAAACTTTATTGAACAGATTGCAGAATGGGTACAATACAGTACGGCTCAATACACACAATTGTTAAGGAGATGCAGACCAGAGAAAGACGTTTGTCTTGTTTAGATCAGGGTCCCCCATTTTCAATTCATAGTGACATTTATGACATACACAACATACATG
This sequence comes from Notolepis coatsorum, assembly GCF_963971535.1. Lineage (NCBI taxonomy): Eukaryota > Metazoa > Chordata > Actinopteri > Aulopiformes > Paralepididae > Notolepis > Notolepis coatsorum. The sequence goes on along the minus strand of NC_140169.1, from coordinate 113,419,770 downwards.
ACATTTATGGCATAGGGACATACATGACATACAGGTATTTAGTACTGTTACATTTGTGACATATACGATATGCAAATATACAGTACTGTTACCCATTTACCATGGCCAGTTTCGAATTGCAGCCTCCCGTATGTGCTCTTTAAGAGCGGTTTTGAATTTTTAATTAATGTTAATTAATGCTTGTATATCTAATTTTATGTTGTTATGTTTATGTTTATGTGTATGTTTAAAAAAAAATAAAAAAAAAAAAAAATATATATATATATATATATATATATATATATATATATAAAAAGAGCGGTTTTGAATGTGGGTAGGGATTCACATTCCTTTACAGCTTTGGGTAGGGCGTTCCACATTGATGTGGCATAATTGCGAAACGTTTGAGCCAAATCTTGTTTCGGCTTGTTTGAGCCGAATCTGGGTTTAATATGATTTGTTGAGCTTCCTCTGGTGTTGTGGTCGTGGTATTCACTGACCTTTGGGAAGTATTTTGACATGTACATGGGTACCTTAGTCGTATAGTGTATCTTGTAGACCAGGCCCATTGCAAGTTGCTGTACCCTGTCGTCTACTCTAAGCCATCCTAGGTTGTCAAAGTGGGCAGGGGTGAGGTGGGTTCTAGGGGTAAGGTCAAGTAGAAGTCTGACCAGTTTGTTTTGTGATGTTTGTAATCTTGTTTTTAGCGCCTTTGAGGTGCTTTGGTACCATGAGGTGCAAGCATAGTCGTAGTACCCTTGAATGAGTGCTCCTGCCAGTCTTCAGGGTATTCTTGTTTACCAGAAAGGAGATCCGGTACAAGAATCTAGTTCGTTGGTTGACTTTTTTTTATTACTTTGGATGCCATTTTGTCACAGGAAAGATTTGCCTCTAGGATGGAACCTAGGTATGTAATTTCATCTTTCCTTGTGACAATATTGTCACCCACTGTAACTGAGAATCCGTCGGTCTTGCTGAGTTTGTTATTTGAACCGAAGAGAATGGACTCTGTTTTACCCAGGTGTAATGATAGTTTGTTATCAGCGAGCCAGGTGCAGATTCTGCCGAGTTCAGAGCTGAGGGTTTTTTCAACCTGTAACTTGTTCTTGTCAGAGACCAGCAGGGCTGAGTCGTCCGCGAACAAGAACAAGTTGCAGTCACAAGCTGACGACATGTCATTTGCATAAATTAGGAACAGTAGCGGTCCTAGTATGCTTCCTTGTGGAACACCACAGCTCACTGTGAGAGGGGGGGATAGAGTACACTATAGTAGCCACAGAACCAGCTCCTATCCATACAGTAGCCACATTAGACACCACACTGGTCACCAAACTTTGGATTGATTCATGATTCAGGAGTTCTTACCAGTAATGGCCATTTCTATGCTCGTAATTGAGGATAAGAATGAGGTTCTGTGAGTGAATGGTTCTGACTTGAGGCCTCTTCTTGCCCCCAGAAGGAAAGCAGCTTCAGAGAAGCCTGAGGACAGCCAAAACGTGAGTCGGACCTTACTATATATAAAGCTGCTGTCAAGTTATGTTGATTCACAATTTTATTTTGGTGATTATGACAAAGATGATAATTATATGATGATATGATATGAATGAATGATTGGTCTCCATGTGTTTCTGCAGGATGATCCAAATTCTCCCTCACTCGGCACCCGGGGTGGACAGAACGCCACAGGTGGGCCAATGACACACAACGCTATGGTTGCTACAAGCACAGAAAAGGGCTTATTATTATTATTATTATTATTATTATTATTATTAAAATGTTTTATCCAAGTCAGATTTGGATGCATCAGTCAAACGTATTACGAAACAATCAAATAAATACAACAAAAAGCCAACAAAAACCCATTTGACACAGAAAAGAAAAAGGGTTTTCATTGGAGGGGATCTTTAAAGAATGGTCTTTATTTCACTGTGGTTTTAGTAATAACATGGGGGTCCCCCATATTAACCCTTTCACTACCACACTACAGAATGTTAACCGTCTGTAGTGTGGTAGTGAAAGGGTTAACCGTATGTAGTGTGGTAGTGAAAGGGTTAACCTTATGTAGTGTGGTAGTGAAAGGTTAACCTTCTGTAGTGTCGTAGTGAAAGGGTTAAGCCTTTGTTGTGTGGCAGTGAAATGGGTTAACCTTTCGTATTGTCGCAGTGAAAGGGTTAACCATTTGACAGTGTGGTAGTGAAAGGGTTAAGAGGTTTGCGAAAAGGCTTGAGAAGTGGCTTGACCTCCCTGACCCCGCTGTCCGGTCCCTGCAGACGGTGTGAAGAAGCCGTGGGATCGCTCCAACTCTGCCGAGAGGTCGTCACTGGTGTCAAGGTGGGAACCGGCGGCCACTCCCTGGTCATGATCACTGAACATTGCGATACATCATACATGTCTATAGATGTTCACAAAGAAGCTTGGCGCAGTGGCAAAAGACGGATTGAAAACACATTTTTAAGACGTGATTTAAAGGGGCACTTCGCCAAAAAACAATGCTGATTTATTTTGCACATACTATCACACACATCCAACAACTCTAAACTGTTTTGTGCACATTCATTTTGTTATTGAGAGTAAATGAGTTTGAATATGGCCAGTGATGTCATCGGGGACACTGAATCCTTGTGTTGTGTTAATTACAGCTGAATTAAATGATAAAGTAGCAGTCCCTATAAGACAACTCAAGGTATTGCTATTTTTTCATCTACACAATTGCATGGTGCTGTAATAAACACAACACAAGGATGCAGTGTCCCCGATGACATCACTGATGGTGGCCATATTCAAACTCATTTACTCTCAATAACTGTCAAACTAAATTAATGTGCGCAAAACTGTTTACAGTTTTTGGATGTGTGTGAGATTATATGTAAAATAAATCAGCATTGTTTATTGGTGAAGTGGCCCTCTAACAGAAGGACTGTAACTGAGTGTGACTGTGTCGTGTGTGTGTGTGTGTGTGTGTGTGTGTGTGTGGTGTGTGTGTGTGTGTGTGTGTGTGTGTGTGTGTGTGTGTGTGTGTGTGTGTGTGTGTGTGTGTGTGTGTGTGTGTGTGTGTGTGTGTGTGTGTGTGTGTGTGTGTGTGTGTGTGTGTGTGTGTGTGTGTGTGTGTGTGTGTGTGTGTGGTGTGTGTGGTGTGTGTGTGGTGTGTGGTGTGTGTGTGTGTGTGTAGGGTACGACCAGTGGGGAGTAGCAGCGATACAGACGCCTTAGACCTCGACAGAATGAAACAAGTGAGTGAAACACACTGATAATAACCACATACTAACTTACCTTTTATGAAGCCTTGTCATACAGTGTGTCTGTGCTGCAAAATATATATATATATAATATATTATGTTCATATGTATGTGCTGCGTCGTCATAAACAACAACCTCTTTTCGTTACACGACCAGGAAATCTTGGAAGAAGTTGTCCGCGAATTGCACAAAGTGAAGGATGAGATCATTGATGGTACGTTTTGATTTCCTTTTTTAAAGATTCTGTGAGAAGATGTACCAGCCGGTGTGGAATGGAACATGGTTTAGTCTGGCTTTAACCAGGCTCTTTTACTGAAAACAGGTTCAAGGGTCTGGTGAGTTTCCTTGGTATAGTTGACAGGAGGGGGGGGTTGTTCATGTGACCGACAGACATTGTTCTGATTAAACTACCCCTTTTACGTAAAATCTAAATTGACTCGTTTGAGTCAAGCTGCAAGCTAGTAAATCCCTAATGCTCATATTCAGGCTGCATACCCATTGGGTCAGATGCTACTGTAGCTAAGATTACACTTTGCTAGACCAACGACCTGCTACAGTTTAGCTGTAAGCCTATATAGCAGAGGGTTTAGCTCGGTACATTACATTTGGTTAACTTTTCATTGGAATATACTGTATCAAATAGTGGTACAAGAGGTGTTTGGTAGTATTACAGCCAGTAGGTGGCACCAGATATGTTGAAACTAACATTTGGAATCCTCATGGTTGAACAATAAAATGTGTACAAAGACAGTTGAAATGACACTTACCAGGCAGTAATGCCAGAGCAGGGTTCTGCTCCTTTATGACTCATGTGTTCATGTCTTTTCTCTCTTTCAGCCATTAGACATGAACTCAGCAGAATTAGCACGACATAATCTTTCAGACCCCCCCTTCCCCATCCCCTACCCCGACCCCCAACGTGACCCACCTTTTGGAACCATCGTCCCTGCAGCAACCGCTGTGGCCCTGAGGAAGAGAGGGAGGAAGGGAGGAGCCAAACAAAGACACCTGTTCACCCTGTATCTCGGTGAGGTGTTACGTTGCTGTAACGCCGCAGGGATGTCTCCTTAAAAAGCAGCTACTAGGAAGATTTCCACATCAAAATTCAATGACCATACCTCGGCAGGATTACTGCAGACACATGGTGAGATTGATAGAGACTGAAAGACAATTGCCGTGACCACCACCAGTCCATCGACGTCCTCTATTTTCTATTGATATTGTGTGTGTCCAAGCAGCATTCCACGAGAGGTCTGCTGAAGGCATACAGCGCAAAGGAAGCCTTTCCAGACAAAACTTGCTTTTATCAACAAAAATAACTTCATGTTCACCGTTAGCAAGGCTTCTCAGCTTCTCCTCTCTCATCAAAACCGCTGTGGGGCGGAGCTAACGGCAAAACAGGAAGCAACAGGGTTTATGGTAAATGTGGTCTTATCATATTAGAGAATTAGGCTACCTGTTGATTCAGCCATGGTCTCATTTGTTTACTTTATATATACGAAGGCATCATTCACAACCAATATGACAATGATATATTTTGTTGATATTCTCCTTGTAGCTGCTTTAATGATTGGTTTGGAGAGGAAGAGATGGATGGAGTACACTCTCGCACTGAATTATCCGATTTGTTTATGATCTCTGTCTATTTGTTAGCCCACTTTGCTGTCATGTTCTCGGCCTAAAAGGAAAACAGAAACAAATTTGAATTACTTTTTTTTTCTTTTTCATTTTTTGTTTGTTTTCTCAGAACTGTTTTACATTTTGTTTGTGTTATTATTACTATCATCGTCGTTATTATTACAATCATTTTTTATTATTGTCAATGTAATGATGTGAATATAAATAGTAGTAGTTTAGTACAATGGTAATAATGATGAAATAATGATGACAATGATAATAATGATAATGGTTGTTATTGCACATCACTTTATGTCAGCCTTTTGTATTTTATATTGGTCTTTTTTCCCCCGTTTCATTTTGTTTAAGATACAATTACAAGCACATGAAGTTTTCTTTTCTCATCATCTGACCTGGAGATTTTTAAAAAGAAAAAATAGTTTTTTATCCTTTTAGCCAACACAGTTGTGTGTGGAATCACTGACTGGAGAAATAAAAAGATAAAAAGATTTTTAAAGACAGGCGAGCTGAAGCAGAGGGCTTTGGATATATTGCAATCTTATGAACAAAAAAAACACAAAAGATATTCATACACCAGAGTATTTGTGATCATGTTGTTAATAAAATGTCTATTGGCTGCAAGGATATGGTGAAGTATTGTTCGTTTTATTATTTCCTTTTATGACCAAGTGCTTCCTGGTTTGAAAAAAATAAAAAAAAGTTTAAAATGAATTCAAATAAAACTGTGAACAATGTCTTGGATAATCTTTGGTGGTCTCTTTGATTGTGTCTTATCTAGTTTCATGCGTCTGTTGTTTGTGTCAGAATTTCCCTTTGATTTTGGGGTATAGCGTTGACATACAGTACAGCTAAAGCCCTGGGTTTATTGTGTGTGGGTGGATGCAATATTCATGTGCTGCATCTTAGATTAGTGAGCGTAAAAGAAAGACAACTGTGACAACATGTGAGCTGCTCCTGTGCTAATAATACGATGTTGTTACACAAACTGCTTCCAGGACTGCACAGGACTGCTTCCCTCAGTAAAGGTGTGACAAAAACATGAAAGATACCCAGGCCAACGATGTTCACATTTAAAAGCAATTATTCAGACGAATGGTTGATTTTAAGTGTGCAATGACTTATTATATATAAAATATAACACGTCATATATATATAAAGGATAGCTCTCACTGTTTTTGGCAGCCTTTGACGCAAAGCTTATTAAAGCCCTTCATTCTTTGTTGTTTGGTTCAATTCCACTGAGGTTACATCACTGCTTCATACAACCGTCAAGATAATGAGTGTGACTTTGCACTATTCCTTTGGGATGTATTGTCAAGCCACTGCTGCAGCCTCTTTTGATTGGTAATATGCATCTAAAATCCTGCTTTTCTGGATTTCTAAGATTCTGTTGTGTACCAAGCATATGGTTGACTGAAGGGATGCCAACGTATTGTGGCTTCAAGGGATCCAAGATCCCTATCAATTCTTCCATAAATTGAATCTCAGAGGGAAAATAGGAACCTAAAGCAATAACAAACAATAACATCTGTCTCTCCTCATTCAGCGCCGGCCATTATCCTTATCCCATTCTAGCTAGGCCACGCTTTAAAGATAGGGGTGCGTCACCTTGTTTGTAGAGCTATATATATTCTATATTATAGCTATGGAGACAATACTATGGTCATTTGACAGTCAGTATCTTCCGTCGAACATGCAAAAAATAATAATGTTTTCATGTATACGTTTGCGCGTTATCCCGTGGTGAATATTGTATCATTTCAGAGTGATCCGGGCTAATTCCTGGAAAAGCTGAGTTATAGGGCGCTACGTGAATTCTGCTAAAAGCATTGGCGTTTCATCCCTGGACACGCTACTATTTCCAAATCAAATGTATATAATAGGTATTATGCATAGGCGGCGGGTGTGTAAGGCACGGGCAGGCTATGCCTTCCCAGACCAGTCGACACATTATTTTTATTTATTAAAAAAAAAATTACCTTTTCCCCCCCTGTGTACCAGTGTGTGTGTGGGGGCGCTGGGGTCGGCCGACCGGGGTGTCAATGGATAGGTGTGGTGACACTTAACATTCCAGACAGCCTGAATACCCTGAAGACTAGACATCACTAGACATCACTCAGGTGTATGATTGATGCTCTCATTGATACTATGTTTGTTTCTGAAGTGTGTGTGGGTGTGTGTGCGTGTGTGTGAGATATATAGAGAGAGGGGGGGTGAGAGAGATGAGGAAGGGGCAAGAGAGAAAGAGAGCTGGGAGAGTGTGTGTGAGAGAGAGAGGGGGGGGGTGATTACTCAGCCCTTGTGTGGGTGAATGTGAATGAATGAATGAAAACTTTATTTAACAGATTGCAGAATGGGTACAATACAGTACGGCTCAATACTGTAACAAGTTCCTAACGTTTTCTTACCCCTATTATTTCATGCACACTTTATTCATTGTTTTAAATTATTATTTTCTTTTAAGTTATTTTGTGCATCACTCTGTTTTGAATTTGATGCAAATTTGCAATGCATGAGGGTCATCCTTTTGTGTTAAATGGCTGCATAAAGCAAGCATTTGTTGACTTGCATGTTGATAAGAGTATTAAAACTTGGAACTTGAAAAAGATCTGTTTAAGGTAGAAAAAAACAGAGAAAAAAAATGTGATTCAGACTGTCCCGGTCCGCTCCCACCACAGAGCTTGCTTTTTTGACCAGTTTGTTTATTTTGTGTGTGACAGGAAAGTTGATTTAATAAAAGAAAAAATACTAATTTAATCAGATTAATCACTTTATTCAAATTGAGGATTTTGTTTGAGGATATATAAAAAAAAAATAAGAATTTATAAAAAGAAATGAGAATAAAAAAATTTATTTAAAATGTTTTATTAAAAACGAAGGTTCGAATGTCCGTTTGAAAAACCCTGACGAAGTTTGAATCACTTAATTCAAATTGAGGATTTAGTTTGAGGATATAAAAAAAAAATTATAAAATTATTTAATTTTAATTTTCTTATTAAAAACGAAGGTTCGGACGTCCGTTCGAAGAACCCTGATGAAGTTTGAATCCCAAAAACAGGCTACGGGGACAGCCTTACCATACATATTATTTATATTATTCAAATGGAATTCAAACATGTTCTGTTGTGATGTTACAGTATGATGTCATAATAGCACACTCTAGAACATTTGTGATGTCACAGTATGATGTCATAATAGAACATTTGTGATATCAAAGTATGATGTCATAATAGGACATTCTAGAACATTTGTGATGTCACAGTATTATGTCATAATAGGACATTCTAGAACATTTGTGATATCAAAGTATGATGTCATAATAGAACATTCTAGAATATTTGTGATGTCAAAGTATGATGTCATAATAGATCATTCTAGACCATTTGTGTTCTATATATATTCAACAATTTTCTCAGAAGATCTCATTGTGCATCTTGAAACAGTACTGAACAGTACTGAACAGATAGACTAACCAACATAGATTGAAGCCTGCATTTCTCAACCAAGGTGCCTTGCCTACCGTTTTGCTGTGGAAAGGTGAGTGTCCACAACGGCTAGCTAGCTGTTCTACTTGAATACTAATGTTAATATTGAATCAGACAATATTGAATACTGAATGTTAATTCAGATTGACAGTTGACATCATTTGACAGTTGACAGGGGGCTGGAAAGTTGATTTAATAAAAGAAAAAATACTAATTTAATCAGATTAATCACTTTATTCAAATTGAGGAGTTAGTTTGAGGATATACAAAAAATTATAATAATTAAGAATTTATAAAAAGAAATGAGAATAATTCTTTTTATTTACATTTTTTTAATTAAAAACGAAGGTTCGGACGTCCGTTCGAAAAACCCTGATGAAGTTTGAATCACTTTATTCAAATTGAGGATTTAGTTTGAGGATATATAAAAAAAAAGAAGAATTTATAAAAAGAAATGAGAATAAAAAAATGTATTTAAAATGTTTTATTAAAAACAAAGGTTCGAATGTCCGTTCGAAAAACCCTGACGAAGTTTGAATCACTTAATTCAAATTGAGGATTTAGTTTGAGGATATAAAAAAAAATTATAAAATTATTTAATTTTAATTTTCTTATTAAAAACAAAGGTTCGGACGTCCGTTCGAAGAACCCTGATGAAGTTTGAATCCCAAAAACAGGCTACGGGGACAGCCTTACCATACATATTATTTATATTATTCAAATGGCATTCAAACATGGTCTGTTGTGATGTTACAGTATGATGTCATAATAGCACATTCTAGAACATTTGTGATGTCACAGTATGATGGCATAATAGAACATTCTAGAACATTAAATGTTCTAGAATTGTTGAATATATATAGAACACTCGCAAAATAGGTTTCAAAACAATGTTATATGCATATACGCTACTTGATATAGGCAATCGATTGAATACAGCTGTGAAACGGGCGATAACGTTTGTGTTATTAACCATACTGTACATTTAAATCATATCGCCTTCTATCCAACAACACAGCATTTCACACACCGATGCATGACGTCCTGTCGGGGCAATTATTCAATAAACCTCCATAAACACACAATCCGTGATGCATGCAGCACATTTGTATCAAAAACACTTTACTTTGTGATTCCCAACCTGCAATATTAAATATGCTGGTACAATTTTCTAAAGATTGAGGTTGTACACAAAACAGTTCAGTGGATAGTATAATGACAAAAATGAATTAATACTTAATTTGGAATAATGGAATAATGTCAAACAATTTACAAATCAATATATATTGAAATTATTTTATTGGGAAAACCACATTGAGATACAGTATCTCGTTTTCGAGAGGGTCCCACAATAAGTTACTCATTAACCTTTTTATTTTCCATTTAAAGACTAAATAGATGCAGGTACAAAAATAGATTCAAGAGGTTTATTCGTCACATACATACACAAGTTTCAAGTTTGTTTATTATTTATCACAATAAAATATAGTAAATAGTCAAATAGGTAGTTTACGGTGAAATGCTTGGTTCTGTATGAGCCCCTGAGAGTGTGCTTCTTCATACAGTAAAAAAAGTAAGTAATGTCATGGATTTCGACTGGTCATAGAATGCTTAAGCCTTAAGGCATACAGAATAGACACAAGATAGGCCTGATGAGCACGTGTAAATGTCAGACCACAACAGGTTCTCGCCCGGCATTAAAGCAAACAGTAACATGGTCAGACAAGAATCAAGTAATCAAATGAAGCAAGGAGATAAGGCTCTGAATACTCACAATGGTTTATTTGAACAAAAAAATTTTACATCCATGGAGGACTCTCAGTTTGGCAGAGTAATCAAGGTACATGAACACAGGTTTGCCAGAGCGAAAGCAAAGACAAAAGCTAAGTGTATTAGTTTATAAACACACGGAATATAGATGTATCATTGGTTCGTTTAGTTTTTGGGAGAATAGTTCTGATTGGGTCAAGTTTTATATGGGCATCTGAAGACGGAAGACAGGTTTCTGAAGTGACATGAATCGTGAAACTCTCCCAGGACCATGCTGACCTTGGATGTTGCAACCTTGCAGGATTTTCTGAGTATAATGAATGGCCGCAGTGTTTTGTATCAAGAGTCTTGTAGCAAGCATAAGCATGACTTCATGGGGAGAACTTATGAAATTACACTCACATTAAGTAAAATTAAAGTAAAGAGGAATATTCAATATTCTCGAAGTCAACTTCCTGCCTGTTGTTGCTACGCAACTGCAGCGTGGGGGGAAACTGCCCAGCCTGGTACATTGTGTACGGTTCATTTAGTGGAGAAACGGATTGTTAAAGCGGCAAATTAAAGACAATCAAGCGGAATTTTCTTCAGTCCTTCACAATGCCAAAGAGCTGCTGTGTTAGTACGCGTTGTACTAATGACAAAAACAGAAATCCAAATCGCAAGTTTTATACCATCACGGAGGAAAAAGTGGCTGTGGCTAACGTTTGGCTAACTAGCTCTGGTGTTGTGGTCGTGGTAGCTACATGCTAAGCTAACGTTAATCACATCATATCGAACCGATAGGAGCTTATCTTATCTAATCTTACGTGGATGTTTGATCGGGTAGTGGCACACGTGGTACCACCACGTAAGATTAGATAAGATAAGCTCCTATCGGTTCGATATGATGTGATTAACGTTAGCTTAGCATGTAGCTACCACGACCACAACACCAGAGCTAGTTAGCCAAACGTTAGCCGCCAGACACTTTTTCCTCCGTGATGGTATAAAACTTGCGATTTGGATTTCTGTGTTTGTTTTGTTATTAGTACAAAACGTAACATAGCAGCTTCAATTTGGGTATTCGAGAGATGGCCATGTCTGTATGTGTTTTGTATGGACATTATGTCAAGTCAATCAGGGGGAGCTTCTTTGAATCATATCTCGCCTTAGAATCACCAGAAAGGCGTTCGAAATAGTGAAATGCCATGTTGGCCTCAATATTTTCAAAACAAATCGTATGAAAATGTTATGAAATGAACAAGAATGTGATAAAAACATGTAATAAAAACGGACCTCAACACATGCATTTGATGGTAGAAATCCATATGGCCCCCCTATACCAAGATGGCGGCGGTCTCGTGACATCAGAGTGTCTTCGAGAATACATATATACACTACAGAGTAAAGAGTGAGGTGTGTGTTTATTTTTTTTTTGATTTTTTGTAAAAAAATATCCTCAAACTAAATAGTGTGAGGATATTTATAATTTTTTTCTTTTCTTTTTTTTTTAAATTTAAAACGAAGTTTTTTTTCTAGAATGTTTGATTATGACATCATACTGTGACATCACAACAGAACATGTTGAATAGATACACAAATGTTCTAGAATGTTTTATTTTGACATCATACTGCAGGGGTGTCAAACTCATTTTCACAGAGGGCCACATCAGCATTATGGTTGCCCTCAAAGGGCCAAAGACCGTATAAATGTTAATGTAATGTAAAATAAATGTAGCTACACATTTACATATTGTTAAACATGTTGTTTCTGTATTTATTACTTATTCAAGTTATACATATTGCATATGCATTTGCATAAATGTAAAAATATATGTTAGCTTATGTTATTTTAACAAATAATTTTAGTTTATCAGAACCCCATATTACTCCATCAATCAATGTAAATAACAAAGAAGAATATCATCAAATACAAGCTATGACATTAAGTTTGTTCAAAACCTTTTTGTCACAGTCAAGAGGGGCAGAACTAACAACTGTGAGCTGCAAAGAACACGTGGGACAGATGTAGCAGATGTTACAAAAACAAATGGCTGCACACAACCTTGCAGAGGCCATACATCCAACTAATGGAAGATAGTTTAATTAACTTTAATTAACAGATTGCAGAATGGGTACAGTATAGTACAGCTCAATACACACAATACACACAATTGTTAAGGGGATGCAGACCAGAGAAAGACTTTCGACTTGTTTACATCAGGGTCCCCCATTTTCAATTCGTAATGAAATTGCTATTATGTGTCTGCATGAACACACAACTGTAACTGTACTAAAAAATAACAAAATAAGGGTTGTCTCAGTTCACAACTATATTGGTCAAGTTTTGGGTGGGACTTGTTTGCGTCCCTACAGCTTCTTATTCAATTGAGCGAGATGCTCGGTTATGTCACACAGCCAGTTTGCATCTGACAGTTCAGACAATATTTCTTCAACCCTTTGATACCTATTCCGCCTGGATCTTTTTTGTATTTTGGGCTGTAAAATTGTCAAAGAATGTCTGAGGAGCAGGGGCGTATCTAGACCCAGCACTTCACTAGGGCACAGAAGGGCACCAAATAATTCTGAAGCGGCCGCGCGTAGCTGGCCGGTTTTGGCCGGTTTGTGGGCGAAAATGGGTGGATTTTGTAACTATTTTTTTTAACTTTATTTCGGTTTTAGGGTTAGGTTAGGGTTATGTTATTTAATTATTTTGCGGAGCCAGCCCCCCAAACTCCTGAAATGCATAGAAATCTATGAAATAAATAAAACAATCTGACATTTATATTAAAAAGAGCTAGCCCCCCAAACCCCTAAAATACATAGAAATATGCATTTTGGAACAGTTACTATATATATAGTCAAGAAAGCATTTAGTCATACTTAAAGTTTAAAGTGCTTTACTTGCATTGAACATTGCAAGTTTCAAGTTTCTTTAATAGTTGTCATACAGAAGTACAGAATACTTTTATACAAAATGCTTCTTACTGTTACGCTCCAGAGACTGTGCTAGACAAGATAAGTATCAAATAACATAGTATAGCATGTAAATTAGAAGTAGAAAATGAGGTCACAGTGTTCAGTATAGACATATGTACAATGTTCGATGCAGAATAGACGTAACTGAGTTACCATATAATATACAATACTATGCAGTGTACTAATATACAATACTATATAGTGCAAAGCAGAAATGGGATGAGGTACAATTTAGGTACAATTTACAGTAAGGTGTACGAGTTGTAGCGCAATCCTTTATCAATAAATATAAAGTGTGGGGAGTGGGTGCTACAGTGTGTTTGTTTAAAGTGAGTGTGTGCTATAAAGTGTGGGGAGTGGGTGCTACAGTGTGTTTGTTTAAAGTGAGTGTGTGCGTGTGGATGTGTGTGCTATGTGTGTTTGATGGTTGTTGTGTAGTGTTCATTGTAGAATAGAATAGATTTAAAAAGATATATAGATAGGAATGACATGCTTAGACATGCATCATACAGACATGACATCACATCACAACACATCACATATACCATTTACTATTTATACATAACAGACTCATAAACATGCAAGGGTGCCTTTTTGCTGAGTGTCTAGGTTAATTATAGTCCCTTTTGAGCCTTGCCCATCATATACTCTGTCAGGATCTATGGGTAACAGTACTATTGTAACTGAGGGGTACAATTCCCTGACTGTATTGATAAGTATGGTATCATTAAACCACTACCGCTTTATGTACTTTAATTACTGGCCATACAGTACACGATATATGAATATGATGAACACTTCCCACAATGAAATCGGTTCCAGTCAAAGGTATTAATCAAGTATTTAATGGAGCAAAAGGTACATAGGATACTTTACATTATTCTTTGAATGCACTTGTAAGGCAAAGGAGTATGCGTAGGCAAATCAACAACGAATGTCCATTCTCTGGTTACGCAGGAGGTAATTATACAACCTGAATCTTAGGGAATTATATCTATGGTACACTAGTAATAGCGGGAGATACTGGAAAGGGGTTCCCACTGGTTGTAAGCCAGCAAGGGGGTAGAAGATCTGTCGGTAGTAGGACGTCTGGTCAACGATGACTAGGGAGACTTCAGGTACAGAAGCCGGTGCAGTAGTCTCTTGATCCACAGACGAATACAGCTTGGTTCTCTTGTAGACTGTAGCTCTACAGTGAAGAAAGCTAGGCGGCCTCAGGCTCTCTGAGCGCCGACTCGACTTGACTCCTCTCGGGGTAAATCCAACACGTGCAGGCGTCGGCGATTATCCGCTCCATAAATCATAGGACCAAAGCAAATATATTCCAGCCGCAAAGGCTATGTAGTCATCGGGTAGATTAATCCAGTGTACATGTCCATACGGTTCTCGCCTAGGTCTCCTCGGGTGAAGGCGCCATGCGGTCGGCCCAGCCTGGATAAGAACTCTAGCTAATACGAGAAAGCGTTGGAGATGCTGGTCACTATAGAATTCTAACCGCACGATACACTATACACAAATAGACTATTAAAGACTCAATAGAAATATGTCGCACTCAACGGTATAGTGCCAAACTCTGACAATTCAGTTATTAATTCGCACGCGGTCTCGATGCTATTCTGGGGCCAAACAGGCCATACTTCACCGCACGTTGTATCGTGGGTGAGGCTTCAACTTATCGGTAACATGCTAAGTGCACGAAGGGTACGGAGGTAAGGGGCTAAGGGTCTTCTACATTCACCTGCGCCGTATTTATACGCACGGTGAACAAATAGTGCCACTCTCATTTCTGTCGCCGTATCCCTGGGCAGGGCCGGGGCAAGTACAGACATGTCGTGTCGGTGACTTTGAACTTGGCTCCGGGGGCCGGTCCCTGGCGCCGGTGGACCGCTGTCCAATAGGAGAATGAACTATTATGGGCTGGACTAAAGGGATATTCCGTGTATATGTACAAGGAATATACAAGGGATATCAAACGATATACAAATACTATGCAATATATATCAATAAATAAATATATATATTCGGTTTAATCTGATCCTTCGTAACAGCCGCCCCCTAATTAGTCCCACCTAATTAGCTAAGCAGAGACAGATTAACCGCACTGTCCTCTACTCAATGTCTGTTGTGAGGGTCAGTCAGTTCACAAAGTCATGGGGTCATGGTCGTCATCGATAGTATCGGGGAGCTTAGGCAGTTCTATTAGCCTCGCCACGGGTCGGGTGTAGGTCCGCCCTTGGACGAGCACTTCAGCTGCTCGGACCTTTCCGTCGGCACCGGTGATCACTTTGCTTACGCGGCCAGCCGGCCACATAGCTCGGGGTAGTGACTGGTCGATAATCATGACGACTGTTCCTTCTGTCAAATTGTCTCTCTCTTTTACCCATTTCTGGCGGGTCTGTAGAGACGGTAGGTAGTGGAGTAGGAAGCTGTTCCAAAACTTGTCAGCCAATACTTGACTGTACCTCCACATTCTTCGGCCGTTCGCTTCTTCAGGCCTGTACATTGTCTGGGGTAGCGCGGGGTCCAGCCGCTCCATCAAGAGTGTGTTGGGGGTGACTGGGTCGACATCTGCTACATCACTTGAGACGTAACCGAGGGGCTTTGAGTTCAATACTCCCTCGATCTCCGTGAGGACTGTCATTAGGACTTCTTCCGCCACGGTCTGGGCCCCAAGCACGGCGTACAGGGCTGTCTTTATTGAACGTACTTCTCGTTCCCAAGTTCCACCGAAGTGAGGTGCGTTCGGGGGATTAAACTGGAAGTCAATCTGGGATGGAGCGAGGTGGGTCTTAAGTTCTGGGCCCATAGCTTGGAAGCTCTCTCTCAGCTCTCTTTCTCCGCCTTTGAAGTTTGTCCTGTGATCAGACAACAATATAGACGGTTTGCCTTTCCGCGATGTGAATCTTCGGAAGGCCATAAGGAATGAGTCTGTGCTCATGGTTGGAAGGAGTTCTATATGTATCGCTCGGGTGGTCATGCATTTGAATACAATACCCCACCGCTTCTCGGTTCCTCTTCCTTTCTTTATATACAGCGGGCCGAAACAGTCCATACCGGTGGAGTGAAAAGGCTTGTCGCCGAGTCGGAGGCGACAGGGAGGTAGGTCAGCCATCCGGGGTATACTGGGCTGCGCTCGCCACTTACGACAGTCTAGACAGGTTCGCTGGAAGTGCCGCACTGCTTCTCTCCCTTGCAGTATCCAATAACGACGTCTGATCTCCGCGAAGACTCTCTCTGCCCCGGCGTGATGCACATCCTCGTCGTATTTCTTTATGATCAGCTCTGTGACCTTGTGTCGGCTGTTCAAGACTATCGGGTACTTGACGTCATCCGGTAAGTCTGGGGCTCTCCGCAGACGACCACCCACTCTGATGAGACCATGGGCGTCGCTCTCGGGGGCTAGGTGGAGCAGTCTGCTGTCTGATGGGACAGGCTTTGCTCCCTGTAGACAGTCTAGCTCATCGGGGAACGAGTCTCTCTGGGCTCGTTGTAGTAGAAGAAGTTCTGCTTCTTCGTAGTCAGCTGCAGTAATGTCAGTAGTGAGCTGAACCTCTGGGTGGTGCCACAGGAATGTCTTTAGCTGCGCACTTTCTAGGGTGAGGCAATCGTCTATGTCGGGGTCTGTGGAGACGAGTGTGTTCAATCCACAGAACACAGATTTCTTGTTTTCGGCCTCCTCTTTACTCGCCTCCTGTGGGGTGGGTGTAGGCCACTCTTCTTCCGGGAGCTTGAGAAACTCTGGTCCGTCACTGTATGGGTTGTGACGGGTGAGGTCATCCAGGGACATTCCCCGGGTGATGACGTCAGCTGGGTTGTGTTTTGTGTCCACATACCTCCAGCTTGCTACTTCTGTTAACTCTTGAATCTCTGTGACTCTGACCCCCACGAAGACCTTGTATCCGCACGAATCAGACCGGATCCATGTGAGTACTGTCGTGGAGTCTGACCACAAGATTGTTCTTTGCACTGGAATGGTGAGTTCACGTTGGATTAACGTGGCGAGGTGCGCTCCTGCTAGGGCTGCGCAGAGCTCTAGACGCGGGATAGATTGTTGCTTTCGTGGGGCTATTCTTGAGCGAGCCAGGATGAAAGCAGTATGTATTTCTCCTCCCTCCTCTCGGGCACGCAAGTAGGCCACCGAGCCGTAGGCTACTTCGGAGGCGTCGCTGAAGACGTGCAGGTCCATCTGGCACGTCTCCGGCCTCACTGTGGGTGGGAAGTAGCTGCAGCGTATGTTAACACCTGGGAGTGAGCTGAGTTCCGTCTCCCACTCTCTCCATGTGGATGCAAGGTGTTCGGGTATGGGGTCGTCCCAGCCCTGGTCCTTGTCCCATAACGCTCTTACAATCATCTTTGCCCTGGTGGTGTAAGGTAGAATACATCCCAACGGGTCATATTGTCTGGCGAGTGTTCTGTATACACTCCGTCTGGTGGTCGGTAGTGCAGTCGACCTTCCCTGCTCCTTGGTCAGGGGTGTGTGTTTATAATGGAGCGAGTCTGTTTTGAAGCGCCAGACTAGTCCTAATGTCATTTCTTGGGCTTCTCCTGGGATGGTTGCCATCCAGGTCTCGCTGCTTGCTGCCTTGTCCTCGGGGGAGAGGCTGCGCAATACTTGCGGGTCGCTGCTGGCCCACTGCCTGAGATCAAAGCCGCCTTTGATCAGGGAGGCGCAGAGCTTGAGTAGCAGGGCCTCGGCTTCTTCTGGCGTCGAGACGCTTTGCAGACAGTTGTCCACGTAGAAACTATTTTCTACACTTTTTCGGACCTCTTCATCAGCTGCTGGGTCCTCTGCGACTTGTTTTTGCAGTGCAAACGTAGCACAGCATGGGCTGCATGTGGTTCCGAAAGGGAGGACTTCCCATTGATAGATGGCTGGTTGCTCATCCCCGATCCTCTCTCTCCATAGGAACCGCAGCATGGGCTTGTCCTCTGGGGAGAGGCTGCGCAATACTGGGGGGTCGCTGCTGGCCCGCTGCCGGAGATCAAAGCCGTCTTTGATCAGGGAGGCGCGGAGCAGCGCACGACGTCGCCAGTAAATTTTCTTTATGTGTCCCGCTGTGATTAGCTTGTTAATCTCAGCGCGGTACACAGTCTCTTGAGCGGGGTCTCTGGCTAGGCGCCGCTCCGTGCTCAATAGACACCGCTCCGTCGCTTCCTCTGGGGCGTGGAAGGTGGGCATACCCTCTCGCCTCAGGAGTGGAGTTGCGTATCTCATCACTCCGTTGACTTTGACTCTCTTTGTCCCTTGCTCGAGGAGTGCTATGGCGTAAATGTCTTCCTTGGAACGAATGTCTTTCTTTTCGTTCTTAAAGGGCATTGTCTCTAGTGTCCATAGCCTCTCGACATGCTGTAGGAGGGTGGTGTCTTCTTCTGTCACTCTGGAGTGGAGGCAGCTAGTGGCTGCTGTTCGGTTAAGAGACTTAGCGAGGGGGCCTTGTAATGTCCATCCTAGGCGGGTCTCGACTGCTGCAGGACAGCCTCTGGGCCCTGTGTGGACCCGGTCTATCGGGACTATGAGGTCTGCATGGTCGGAGCCTATCAGCAGGGTCGGGGTGGCACCGTCTATGAGCGGGATAGGTAGTTGACGCAGGTGCACATATTTATCCATCAGCTTGGCGATGGGGTAGGTGTACTGCGACAGGCCTATTTCTTGGCTGGTGAAAGCATTAGTAATCCTATACCGTCTCTCTGGCTGCCCGCTTGCTGCGATAGTGAAGGAGACATTCTCGCCCTTTATCGTCTTTAGATCTCTTCTTATTGTCCGAATCGTCATCTGGTTTTCGCTCCCCCGCAGCCCCAGCTGGGCCGCAGCGGATGCGAGGAGAAGGGTCTTCTCTGACCCGTCGTCAAGGACGGCGTAAGTGTCCATGACCTTGTCTTGGTAACTCAGTGTTACGCGGACCACCTTTAAGAGCACTCGGGCGCCCCCGCTGCTGGCGGGGTCAATGTACATAACACTTGCCTTTGTGCTGCTTGAGGGTGCAGGCTTTCTTCTGTTACTGTCGTGTAGGACATCTAGGTGGGCTCCGTCACACCGACTACACCTCTTCTTTAAGCGGCACTCGGCTGCCATGTGACTGCGCGCACATCGGTAACAGCGTCGGTTGGACTTTATCCATTGACCCACTTCATCGGCGGTCATCTTCTTGAATGTGTCACATTGTGACAACCAGTGTTCTTTCTCGCAGTACGGGCACACCATCTTCCACTTCTCTTTCATCGAGGGGGTACTGTGGTTCTTGCTGCTCGGTACTGGTTCTGATTGGTGCATGACAGTCACCGATCTTCGGCCATCGTTTGCTCTCCTAGGTCCCTCTCTGGAGCTTGGTGTGCTCCGCACGAACGTATCCAATCGCAGGCTGCTGACTTCTCTCGCCAGGAAGTCGGCTAGGTCTAGGAGGGATGGCTCGGGACCGTTAGGATCACGGTGGTCTCTTTGCCGCCTGAAGCGCTCTTGTCGGGCGGGCGGAAGCTTCTCTAAAATCCTCTCGACATTAGAGTTTGCGTATAGTTCGTGCATACCCTTTTCTCGTTGCGCCCCCAGCATCCCTACCAGGGATTGTACCTTGATAGACAGGTCGTCTAGTGAGCGATTGTCTGTTGCTGGGGGTAGGCGGTCAATATGCCTTATCTCTTGTATTACGTAGTCCCATATGCGTCCATATCTTTGGTCGAGTGCTGCTAGAGCCGCTGTGTATGGGGTAGTAGAGGTGGCATAGGCCAGCGCTATATTGTGCGCTCGGGGCACCTTGAGGTGCTTCAATAGGATAGCATACTTGTGGCGTTCATCAGCTACATCAGCCATCATTGTCTCTAAGCACATCCGTAGCTCCGTGTACTGTGCTCTGTTCTCATGGGTGAAGTCTGGAAACGTCGGTGTGCCAATGTATGATGCCGTAGATGGCTGGCACATCGGTGAGCGTTGGAAGAGAGGCCTCCTAGGCGAGTCTCCTCTTACGCCTCTCGGTGGGCTGGTACCGGCAGGGTACCATGGCCCGCGTATCCAGGTGCTATTCCTCGGGACTGGTCGTGCGTCAATCTCACCCGTGAATTGAGTCGGGGGTCTGTAGCGCAGAGCCGCGGGGGTAGAGCCTGGGCTGTACTGGACCTCCTGGTCCTGTGGAGTACTGTGCTGCTGTCGGGCTTGACTCTCCTCCTCTCCCTCTTCCTCTTCCTCTGTCAGGTCCTCTAGATCCTGTAGTCGTCTATTTAGCCTCTCCGCGGTGTATACCGTTCCTTCCTTGTAGCTGGGTCTCACTGGGACCGGTCGGGGAAGGAGTTCGGAGGGGGGTATAGGCTCTCTCTGGTGGTCGGGCTCAGGGTCGCTTAATCGGTTAGGGGAGGGTGCCCTTGACCCGTGTCTTGACGAGGCCCTGGAACCCCGTGCGGAGGGAGGGGGTGTTGCCCTGGCGATCAGCTGCTCCATTAGCTGCGCTTGTAATCGGTCGCGCTCGGCTTCGCGCTTGGTGAGAGCGATGTCGCGCTCTGCTTCTCTTTGGGCACCGGCAGCGGCGCGCTGGGCTTCGGCGGCGGCGCGCTGGGCTTCGGCGTGGTCTCTTACCATATTCTCTTCCGTCTGAAGGCGTCTAATCTCTAGACATATACGATCTTCGTCGCTCCGTTGCTGCGCTTGGAGGCGTTCTCTTTCCATGGAAGAATGTTCGCGCTCACTAAGCGTCTGTGCTTGGAGTCGATCGCGCTCTGTTGAGGCTGCTAGGCTGGCGAGGAACGCCTGTGCCAGCATCTTGTCCGCCTCGCTGGGGGAAGACGCTGGTTGAGGTGATCCGCTCCTGGCAGTACTCGTTGGAGATGCGTTCTCCTGCGGGGAGTCCTGGAGCTCTATCTCCTGGGCGCTCTCCTCTTCTTGTACCGGGCAGAGTTCCATCTCTGGAGGGTTATCTTTCTCCTGGAGCTCTCCGGGGACTACTTCTTCGGTCTTGGCGGGGGGTAAAGTCGTGTCAGTTCCCTCCTGGTCCCTACCGTGAGCTTGGTCAGTTACATTAGAACCCACTAGGGCCTCTGTTGGCGGGGTAGCCTGGTTGATAGGGTCGGACATAATTTTACTTTCTACTTTTTCCGCGTTTACCGTCTGTAGAAGGCTAGGTAGTATACTGGCAACGTAATCCTCTAAGTACTGAGGTGTCTGCCGTCTACGCTGCGGGCGATCTACTTTAGGAGAACCGTTTTGTGGAGTGTTCATCATAGGCCATTTCAATATTAATACCACTATATTAATATTACACTAGTTATTCTCCGGCTCGAAGGACCAATTGTAACTGAGGGGTACAATTCCCTGACTGTATTGATAAGTATGGTATCATTAAACCACTACCGCTTTATGTACTTTAATTACTGGCCATACAGTACACGATATATGAATATGATGAACACTTCCCACAATGAAATCGGTTCCAGTCAAAGGTATTAATCAAGTATTTAATGGAGCAAAAGGTACATAGGATACTTTACATTATTCTTTGAATGCACTTGTAAGGCAAAGGAGTATGCGTAGGCAAATCAACAACGAATGTCCATTCTCTGGTTACGCAGGAGGTAATTATACAACCTGAATCTTAGGGAATTATATCTATGGTACACTAGTAATAGCGGGAGATACTGGAAAGGGGTTCCCACTGGTTGTAAGCCAGCAAGGGGGTAGAAGATCTGTCGGTAGTAGGACGTCTGGTCAACGATGACTAGGGAGACTTCAGGTACAGAAGCCGGTGCAGTAGTCTCTTGATCCACAGACGAATACAGCTTGGTTCTCTTGTAGACTGTAGCTCTACAGTGAAGAAAGCTAGGCGGCCTCAGGCTCTCTGAGCGCCGACTCGACTTGACTCCTCTCGGGGTAAATCCAACACGTGCAGGCGTCTGCGATTATCCGCTCCATAAATCATAGGACCAAAGCAAATATATTCCAGCCGCAAAGGCTATGTAGTCGTCGGGTAGATTAATCCAGTGTACATGTCCATACGGTTCTCGCCTAGGTCTCCTCGGGTGAAGGCGCCATGCGGTCGGCCCAGCCTGGATAAGAACTCTAGCTAATACGAGAAAGCGTTGGAGATGCTGGTCACTATAGAATTCTAACCGCACGATACACTATACACAAATAGACTATTAAAGACTCAATAGAAATATGTCGCACTCATTATCTGAATTCAATTGAATTGATGAAGTAACAAAGGAAAAAAGCCAAAAGCACTTACTCCTCAGCATCGGCGTATTTAGACCACTATCACTAGGGCACGTGCCCTAGTGATCATAATTTGTGCCCCAGTGATTACATAATAATTTTTTTTTTTTTACTTCGCTTTGAAATATTATAGTGAAATATTTTGCACTGTTTTTGATTTATCTTGTTGAAATCCTCCAACAGGCTCTTTTTTGTAGGTTGAATGGTTTGCACACCCCTATGACAGAGGCTGAGCATACATTCAATTGAATTAAAAAAAAAAAAAAAAAATCTAACCCTAACTAACCGTACTGTCATGCACTTGTCCTAATAAACTAACCTACACTGTAGCACTCAACACTTTGATGAACATTGTTGCTCAGCTGATAGAGTTGTGCCCTTCCTGATGGCTTGTCGTACAGAACTTGTAAGTCGCTTTGGATAAAAGCGTCAGCTAAATGACTAAATGTAAATGTAAATGTCGCACTCGACGGTATAGTGCCAAACTCTGACAATTCAGTTATTAATTCGCACGCGGTCTCGATGCTATTCTGGGGCCAAACAGGCCATACTTCACTGCACGTTGTATCGTGGGTGAGGCTTCAACTTATTGGTAACATGCTAAGTGCACGAAGGGTACGGAGGTAAGGGGCTAAGGGTCTTCTACATTCACCTGCGCCGTATTTATACGCACGGTGAACAAATAGTGCCACTCTCATTTCTGTCGCCGTATCCCTGGGCAGGGCCGGGGCAAGTACAGACATGTCGTGTCGGTGACTTTGAACTTGGCTCCGGGGGCCGGTCCCTGGCGCCGGTGGACCGCTGTCCAATAGGAGAATGAACTATTATGGGCTGGACTAAAGGGATATTCCGTGTATATGTACAAGGAATATACAAGGGATATCAAACGATATACAAATACTATGCAATATATATCAATAAATAAATATATATATTCGGTTTAATCTGATCCTTCGTAACAACTATATTTGCATATCGTATATGTCACAAATGTAACAGTACTAAAATACCTATAATGTCATGTATGTCCCTATGTCATAAATGTCACTATGAATTGAAAATGGGGGACCCTGATGTAAACAAGACAAACGTCTTTCTCTGGTCTGCATCCCCTTAACAATTGTGTGTATTGAGCCGTACTGTATTGTATCCATTCTGCAATCTGTTAAATACAGTTTTCATTCATTCATCCAGTCTTCAGGCTGGACTTAGTTGAATCTAACAGCATTGACGATTTTCAAGTCACTGGGCAGACTGTTCCAAAAGACAACTGCAGAATATAAAAATTACTGGCATAGGCAGATAGATAGGCTATTACTGTATAAAGGTCCTAGCTAGGCTAGCCTATATCTGGTATGCACGCACGTTACGACCATACGACAACGTGCTTACCAGATATAGTCGGTGCCTATATTCTAGCAGCTAATTCCTCCGGTAACGTTGTGGTTAAACTTAAGGGATGGGAGATTCTTCAAATTCATGCTGGCTTTCTTGACAGCCTTATAACTCTTACCTCTCTCATTTTTACTCTGCAACGCTTTGGCGAAGCACTTTCTGATGTCCATTTGAAACGTGGTGCCTCATCGAGCACTGTGTGTGTGTTTACTGTTTACCTGGCTCAACTGCGCTGCCAGCTGACTCAGTCAGCTGGTGGGATGTACCATGTATGCTCAGCCTCTGTCATAGGGGTGTGCAAACCATTCAACCTACAAAAAAGAGCCTGTTGGAGGATTTCAACAAGATAAATCAAAAACAGTGCAAAATATTTCACTATAATATTTCAAAGCGAAGTAAAAAAAAAAAAATTATTATGTAATCACTGGGGCACAAATTATGATCACTAGGGCACGTGCCCTAGTGATAGTGGTCTAAATACGCCGATGCTGAGGAGTAAGTGCTTTTGGCTTTTTTCCTTTGTTACTTCATCAATACCTCAGATGTTCAACATACATGTATGTGTAAGAATGTGTAATAACTAAGGCTGTCAAAGTTAAAGCTTTATTAACGCATTAACCCACAATTATTTTAACACTGCTATTTTTTAACCCAATATTAGTGTAAAAAAAAGATTTTTTTTTTTACCTGAGCTCTTGGGGGGCCACATCAAATGACGTGGCGGGCCGCATTTGGCCCGCGGGCCGTGAGTTTGACACCTATGTCATACTGTGACATTACAACAGCACATGTTGAATAGATACACAAATGTTCTAGAATGTTTGATTATGACATCATACTGTGACATCACAACAGAACATGTTTAATTGATAACTCAGGCCATGTTTAGACGGAGAGAGTCTCAACAGAAACCGCAGAAGTCGTCTTGTGGTCTCACTTAAAATTTTGCGTTTAGACTAGTGTTTTGGGAGGGAATTCTTCGTGCAGACGAGGCTGTAAAAGTGTAGTAAAAGTGTAGTCGACTCGAGACGACGGAGCCCCGCTAACCCATACGCAGGCATGCGTTCTTCATGGGACGGGGGTGCACTATGTGCAAGCCCAGATAAGTACTCGCTATTTGCATATCAATAGCGCCGGTCGTCAGGTGTGTTAAATACGTTCTCAGATACATTCACACCTAACTTGTTGTGAATGACATGTGTTACATTCCATTCGTAGAGGCAATTAGGCACTGTCTGTAGTCTGTGCTCAAGCGAGGGGACATTAAATGCGCATTCGCAGGACCCGCCCTACTCTGTCTCTGATTCGCAGAGTGTGGGTGGGGGAATGTGATTGGACCAAAGCAGAGGCACACAGACAGTGGCTCCAGTCACTAATAGTTGTGATAGCCGCTGGACTGATTCTTGTGTATTTAAAAGTACTGCCAGTGTAGCCTTCAGGTGATCTCCATGGATAGAATCAGACATGCTTGTTCGCTTTGTTTACGCTTCTAGGCTGCTACTGGTGCATGCCTGTGACGTACGCAGTACGCGCCGAGAGCCTTGAGAACCCTTTCGTCATAGTTTTATGCGGTTTGACTGTTCAGTTGATAGTGCGAAGGTGTATAGTTTCTAGGATTTTCACCCAGGAAGGTGGTTTCATTTTTTTGCGCATTCTCCCTGCAAAAATGCTGTTGCCGTATAAACAAAAGGCACATCCGAAAAAATATTTTGCCGGGTTCACCCGCGAGCGTCTAAACATGGCCTCAGATGCACAGCAAATAAGGTACATCAGTCCACCACAGACAGTAAAGAAAGACATATCAACAAGTACTGCAAAGTAAGAGAATCCTTTTCTGTAAAACAACTGAACTTTTGAAGGTTAATAATTTAGGATTATTTCTTTCTCTCCATTCAAATAATCCTGTTTGCTAATGTAATGTCACTATTAAAAAGTAGTAAAATTAACATGGATGTGTTTCAACAGATGGAAGACTCAGAGTTGAGCTGGCTGGAGATGTGGAGCAAGCAGCTGGACGAAGAAGGAGAAGGACCCTACAGGTCGGTTGGGAGATGTAGCATTTCCCAAGCTGGACTTTACTTCAGACAAAATGAACTCTGTGAGACTGATGGCTATGGTGCGGACATACACAGACATACACATACAGTCATTCGTTTGTCCAAACCACGTTTTCATAGAAAAGTGTAGCACCGGCTAGCATCTTAGCTAGTTCAGCTCAATACATAACAGCCAATATAACACAAAGAAATAACACAATCCATAAATGAACACATACCTCTTCGCCTTCCAGCTAGGTGCTAAACAAGGTAAAAAGGGGGGTTTCCTTCACAAACTGTTATATTAATGAGAGATATCCGTTATTTACATTAGTACTCTCTCCCGTCAACCATTTTCTCTGAACCTGTACCACGTTAACCGGAAGTCGTTGTTATCACAACACCAGAGGGAGCTCCACAAATCATGTTAAACCCAGATTCGGCTCAAACAAGGGACTAAACACGTTTCGCAATTATGCCACATCAATGTGGAACGCCCTACCCAAAGCTGTAAAGGAATGTGAATCACTACCCACTTTCAAAAACACTCTCAAAAAACACCTAAGGGAGACTGCAACTCGAAACTGGCCCCTGTAAATGTCCGAACACAACCCCCTCCAATGTACAGTAAATTACCAAGTATGGTCTTGTCAATAATCCAATGTACAGTGTTGTTTGTACAGTTGTACAGTGTCCCCCCCCCACCCCTCCTACCCAACCCCCCCCCCCCCCCCCCACTCCTACCCAACCCCCCCCCCCCCCCCCCACCCACCCAACCACCTCCAATGTACAGTCCCCCCCCACCCCCACCTACCCAATCCAATGTACAGTTTCTACGTCTAATGTATATACTCTTTTCTTTCTGGACTCTTTTTGTATCACAAACAGTACTGTAATTGCAAATCTGGTATGTCATAAATGTATAGATGTAGCAGTACTGTCTATCTGTATGTCATGTATGTCACATATGTTACGATGAATTGAAAATGGGGGACCCTGATGTAAACAAGACTAAAGTCTTTCTCTGGTCTGCATCCCCTTAACAATTGTATGTATTGAGCTGTACTGTACTGTACCCATTCTGCAGTCTGTTAATGAAGTTTTCAATCAATCAATCAATCAAACGCAAGTTAGACACAGCGCGAGCGGGACCACCAGTATCTTCAAAAATAAAAGACAGCATTTCAAAATAAAAGACAGCATAAAACAATTCCACGTAAAATCAAGTCTTAACGTTATAAACAGAGGAATTTGGTTCTTTACAGGAGACGCCTGCACAGCAGAGACAGGAAGTGGCGAGGACAGTGTGAGCCTCCCATGCGTTACACCTCGCCAATAACATTGTCATGACAAATTAATTACATAATCCATGTGTATGTAACATGTATTACATAATCCATGTGTATGTAACGAACTAACATATTCCAGTTGACTGTATCTTTTTTGGAGGATTCGTTCAAAAGCTATTTATACTTCCATTTTTCTATCTATGGCAGATTGATTCAGACAGAAAAAAAAAGTAATTCGGTTGTGGGAGGGATCTGGGGTCACGTGGAGTGTGTTATACAAAATAACAACCGGTAACTTGACTGTTTCAGCCGATCAGAATCAATACATTTGCATGCCATTGTATAAACACGTATATATACGTGGATGGCGCAGAAAGTGTTAACGCACGATTGTAGTACAGTTGTGGTTATAGGAGTACTTACTCCCTTTAAGTCTAAATACCTTGCTGGCACTGAGAACAGAGGAACATACTCTTACAAAAAAAATCATCTGTGACCAAAACAATACCCCATGTACCATCAGTATATTGATTATACCATTTTGTTATTTAAGTACAAAAGTGGTACCATGGCGATACAATACTTTTATCATGGTCAATTATGTATGTATATAATGTACCACACTGAACCTGTAGGCCTAAAGGATGATCTAGCGGGTATAAATACTCCACTTAAAAGGATGAGAGGCACCAGGGTAGCCTACTCAACATTTAGTAAAAACAAACAAAAAACAATAGATAAAAAAATGCCTTATTGCTTTAGCAAGTTCAATATAGAACGTAAGGTTATTCTATAACCCTAGTTATATGAGTATAGCGAGCGCTCTGCTCTTAGTGGAACTATCCCTTTATCCAATCTAATAATGAATAGTTTTCTCCACATGCACACACCCATTCGATGGCCACACCCACATCCGCACCTCTACATAAGCGGGGTCGTGGCCACACCATCAGCTCCTTCCCAAGTCTTTCACCACCGAAGGCGAAGACCACAGGGTCCTCAGTGAGTCAGAGCAGATCGCTCGCTATACTCATATAACTAGGTTATAGAATAACCTTACGTTATATATCGTATAGCTTACGCTCTGCTCTTAGTGGAACACAGGAGCTGAGCAGAGCGGAAGCTCGACAAATGTACCCACTGAGGCCCCCCACAACCATCAGAACCGGGGAGGACCCGAGCCCTCTGGACCCCCCTAGAGGAGGATGGGAGGGAATCGGATCCGACTGTGCCAAGAGGGTTTAGCACCTCAAAACGCACAGGGTGAGCAGACCGTGGGACTTACCTTCACTCAGAAGGACCCGCAACCACTCAGGCGCGCATCCCACATGCCACCAGGGAACGGACGGGAAGCAAAACACCTCCGTCACAGCCCCCAACATCACGGGGTCGAAGGTCAAGAACCCAACCCGGTGGCAAGGCCGTAGCAGCGGAGCGCGGAGGAGGTCCCAGCCCTAGGAACAACCTGAGGGCCAGGACCCCCCGAAAAAAGGGGGCCCGGTGAGGCCAACGATGCCGTAGCATCGAGACCCCACCAGACGGTCACTGGTGACACCACCCCCCACATCGCCAGCGTATCGGACAGGGCCCAAATCAAGAGCAGGCCCTTCCCCCCTTGGCACGCCGCTCTGAAGCACTCCACAAGAGGCTACACCCCCACAACACTGTGGGGCCTCTGCGTGCCGGGGAGACAACCCCCAAGGAGGTTGATCCCTCAATCCAGGCAACGCCCCAAGAGCATAACTCGACCTGCGCCCGGAGCACTGCGGACTAGACAGGCGCCTAAAGGGTCTACTGTGAGAACAGTATCCCGGCGGAAGGGGCGTTCGGTATGCTGTGCACCATGTCGTAACCTCCACAAACCCGACCCCTCCAGCGGGGTCGAGGTTCAAGAGAAGGCTGACACAATTGGCAGACGTCACGGAAGGTGTGGGGGCACACTCTCGGGCAGACGGGCCTCAACCCGAGCGTCGACTCTGCTACCAACACACCGGGGAACCAACCACCCCCCTATGTTTAGTTTAACAGGAGGCGGTTGTTCCTTTAACCCACCCAGAAACAGGGAAGGAGAAAACGAGGGATACCTACAACCACAACCACCATATATCAAAACAAACGAAAACAATCAACCCCTAAATAACCCCAACAAACAAAAGAAAAACGGCTTCACCCTATGCGTCTGTATAGTCCTGGTCCCTACCTACTTCGGCCACCGCTCCACTACCAACCCTGGTACTGTATGTACGATATATAAACAACCGCTGGCATGACCGCCTAACGCCTCCACACCTAGAGGTATTCGCAAATCAACCACTGCCATGTGTAAAAAAAAAAAAAAAACCCATCCCCAAACGTTCTCAACCCTCACTATAGTACCCCTATATAAGTAACCACTATACACACGCCGGCCTAGGAGGAGCCTGACAGGGTCCTTCTAATAGCCCCACCCGCATGTGGTGTGTCCCCAGGCGATGGAAGGTACCATATATAAAATGGTCCAACTGCCCTAGCTGGTTGAGAACGCTCCCTATTGGAGAAGTATTTGCCAAGGGGGTCTAAAACATGGGTCACACACACGACAATGCCAACCATACCTCACAGTGTGGACCAAGCCCAGCGGCCATCACCAAATGCTTGCTCCGAGTCGTTTGGCCGAGCCCCCATATTACGTAACCATTGACTACAGGAAGGCTCGTTAACTTGTCAATGTTACACAATAAGGAGACGGCAGCCAAAGTATCTAAATAAAGAATATTTTAATTAATAGTTCGTAACTGAAATGAACATCAAATAATAGACAGACAAACACAGGACTATACAGACAGGATCAGCACCAGACGGAAGGGATGACAGACTACTTATACACAAGGGAATGACGAGACAACACACACCTGGGGTAATGGTAATTGGGTACACCTGGGGGGGAAAACAATAGGGACTCCACACCATGACAGAGGACTACATCTAGACATGACAACTCACATTAGGAGCGCCTGATCAGGGCACAAACATACCCCCACATAACACCGCGATTTCCCCCCAGAAAAGCACAAAGTCCTTCGGGGTACCAGAACAGTAGATCTGCGCCCCGACGGACAACGGGTTAACTTACCTGGTCCAGCGCGACCAGAACCAGTCCCACGTCCTAGTCACGCCGCCATCCCCAGTCCTAAGAGGGGTGTAGGTACGCGCGTCGATCCAAAACATCACAGAGGGCGCCACCAAGATGGTCAGCACGCGAATGCACTGCTCCTGGTGGCCCACCCCACGGGCGTGAGACCCCTCCGCCAATGTATTGATCTACCCCGTCATCTCCCCCCGGAGATGTACGTGAGCCGTCAAGTCTAACCTAGTACACTGGCGCTCGGTAGAGATAAAAAAATCTCCTTCCCAGCCGCCTGCATAAAAAAACGCTGTTTCCATAAAATGGGCAACCAAGGCGTGCCAGCCCATAACGTGGTTTCACATCGAAAGCACCCAGGGCCAGCCCTATGTACACGTTGAGACCCAAAAAACACATCAATGGTGAATTCTAATAAGAAAACCAGACAACGTTCCCTCCATGCTGTCTGGGACGAGCAGCAAGAAGCCGGTCAATAAGACACAGATATGGGTCTCATACGACGCGTCTGAGGATAAACCCTGTCAATACCGCTCTGTACACAAGAGGGAAAGACAGAGAATCCCCCAGAGAGACCTCCACGTGAGTAACAATTGAAAAAGATATATGTAATTATTATTGCTTCCTCCGGACATCACCGATGGCATCGGGTCGGGGGAAATGGCGCTGGAGCACGGAGCGCTCCTCCTCCATCTCCCTGCAGGCTGCCGTCATCTGCTGCATGGCCGACCCGAAGAGTCCAGCATTGGAGAGGGGGGCCGTGAGCAGCGGAATCCTCCTCTGGTCCGGCACCTGCGCCTGCTCCAGCCAAAGGTGGCGCTGGATGAGAGTGGCCAGGGCGCGCTCCTTCCCGGCGGCTATCGCCTGCAGCTGGGTTAGGTGCAGGATGGCTCCAGCCGCCTGGGCGTGAAGGTACCGTTGATGGTCATCTAGTACCGTCCCGCCCGCCATCAGCCCCGACATGTAGCGCGCCAGCTGCGCGATGTTGGAGGTCGCAGCCAGGCTCTGTGTCGAGGCGATGTACACCTGGTCACTCCACAATGCCAACTGCCTAGCCGACTTCCCCTGGGGAACCGGCTTTCTTAACGGCTCCCACACCATTTCGGGGCAAAGTATGGCTGCCATCGGGCTATCAAGCCGAGGCACCCCGTCCTTTAGCCCCTGGACCAAACCCACCACCCGCGTGACTGGCACGTAGGCGGGGGAAATGATTGATTGATTGATTGATTGAAAACTTTATTAACAGATTGCAGAATGGGTACAATACAGTACAGCTCAATACACACAATTGTTAAGGGGATGCAGACCAGAGAAAGACTTTCGTCTTGTTTACATCAGGGTCCCCCATTTTCAATTCATCTGGACATATATGACATACATGACATACAGATAGTCAGTACTGCTACATCTATACATTTATGACATACCAGATTTGCAAATACAGTACTGTTTGTGATACAGAAGGAGTCAGGAAAAGGGAGTATATACATTTGACGTAGAAACTGTACATTGGAGGAGGTTGGGTGGGGGGGGGGTTGGGTACACTGGGATATTGACAACCATACTGGGTAATCTACATTGGAGGTGGTTGGGGGGGGGGGGGGGGCACACTGTATATACAAGCAAAACTGTACATTGAGGGGGGGGGGGGGGGGGAGACACTGTACAAACAAACAAGGCCAACGATGCGGGATATTACCTGTCCCTGTGCCACGTAAGCCTCCATTGCTGGGAAGAATGGGCAGACAACGCCTGTCTCTCACAGGACGACGTTGCCAGAGATGGCCTATCATGTCATCAGGAACAGGTGCCGGCAGTGGCTGCGGCAACGCCACAACCATTAGCGGCTGCGGTGGCCGCCATGAGCTCGGGGAACAAGGCAAGCAACTCCCCTTGCATACCTTCTTCCACGTCACTCGCGTCCCTCGCGTACGGGAGGCGGCACCGGGCGCCATCGCGACGCGGCATATAGCTGGGCATATCGTCTCGGGGTGGAGGTTTTAACCCAGTCCCAGAGTACAAGGAACCCCAGGGAGACGTAGCACTCCCTGCCACTCCCCGAGGAGGAGAGTGACACGTCTCCGCCGGGCCTTCGAACAAGAGAGCTCCCGCCCCCTCCATGTAATCCTCAGTTTCCATCGGAAATGGAGAAGAGGCGAGAGAACTCTCGCTCGGCTCCAGCACAACACTAAAACCAGGCCGTTCACCCCCGCTGCTCGCCGTCTTACGACGAGAGCGAGCCGAGGCGAAGAGTCTGCGACGCAAATCCTCGGCCACCAGAGGAACTGTTGGCCTATCGACCGACTGTCCCCTGGCGGGGGAACCAGGGCCGGAACCCGGCCACCTCACAGGAGATGGGGGCTCAACGGCCCCTCTGCGAAGCACACTCTCCTCCGGGCGCCGCCCAGGCGTACCTGGCTGCCACGACCGTGGAACCAGAGACGCCCCACGATGCACGGAGGACGCCGCGATAGTGAAGCGCTGGTGGATGGTAGCGTTGTAACCGTCTAGACCCTCCGACGGTGAAGACATTATCTCTTTGCTTTTTCGGAAATTTGCGAGAGAGAAAAAACAAAAACGTAGCTCCTTTCCAACAACTATTTTGGCACTAAACTCTAAAGTGGTGTGTTACAGACACTTTTTCGGTGGTGAAAATAGGGAAGGAGCTGATGGTGTGGCCACGACCCCGCTTATGTAGAGGAGCGGATGTGGGTGTGGCCAGGCGGATGGGTGTGTGCATGTGGAGAAAATTATTCATTATTAGATTTGATAAAGGGATAGTTCCACTAAGAGCGTAAGCTATACGATATATAACATGAAGAAAAAAACATCTTTGGGGAGTTAAACAAGTCTCAAAAGCGCTTTGCATGTCTAGAAAAGTGCTATATAAATGCAATGATGATTCATTCATTAATAAACAGAAGTAAAGGCTACTTATAAAGATGATCAATTAGCAGGCATTAGCCTCAGTAAAGGGGCCACCCACCAACCGTGTAAACACAACATACTGTAGGCTGTTATTCATGTCCTCTATTAGTATGCCATTGCGGGCATCTTGGTCACAAAAACAACAGGTGATTATCATTAAATAACAGCCGTGGCCAATGAACTGTGGCATTGCACCATATATTGTATGGCAAAACACAGAACAGCCTACTATGAATACCTACTTTTAATAGCTTACTCAACTGTCGATAAACTGACTTCAGAACACCTTTGATGTTTTTTCACATACCATAGGCAGCAAAAGATTATAGGCTACTATTAACATTATAAAAAAACATTTATACAGCACTTTTATTGTCCATCTCTTGTGAGGCATATTGTCCAGGTTCTAACAAAGCCTCACACCCCAACTTCCACAGGGTAGATCTGAGTTCTCCAACCAATGGCTCTGCACTCAACTACTAATGCAGAGTGCTTGTGCTACTAGGTGATCTTGCAGCTTGAGAGAATAATATTATGATGGAGATCTGTGTTTGTGGTTTCATTGTGCCACTGTATGATGTACCATACCACAGCTGCAGGTACCACTACTATCTAGTGAAAGCCTTGTATCTCCAATTTTGGTGATTACTTAAATTTTAAGTTTACATGGCTCTATGTTATGACTACATTTGATGATCCAAATGACCTTGAAACCTACTCAAAACCCAATGCAGGGGGGTGGCTGAGTAGTGTAGAGGTCTAAGCACCCACCTACCACTGCAGAGATGCAGGTTTTATTCCCAGCAGTGGTACCTCTGGTATAGTCAGTCCCTACAAACACAATTGGTAGTATTCGCAAGTGGGAAGACGTGGGGTATAAGTCCTGGTCGTTGCAATAGTGACTCCTACTGGTTGGTCAGGGCACTTGTTCAGCAGGAAGGGGATCTGGGGGAGATAGCGTGAACCTTTGTGCGCGTTACGCTCTCCCAGTGAAACTACTAGCTGTCAGGTGAAAGTTGCGGCTGGCGACTCCACATGTATCGGACCTCCCCAGACGTGTAGGGTAGCGCAAAAACCAGGAAGGTAATTGGCATAATGACTCAATTGGGGGATATGAGAGCAAAAACATAGAACTTCATAAATACACAAGGTATTTAAAATTAGGTTGTTTTTCTTCATTCCTGAAAAGTGACAACATTTTCAGCCGACAGCAGCAATATGTGGCCCTCATCAGGAAACTAAGAGCCTTGCCCGAGGGGTCTTCCAAACATCAGCCCAGGTGACTTCCCAGTTGGTGACGATCTCTGTCCGCCCTATGTGCACCATTCCCAGTGCCAGGCAGCGTTGCAGACTGCTTACTGCCTTCTTAGTCTTGTGTCTTCTAGTTCCTGCCTATAAGTAACTGAGGATTCCTTTTTAAAAAGCGGATAAGAACATGGGGGTACACTACCCAATAATAAATCAATCAACTCACTGTATCGTGAACCTTTACATGTATGGGTGCATAAACCTCAATTGAGTGATATCTTGGCAGCCATACTGGATTATGGTGGCCATATTGGATCCAGCATTGAATGCAGTAAAAGTTCACCAGAATCTGAGGACACAGGTGGGCTTTCCTCTGTCTCCTCAGGAAAAAGAGACGCTGGTGGGCTTTCTCGACTAGTGTGGAGGTGTTGATGGTCCAAGAGAGGTCTGGGTATAGGTCTGGAGACATGCTCAACCTCCATCATTTTACATTTTACATTTTGTCATTTAGCTGACGCTTTTATCCAAAGTGACTTACAAGTTTTGTACAACAAGTCAGTAGGAAGGGTACAACTCTATCAGCTGAGTAACAATGTTCATCAAAGTATTAAGACTTGAGTGCTATAGTGTTGAGTGTATGTTAGTATATTAGGAAGAGTGCAAGAGGGTAAGAGGGTTATTTTTCTTTAATTTTTTTTAAATTTCAGATATTGATTTAAGAAGTGTGTCTTCAGTCGACGGCGAAAGATTGATCGGGTTTCGGCTGTCCTAATTGTTGTGGAAAGTTCGTTCCACCATTGTGGGGCAAGGACCAAGAATAGGCGGCTTTTCTTTGATGACCCTCGGATAGGAGTCGGAGGTGGCCAGAGGATGCAGAGTGTAGGGGTCTTGAGGGTGTGTAGTTAGAGACCATCGACCGGAAGTAGGCGGGAGCCGTTCCCTTCGCCGCACAATATGCCAGGTCGAGGGCCTTGAAGCGGATTCGTGCGGCGATGGGGAGCCAGTACAGGTCTCTAAGAAGTGGGGTGACATGGGCTGACTTTGGTAGGTTTGAGATCAGGCGGGCGGCTGCGTTCTGAATGAGTTGAAGAGGCTTGGTGGCAGTGGTTGGAAGGCCAGCAAGCAGTACATTGCAGTAGTCGAGGCGGGAGATGACTGTTGATTGGACGAGGAGTTGGGTGGGTTCTTTTGTCAGGAAGAGGCGGATCCTTCTGACGTTGCTCAGGAGGAATCTGCAGGTTCTGGTTGTCGCTGCGATGTGAGCGGAGAAGTTCAACTGGTCATCAAGGACAAGACCAAGGTTCTTGGCATCGGGGATGCGGCCACAGCTACATTCTCCACTGTGATGGAAAGGTCGGTCAGGGGGGAGGATTTGGCCGGCAGGTGAAGCAATTCTGTCTTGCTTAGGTTCAGTTTAAGGTGGTTGGCCGTCATCCAGGCGGAGATGTCGGACAGACAGGCCGAGATCCGCTCAGGGACGTGGCTATCTGAGGGAGGAAAGGAGAGGAAGAGTTGAGTATCATCGGCATAGCAATGATACGAGAAGACATGAGACGTGATGATGTTACCCAGAGACTTAAGAGTAGATGGAGAAGAGGAGGAGTCCAAGGACCGAGCCCTGGGGGACACCTGTCCAAAGGGGGCGGGGGGCCGATAGGGACCCTCTCCATGACACTTGGTAGGAGCGGTCATTGAGAGGTATGATGTCAGCCATGTCAGTGCAGAGCCAGCCACTCCCATTCCTGCGAGGGACGTGAGGAAGATCTGATGGTTGAGTGTGTCGAAGGCTGCAGACAGGTCTAGGAGAATCGACGGAGGAGAAGAGAAGTGAAGAGTCTCTGTGACCGAAATGAGGGCCGTCTTTGTGGAGTGACTAGTCTTGAAGCCTGACTGATTAGGGTCTAGGAGGTCATGGGACCGCAATGGAAATAAGGACTTTCTTGCGCTATCCTGATATATTTTTATACTGTATGCACCTGTGTATTGTATTTTATTATGTCAAATAAAATCAATCAATCAATCAAAGGAAGGAGAGAGAGAAGAGAGACAGGACGATAGTTGTCTATGATGGTGGGGTTCATGGTTGGGTTTTTTATGAGCGGTGTGACTCTGGCTTGTTTTAGTGAGGTGGGGACCACCCCCGAGTTGAGTGAGGAGTTGATGGTTGCAGTTAGGAATGGGAGAATGTCTGGTGCTATGGTCTGGAGGAGCGGGGAGGGTAACTGGTCCAGCTGGCATGTAGTGGGACGGTTCAACGTTACCAGTGTCAGGGTCTCGGTGTCTGTAATGGGAGAGAAAGATGACAGAGTGAAAGATGAGGTTCTCGATTCAGCATTTGGAATGGGTGGGGGTTGGGAGAAGGAGCTGCGGATGTTCTACACTTTTTTCTCGAAGATCGCAAAGTCTTCAGCAGAGAGAGAGGAGGGGGAGGGGGTGGGGGGGGGTGAGGAGGGAGGACATGGAATTGTGCAGTTTGCGAAGGTTCTTGGCAGAGGCCTCGATCCTATGGTGAAAGAAAGAAGCTTTGGCAGTAGTAATGGTTTTGGAGAATGCTAACAAGAGGTTGTGATATTTGGCGATGTCAGCAGTGAGGTGTGACTTTCTATACTTCCTCTCGGCCGCTCTCAGGACCTGTCTTTCTTCTCTCATTGCATCCGTCAGCCATGGACTGGGTGGGGAACAGCGGGCAGGTTTATCAGCGAGTGGATAGAGCTTGTCAAAGGCGGTTGAGAGGGCTGAGAGGAGGGTGGAGGTTGCCATATCTGGGGGGAGAGCAGAGACGGTGTCACTCAAAAGTAGAGCGGATAGTATGTCAGAGGAGAGGGTGGAGGGGGATAGGGAGCGCAGGTTGCATCTGACTGAGACGTTTTGAGTTGGAGTGGATGGCTTGGGGTTAAGCATGAGAGTTAGTGAGAAGGAAATGAAGAAATGGTCAGACACATGCGTGGTGTTAATGAAGCTGGAGTTACTGGAGAATATGAGATCCAAGGAGCTGCCTGCTTTGTGAGTGGGAGGCATGACAGTGGGAGTCAGGTCAAAGGTTTGTAGGAGGGAGACCAGACCACTGTGTCTGACTGAGATGAGTCAGGCAAGTTGAAATCGCCCATTAGAAGGAGGGGGTGCCATCTTTGAAGAGAGCTTAGAAGCATGTCCAGCTCATCTGGGAACTGATCGAGCGGACCTGGGGGGCGATAGAGAGTAACAATGGTGAGTTTGAATGGATTAGAGACAGATACTGCATGATATTCGAGAGAGGAGAGTGACAGAGTTGGAAGTGATATTGTGTTTGTGGACCATGAGGGAGAGGTCAGAAGGCCGGTGCCTCCACCACGTCTGGAGGGTCGTGCTGTGTGAGAGAAGTTATAGTTAATAGATAAGGCTGCCGGTGTTGTTGAATTATCTGGCGTAATCCAGGTCTCAGTTAGAGCTAGAAGCTGGAGGTTTTGACTATGGGCATAGGCAGTAATGAAGTCTGCTTTCCTGAAAGCTGACTGTTACGACCCCTGTGAGTCTAAGGGTAAAGGGCTGTAACATAACAGTTGGTTGACAGAAAAGATGGACCAGGTTTGTAAACAACAATGATATTTATTGAATAGAGGCAAAGGAAGCACATGTAACTCAGGGGTGAGCCCAGGCCAAAACAACAAACAAACACCACTATACTCCAAATAAACACAATCTAATCTATGGTAAAAGAGATTACATTACCTAAACTACTCTTACCTAACCAAAACAGGAGAAAACAATGTCCAAAGGAAATGGCAGCTCACCCCATCTGTGCTTCCTGAGAAAGAGAGAAAAACACATTAATTATACAGAAACAAAAGCAGAATATATACAAAAACAAACTATAACTAACAATGCTCTCTCTGTGGCCATACACACACAAGGAAATTACTACCAAGCACCAAAGGCCAATAAACGAGATGCAATACTGTCAAAGTTTACAGGTTTACCAAAATCACAACATGCCTAGCCTCATGCCAGAGAGAGAGAGAGACTGAAGTGAGAAGCCATGTTTTAACAGGTGTGGGGTGATCCATGATTGCGTGGTGTGGATTGAGTGTTGGAGTCTGGAAAGCCATCCACCAATCGGTGCTGTTTTGCAATAATGGAAGGATTGGCCTGGCAGGGACCAATGGTAAAGGGAACAATGGCTGGAGGGAGGAAACAAAATGGAGAACACACACACATGGAGACACACACTGGGGAATATATACATTGGGATGTAACACCCCCATACATAAGACAAAAACATGTCTACATAAACTACCAACTAAACATGTTTTTTTTTTTTTCTTTAACAACGAGATAACATCCCCGAGATAACATGCACTCCAAAACAAAGAGCTATGAAAAAACTAGCAGCAACATAAAACGAGTCCACAGCAACATAGACCGAGCAGACAGCAAAAATAGATCAAGTCGACAGCAATATACAGT
Organism: Notolepis coatsorum; assembly: GCF_963971535.1. NCBI lineage: Eukaryota > Metazoa > Chordata > Actinopteri > Aulopiformes > Paralepididae > Notolepis > Notolepis coatsorum. The sequence goes on along the minus strand of NC_140169.1, from coordinate 113,381,050 downwards.
AGAACGAGTCGACAGCAACAGACAGCGAGTCGACAGCAAAATAGAACAAGTCGACAGCACGAGAGATTTAACTCCGAGACAGAGCATCCGCCAACACATTATCAGACCCCTTCTTATGCTTTATGCTGAGGTTATAATTTTGCACTATGAGCGCCCAACGCATGAGGCGCTGATTGTGGTTGTACATCCGCGACAGAAAAACCAATGGGTTGTGGTCGGTGTATACTACCACTGGTAATATGCTCGAACCGACATACACCTCAAAATGTTGCAACGCATACAACATAGCCAAAGTCTCCTTTTCAATAGTGGAATAGTTTAGTTGATGTTTGTTAAATTTCCGGGAGAAATAACAAACCGGGTGACTGACACCATCATGATCTTCCTGTAATAACACCCCTCCAGCTCCCACCCCGCTGGCATCCACCTCCAGCTGGAACGGCAGGGAGAAATCTGGAGCAGAGAGAACAGGGGAACTGCATAAGAGAGCTTTAACACTATCAAATGCATTTTGACAATCAGCTGTCCAAATGAATGGTTTGGACGGGCTACACAGGCTAGTGAGAGAAGTGACGACAGAAGAAAAGTTTCGGCAAAAACCACGGTAATACCCAGCCATCCCAAGGAATCTACGCAATTCCCGCCTAGTAGTAGGCACTGGAAAAGTTGTGATTGCAGATATTTTTGCATCCACCGGACGCACTTGGCCTTGTCCTACCTGCTTACCAAGATAGGTAACCGTAGCCTTGCCGAACTCACACTTGGCAAGGTTAAGGGTCAGGGAGGCTCCAGCTAAGCGGTCAAAGACAGTTTGCAAGGTTGTCATGTGGTCACGCCAGTTGGTCGAATAGACAACCAGGTCATCGAGATAGGCATTACAATTTGGAACACCAGCCAGGACTAGGGTCACCAGTCGCTGGAAAGTGGCCGGGGCATTACGCATTCCAAAAGGCATTACAGTATATTGCAAAAAATTGTCAGGAGTAACAAACGCCGAGATTTCCGAGGCACGGGGGGTCAAAGGGACATGCCAGTAACCCTTTAACAAATCTAGTTTGCTAACATAGGTGGCAGATCCAAGGTTGTCAATACAATCTTCCATGCGGGGCAGTGGGAAGGAATCAGGCACGGTGACAGCATTTACCTTTCGGAAATCAGTACAAAATCTAGGAGTTCCATCCGATTTGGGAGCTAACAAGCAAGGTGAACTCCAGGGACTGCAACTTGGCTTGGCTAAACCATGTTTTAACAAATAGTCAACCTCCTGTTGCATCATGGCCCTCTTGGTGATGTTAACACGGTATGCATGTTGCTTGATAGGCACAGCATTGTTAACTTTAATATCATGGGCCAATACAGAAGTACAGGAGGGAACATCACCAAACAGAGCCATGTAGGCCTGAATCAAATTTGTGATGTCCTCTCGCTGCTCCTCAGGTAAGTGTGCTAAGTAAGTGGGCAGGTTCAATAACATCTCAGTGTTGGACAATCTAGCACCCTGATGGGCTGCATTGCGCAACTCCAAGCCATCTACATCCTCACCACTAACGTCAGGAGAGTCCGGAACTATTGGAGTTGAGGCAACAGCAGAGACGGCCAGTCCGGCTGTCTGGTCTGAGGTCTTCACCTGCACACCATCTCTGGAAAAATATGGTTTAAGCATATTGATGTGGCAAACACGAGAGTGACGTTTACGATCAGGGGTGCGAACCACATAGTCTGTATCACTTATCTTCTTGTCTATTGCATACGGTCCAGAAAAACGAGCGGAAAGAGCAGAACCAAGGATAGGTAACAGGACTAGAACCTTATCACCTGGCTGGAAAGATCGAGAAACAGCTTTCTCGTCATAGTGCCGTTTCATAGTTCTCTGGGAAGAAGAGAGCGCTTCTTTTGCGAGAGAGCACGCCTGATGCAGTCGCTCTCGAAACTGGCTAACAAAATCTAGAACATTAGTGGGTGTGCTGGCACCCTTTGACATGAACCGCTCTTTAAGAACTTTCAGAGGCCCTCTAACAGTGTGCCCAAAAACGAGCTCAGCAGGACTGAAACCAAGAGACTCCTGTATGGTCTCTCGCGCAGCAAATAGAACAAGGGGGACACCCTCATCCCAATCTTTCTCTGTGTCTAAGCAATATTTACGCAGCATGGACTTTAAGGTCTGATGCCAACGTTCTAGAGCCCCCTGAGTTTCAGGGTGGTAGGCACTGGACACTATATGTCGGATACCCAGGGACTGTAACACTTGCTCAAATAACCTAGACAGGAAGTTGGTGCCTTGGTCCGTTTGTACTACCTTAGGCAGTCCAAACGTGGAGAAGAACTTCGTCAAAGCCTTAATTATTACAGGCGCTGTAATTCTGCGAAGAGGGATAGCCTCAGGGAAACGGGTGGCGGTACACATTATTGTCAACAAAAACTGATTGCCGGCTTTGGTCCTTGGCAACGGACCAACACAGTCAACTATGACATGTTCAAATGGTTCACCGACCGCTGGTATAGGACAGAGTGGAGCAGGTGGAATTACCTGGTTTGGCTTTCCGGTGATCTGACAAGTACTACAGGTACGACAGTACTGTGCTACATCGGACTTCAAACCGGGCCAAAAGAAATGTTGAAGTATTCTGTTGTATGTTTTAGTGACTCCCAAGTGTCCAGACCAAGGGTGGTCATGGGCCAAGAACAGTACATGCTGACGATAAACTGCAGGGACAACAATCTGATAAACAGTGCTCCAGTCTGGTACCTGATCTGGTAGCCCTATCTCTGATTGTGCATGCTCTGCCAGTCTAGTACCATGGGACCTCCATGTACGCATCAAAACTCCTTCATCCACAAAATAAGAATGCAACTCTCTCCTCTGTTCTGTTTCAAGAGAAGAGAAACATTTTGCAAGAGAAGGGTCAGCCTTCTGGGCAGTAATTAGCATTTCACGAGTAACGGGTAACTTCAATGCGTCGGAACTAGTTACAGTTGTCTGTGGGGGTACCTTACTATGAGTCTGTGGTTTGTCAGCGGTATCAGAAGTTGGAGCCAGCAACTCCTCCCTGACAAAGGCTGAAGCAAAAACAGAGTCAGACAAATTAATTTCATCACCTCTCTTTTTCAATTGAGCCCGAGTGACAACACTTGCAGAAAAAACTTCAGGGAAGTTCTGTGACAAGTCATCAGGCAGAGAATCTGTGTCTGGGTGATCCAACACTTCCAGCACAGCGTTCACCTGTCCTCCAGCTAAATCATTTCCCATGATAAAGGAAATGCCTTTAACTGGCAAGGAAGGTCTCACCCCTATTTTAAAGAAACCAGTGACCAAATCAGATTGTACATGAATACAGTGTAACGGGGCTGGCACGAAACCCATCTCAATACCTTGAACTAGGACACTAGAACCACAGGAAGATTTCTCAGACAGAGGTAGTACATCAGAGAGGATAAAGGATTGTGAGGCTCCAGTATCTCGTAAGATCTGAACTGTACACTGATCTTTTGGATCCCCTGTCAAGGAAACTAAACCCTTGGAAGTAAATGGCCTGAAACAAGGATCGAGAACATCCTGATCATTGTGCATCTGTTGATCGGAATCAGGTGCCATTTTAATCAGACCAACCCCTTTGGGTTGCCTAAAGTTCTGAGAGGACGGTTGCTGCTTACGTTTCAATGTTAAACAGTCAGAAATAACATGACCAGATTTATGACAGTAGTAACATGTCCGCTCCTCTTTTGAGCGTGGAGGTGACATTCTTGGTCGGGGGTGTGTGAATTCTGAATGGTTGGGGACAGAAGGTCTCTGAGAGAAATCATGGGGGAGAAACGAGTCACGCCTATCTACAAACACAGTTTTATGGGTTAGCGCAAACTCATCAGCTAATACAGCAGCTTGCTGCAGAGTGGACACTTTCTGCTCACTCAGGTAAATTACAATACGCTCTGGCAAACGATTCTTAAACTCTTCTAATAGAATGAGTTCTCTGAGAGAGTTAAGATCTGAGGCCTTGCTTGCTGCACACCATTTATTAAAGAGAGTTCCCTTCTCTCTAGCAAACTCTACAAAGGTCTGGTTGACAGCTCTCTTGTGACTGCGAAACCTCTGCCTATAAGCTTCGGGCACAAGCTCATATGCACGAAGGATGGCAGCCTTCACAGTATCATACAATAGACTATCTTCTAGGGAAAGTGTTGAACAAACCTCTTGGGCTTTACCAGTCAATTTGCATTGAAGCAACAAAGGCCAGACCTCTCTTGGCCAGCGCAATGAAGCAGCAATACGCTCAAACACACTAAAATAAGTATCAACTTCTGTCTCTCGGAACGGAGGCACCAAAGCAATGTGTTTACTTATATCAAAAGTGTGTGATGAATAAGCTGTGGAGGAGGACATACCCGGGCCTTGTGGAGGAGTCGGTGTAGCATAGTTGGATTCACTCCTTAGGACTTCCAGCTCCAACCTCCGCAGTCTGAGCTCTTTTTCCACTTCATGCTCAAGCTCCAACCTACGAATGTTAACAGCCCTTTCATTTTCCGCCTCAAGCTCCATTTTACGAAGCCGATACTCCGCCTCACGTGCTTGTGCCTTCTCCTGAGCCTCCATCTGGAGACGTGCTATTCTAACCTTGACCTGGGCCCCTTCTCGAGACCCAGTTGACACAGGAGAGGTCAAGTGAAAATGTGGCAATGTGACGTTCACACCTGCCTTTTCAGCACCATGGGCTTGCTCCCCAGAAGGCGGTGCTTCCGTAGGTTCACCAGGAGGACTTGCATGTTCATCAGAGACCGCAGGTAAAACAAGCGTCCCCTGCTCCAACAGCTTATCTACCACAAGACACCTGATATCCTGCTTAAGATGCTTTTGTTGAACCGAGAGTTGAAAATGTGTGGCAATCTCCACTAAGTCTGCCTTGGGAAGCTATCCAGCGCTTCCCAAGTAGGATTGCTCAAGAATTTCCCCAGATCAAAAGTACTAACTGCCATTATTTTTTTTTACACAAATGCCATTTTTACACACAAATCAATTAATTACTATACAAGTGTAAACAAACACAGTTCACCAAATCCATCAACCAACAATTGAACACGGGTTACAAGATCCAGGCAGAGCCCCCATTTATGTTACGACCCCTGTGAGTCTAAGGGTAAAGGGCTGTAACATAACAGTTGGTTGACAGAAAAGATGGACCAGGTTTGTAAACAACAATGATATTTATTGAATAGAGGCAAAGGAAGCACATGTAACTCAGGGGTGAGCCCAGGCCAAAACAACAAACAAACACCACTATACTCCAAATAAACACAATCTAATCTATGGTAAAAGAGATTACATTACCTAAACTACTCTTACCTAACCAAAACAGGAGAAAACAATGTCCAAAGGAAATGGCAGCTCACCCCATCTGTGCTTCCTGAGAAAGAGAGAAAAACACATTAATTATACAGAAACAAAAGCAGAATATATACAAAAACAAACTATAACTAACAATGCTCTCTCTGTGGCCATACACACACAAGGAAATTACTACCAAGCACCAAAGGCCAATAAACGAGATGCAATACTGTCAAAGTTTACAGGTTTACCAAAATCACAACATGCCTAGCCTCATGCCAGAGAGAGAGAGAGACTGAAGTGAGAAGCCATGTTTTAACAGGTGTGGGGTGATCCATGATTGGGTGGTGTGGATTGAGTGTTGGAGTCTGGAAAGCCATCCACCAATCGGTGCTGTTTTGCAATAATGGAAGGATTGGCCTGGCAGGGACCAATGGTAAAGGGAACAATGGCTGGAGGGAGGAAACAAAATGGAGAACACACACACATGGAGACACACACTGGGGAATATATACATTGGGATGTAACACTGACAATTCCATAAGCTTCCACGTACATTGATAGGTATATTTGTGCCTGTGGGGAGGTAGGAGAGGTTTGCAGGGTTGGCGATAGTGGCTTGAAGCTGGTCTGGTGGAAGAAAGTGTTGGGATGGGTAGCAAACACATTGACATCCCATTGATATGCATGGAGATGGGGGTGTACGTGCCAGCTCTTCATGAAGTCCACGATGAGCTCTTTGGTTTTCTTGGTATTAAAGGGCAAGGTTGTTGTCAGTGCACCATGCCATCAGGTGGTGGACCTCCTCCCTGTTTGATTGATTGATTGAAAACTTTATTAACAGATTGCAGAATGGGTACAGTACAGTACAGCTCAATACATACAATTGTTAAGGGGATGCAGACCAGAGAAAGACTTTCGTCTTGTTTACATCAGGGTCCCCCATTTTCAATTCATCATAACATATATGACATACATGACATACAGATAGACAGTACTGCTACATCTATACATTTATGACATACCAGATTTGCAAATACAGTACTGTTTGTGATACGAAAAGAGTCCAAAAAAGAGAGTATATACATTTGACATAGAAACTGTACATTGGAGGAGGTTGGGTAGGTGGGGGGGGGGGGGGGGGGGACTGTACATTGGAGGTGGTTGGGTGGGTGGGGGGGAGGTTGGGTAGGAGGGGTGGGTGGGGGACACTGTACAACTGTAGGCCGACTCATCACTGTTTTTTATTAGGCCCACCACCGTTGTGTAATCTGCAAACTTGATAATGGTGTTGGTCTAATGGTTAATCTTCCTTGTCTATATTATTACCTACTATACTAATATGTCTCTACTACTATGCACTCAACACTGCAGCCCCCAAGTTTCAACACTGTTTGGTGCAAATTGGTGTTTATCCAATGAGGGTGAAAGGCCAGATTTGAGATGAGCCAGGACCAGCCCCTTGAAGCACTTCATGATAATGGGGGTGAGTGCAACAGGGGCAAGTCATTAAGGCTCATTGCAGAGGAGTGTGTTGGCACTGGTACAATGGAGTCGGTCTTGAAGCATGCAGAAACAACTGCCTGGGCAAGTGAAATGTCAGTTAAGACCTCAATCAGCTGCTCAGCACAGTTCCATTAGTCCTGCTCAGTGTGACACACATGTTGTGGGGGAGAGAGTGAGGGGTTGGAGGTCAGCAGGGAGGTCAGCCTTGGTAGGCTTTTCCTGGTTGTCCCTGTCAAAGCGGGCTTAAAAGTAATTGAGCTCATCAGGGAAGGAGGGGTCAGTGATTGAGGGAGAGTTGTTGATGGGTTTGTAATTGCTAATGTCCTGGATGCCCTGCAACATGTGTCGGGGATCGGAGTTGCTGAAGTTCTCTTCAATCCTTAGCTTGTGGCTATGCTTGGCCCGCTTGATTCCCCTAGTTAGACTTGGTTGTACAGTAGGCCTGCGCATCACCAGATCTAAAAGCGCTGTCACATGGCTTTTGCAGTTGACGTCTCTGTTCATCCACGGCTTCTGTGAGTGAGGAATGCAGTAATCCGTTTGAGGGTGGTTGGAGTTGGAGTTGGAGTTGATGTTTTGCAGTCGGACTTACAGTATGTCAGATTGACAGATTGCCGTTGCAATCTGTCAATCCGAGTATTATCTGTCATTAAAGTGGCACTTCACCAAAAAAACAAAGCTGATTTATTTTGCACATAATCTCACACACACATCCAAAAACTCTAAACAGTTTTGCATACATGAATTTGGTTGGACAGTTATTGATAGTAAATGAGTTTGAATATTGCCACCAGTGATGTCATCGAGTACATTGAATCCTTGTGGTGTGTTAATTGCAGCACAATGAAATGATAAGGTAGCAGTCCCATAAGACAAGGTATTGCTATCTTTTTATCATTTAATTGAGCTGTAATTAACACAACACAAGGGTTCAATGTCCCCGATGACATCACAAATCAACAAATGTACTCTCAAGTTCAAGTTTGTTTTTATTTGTCACATATAAGGTACATGTACTTTACAGTGAAATGCTTGGTTCTGTATGAGCCCCTGAGCATGTGCTTCATACAGTAAAAAATTAAGTAAAAGAGGAATAACACTATACAATATAGAATACAATATACAAACTAAGTACAATCTAAGTACAATGAAGTAAAAATGCAGACAATGAGGTACAAAAGCAGACAATGAGGTACAAAAACGTTTTAAGGCAAGGTGAAAATTCAAATGAGGTATGAATGTAGTGCAAATCTTTTTAATAAATAGATAAATATAATGTATTGTTAGTGTCTAAAGTGAGTGTTATTAACCCTTTCACTACCACACTACCAAAGGGTTAACCATTTCACTGCGACAATACAGAAGGTAACACTTTCACTGCCACATGACAAAGGGTTAACCCTTTCACAACCACACTACAGACAGGTTATAACCGTCTGTAGTGTGGTAGTGAAAGGTTAACCTTCTGTAGTGTGGTAGTGAAAGGGTTAAGGTGAGTGTTTGTCTAAAGTGAGTGTGTGCATGTGGATGTGTGTGCAATGAGTGTAGATGGATGGGTTGATGTTACTTAGAGTCATTGAGCATCCTGACGGCCTGGGGATAGAAGCTCCTTCTGAGTCTCTCTGTACTGGCCATGAGACTCCGGTAGGTAGCGCTTGCCTGACCGCAGCAGTTCAAAGAGGCAGTTGTTTGGGTGACTAGAGTCTTTGGTTATTATATTAGCCTTGGCCCTGCAACACTTGTTATAAATGTCCTGGAGAGTGGGAAGCCCACCTCCAATTGTGCGTTCGGCTGATCGAGCCACTCTCTGTAGTCTGCTGCGGTCTTGTGCGGTGCCATTCCCAAACCAGGAGGTGATGTTATCAGTCAGGATGCTCTCTATTGTGCATGAGTAGAAGTTCTTTCTTAAGGATCTTCTGACTCACTTTGAACTTCCTTAGGCGCCTAAGGAAGTAGAGGCGCTGTCGTGCCTTCTTTATTACACTGTCAATGTGTGTGGTCCATGTCAAGTCCTCGGATATGTGGACTCCGAGGTACTTAAAACTGTTCACTCTCTTGACCGGTGCCCTGTATATAACTGTCAATAACAATCAGTGGTGCGTTGGTGGTTTCATACCTGGTTGCACTGTGTTTTAATGACGCCACGTGCATGCACGCTCCCGGGCGCGTGCACTCGCTCCCGCGCATGCGCATAAATGTTCCCTCGTGTGCGCACAGACTAAAGACAATGCCTAATTTCCTCTATGTAAAACATTTCATTCACAAGTTTTGTGTGAATGTATCTGAGGACGTATTTGAACACACCTGACGGCCTGATCTATTGTTATGCAAAGTAGCCAGGTGGGTACTTGGCGAGTTGGCGCATCAGTCGAGTGCAGCGCATTCCTGTGTGCACGCACGTGCACATCTGTATGTGTGTGCGCGTGCTTCTGCTCACAGAGCCGGTTGCGCGTGCAACCCCGTCCCATGACCAACGCACCCCTGATAACAATAACTGTCAAACGAAATTAATGTATGCAAAACTGTTTTTGGATGTGTGTAAGATTATGTGCAAAATAAATCAGCATTGTTTGTTGGTGAAGTGTCACTTTACTAACATTAATGTGAATGTATAACATAAAAAGGCAGACAATAGGCTCAGGACTATTAGACAATAGGCTCAGGACGATTAAACAATAGGCTATTTTCTGAACTAATGCTCTATGTATTATTGCTTTCTGGACATTATTATTTCTGACATTCAGAATGCTTGTTGTAAGAATGCCTTGTGTGCCTTGTGAATGCCTTGTGTAATGCAAGGTGTGCCGTTTACACCCCAGACCTTTTGGAAGTAGCAATCCCCCAAAGCCTACAATGATCTGACGGTTATGTGGAGCAAGTTTGTCCTGACAAAAGCATAAAAAGGCCCTAATTAGAGCCACTCTTAGCAAAGAGTTCTATTACAGTACATACTGTAGCATACAGTAGTCGTGCTGATGTCTAAAGCAGGACGAACTGGGCCACAATTGACCTGTCTATGCTGCCATCTGGAGGACAGTGACCAGTGACTAGTAATCAAAATATTGCCCAGTGACCAGTAATCAAATGCACAATAGCAAAAAATGCACATGTCTCTAGGTATAGGCTAAAGTTATTCGACACATTTGTATATAGCCAATATAGCCTATAAAATATTTGTTTGTGATTTTGAGATATAAAGGAGGTAAAACACATTATCATCACCCTCATGCATCAAATAAAAGTCAAAATGTGGCATGTTGATAACACAACACCACCCAGAGGGAACCCAGATATAATATAATTTGTAATAGTATTGATTGATTGATTGATTGATTGATTGATTGATTGATTGATTGAAAACTGTATTAACAGATTGTAGAATGGTTACAATACAGTATAGCTCAATACACACAATTGTTAAGGGTATGCAGACCAGAGAAAGACTTCCGTCTTGTTTACATCAGGGTCCCCCATTTTCAATTCATAAAAGTAAAAGGTCTGTGGTAAAATGTTGTTCTTGTGCTTAGTGCTTTCCGGATACACAGAGGCAAGGAGGTGGCATTGTTTCTCCACCATACTCATATACTCTGAATAGTGAAAATGTGGCAGCATTTCCATAGCATTCATTAGCATATAAATAAGAGGGGACCCCGGGTATAATTATGGTATATGACCGCCAGATCTCGCGATAGTTGACGTGAGACCATAGTGACGACGAGAGCTGGTGTGGGACGGAGTGGAGAGTTGTTATCGTCGAAGAGGGAGAACAGAAGCTGGAACAGGGGGTGTGTTTGTGGGGCAAAACGAGCACAGCGCGGCGTGAATGACAAAGGCAAGCTGGCGGAATTCAATATGGCATCGGGAGACACACTGTATATCGAGGCGGACGGCTCGGAGATGCCGGCCGAAATAGTGGAACTCCACGAGATCGAGGTGGAGACGATACCGGTGGAAACGATCGAGACCACGGTGGTCGGGGAGGAGGACGACGACGATCAGCCCATGATCGCACTCCAGCCGCTGGTCACAGACGACCCGATGCACCACCACCACCATCACCACCACCACCACCAAGAGGTGATCTTGGTGCAGACGAGAGAGGAGGTTGTCGGGGGGGATGATGATTCGGACATGCACGCAGACGGGAGTTTCGAGGATCAGATCCTCATCCCCGTGCCTGCTCCCGGTGTGGAGGACGAGTACATCGAGCAGACTCTGGTGACCGTGGCCGGGAAGAGCTCGGTGGGGCGGATGAAGAGAGCCGGCGGCGGCGGGGGGAAGAAAGCGGGCAAAAAGAGCTATCTGAGCGGTGCGGAGGCTAGTGGTAGAAAATGGGAACAGAAGCAGGTGCAGATAAAGACACTGGAGGGGGAGTTCTCTGTTACGATGTGGGCCTCGGGTAAGTAACGCTAGCCTGGTTGTGTTGTCAGCAGCCCCAGTGTCTGGGTGTTTAGCACCGACACTGAGGCCTTGTTGCAGGGCGTTGTCCTGCTGCACCACACTACTTCCTGCACTAGTCCGTCGCGCCGTCGTCAAGTGCACAAATATTGCTAAGTTTTCGATGCAGAGAGGCAGCTTTAGCAGATTGAAATGTTTTTGTTTTGAAGGGAGGCCATGTTTTATGTGTCGCTGGGCGCCGCCATATTCCCCGAGACTAGTAAGTATGGCGGCGGCCCGACAACATGGCGACGGCTCGGTCAGCAGAGAGAGATGGCGGCGGCGCCTCGGCGGCAGACAGAGAGCAGTAGGCCGCACACTGTGGCGCACATAAACAACACGGGGCTCTGGCTTTAATAACACCATCACTGGGGCATGTCTGGGATGTAAATAAGTGATAATAATTTCGCAAGGGAACCATATGTATTGGTTATTATTATGTCCAGTGGCGATGGAAGTAATCACATGATGTCGCCTCTCAATAGCGCGATGGGTCTGTAGTAGCTGTAACGCAATTCTAGTAATAATCAAAATACATTCATCACGATTCCCAAGTGAGCCCAGTTCAACTGCTATTACCAGAACGCCTCGACGTGCACCCGTCAAGCAGGAATGCAGAGTAGCCTTTAACAATACATTTTAATAAATCTAAAGCTAAATATGACAACGATTGCTTCGTATAGCCAAGGAAGCCATAGCCGAGGCTACTAAAAGTCACAGCCGAGGCTACTACTACTATCCCTGTCCCCATAGAGTTGTAGCTAGGAAAATGTCCATGTGTTATCGGTTCAGTGTCTACAATGTGTTCTAGATGACCATAAAGACATTGACCATGAGTCAGTGGTGGAAGAACAGATCATCGGAGAGAACTCTCCTCCAGACTACTCTGAATACATGACGGGGAAGAAGCTGCCCCCTGGCGGCATCCCGGGCATAGACCTCTCGGACCCCAAACAGCTGGCCGAGTTCGCCAGGTGAGATATGTGAATGATTATTGGGGGATCTATTGCTACTAACACGTCTGTTTATTTAAAACAAAAACACACACAAGTTAACGTGAAGAATCGCAGTCAAGAGAAGTCTGACAGACCCAGGGTAAACGCACATATTAAGCTTGCATACCAATGGTTACTTATTATTACCATGTTTGGCTCAAGTCAAATAAACAAATACAAGTCATTACTGACTCCCAACCAGTGCACTGCACACAGTTGGTCATTTAGATGCCACCTTTAGTTCTATGCCAGTTAGATGCTTGTTAAGATAATGCACCCGGTGCACACCTCCTAGTGGTCAGCTTGGGAGTGGGGGAGGGGGGACTTCAGAAAAAACATTGTTTAATGTTCAGAGTTTTTTTTTGTTTATATATATATATAACATGTTAATTAAGTACAAATACTCATTGTAAGATAAACAGATTATTGTTCACAACAAGGCACAGGCTATGTTCACATGCTACTCAGAAGTCGTGTATGTGGTAAATGTAATAAATAACAATGTGAAGCAGGAACCCAAGCTACTTAGAAGAGTCTATGTGGTAATGAATAATAACGTGAAACAGGGCTCCCAAGTTTTGCTTTCAAGTAGGGCTGGGCGATATGACCAAAAACGTTATCGCGATAAAATTATAAAATTATTTTCATATAACTCGATATCGATAATTATCGTCGATATAATGTCTGTCAAGTTTAATTAACTTATTATGCCCGGCGCCGATACGCGGGCTGACTTGTTTTGCTGCTGTGAATGTCTCGAGAGTCGAATTGATGTCGTCATCAGTCCGCGCACGTTAGCAGAGCGGAGTATCTCAAGCGGAGTATCTCATGACTCAAAAATGACCCTAAAATACTCTGTTCCGCCCAATTCATTGCAACGACGTCCACCGTATACCCCACACTACTATAACAGTTACCCTCAGAATTCAAAACACACACCAACTCGGCAGGTAACCTGTGAAATAGCGGCGTGCAAGCTAATTAGCCATAGCCAGCCCCGTTTCCAAGCGGAGTATTTCATGACAATGTACTAAAAAATGACCCTAAAATACTCTGTTCCGCCCAATTCATTGCAACGACGTCCACCGTATACCCCACACTACTATAACAGTTACCCTCAGAATTCAAAACACACACCAACTCGGCAGGTAACCTGTGAAATAGCGGCGTGCAAGCTAATTAGCCATAGCCAGCCTTGTTTACCGAGTCCTACCTCCTTCCGGGTCTCCTTCCTCTATCGGCCATCTCCTTCACCGATTGGTTGTTAGTGCGTGTGCTCATATCCAAGCTTGGAAAATCGATATATCGAAACTTTGCGACCACGTTTCATGTTTATTTCGAGGAAATAATTTATCGCGATAGTTATCGTTATCGTTTTATCGCCCAGCCCTACTTTCAAGTTCTAGGACATAATATAATGAAGGTATAATTTTCAGACAATTGATATGTCACCACCACATGCTATAACTAGGCTACTCGATATAAGATGGTACATGACATACAATTTTCCACAATTACAGATTTATGTGTGTAAATGCCTCGGAGCAAATTTGAGCCCAATCTCTACCATGACAGGAGGCTGCATGGAACTCGCATGGGCTCCACTGAGCATGGTTTGTTGCCGAGGTGGAGCACGGCACAACATATTACCTGGTTCACCAACCATGATTGTTTGTTTCCAGTTACGACAGAAAACAACTGAGTATGGGCCGCTCGAATAAACATAGGATCCGGTGTTCCGGATAGACATACTAGACTTGTGCTCCGAGGTGAAGCACCTCTCATTGATTACAGTGACAGGGAGTCCATGTTGTGTGTCACTGACGTGACAGTAGGGTTGTGCATTTCTTGTCGGAGGCCGATGGGACGTGTATCTCGACAGTGCAAACGACCCAATACATTAAAGATACACACGCAGGAACTACCGCTGTGGTACGATTCAACACTATTTAATTCAACACAACGTGATACGATTCAACAATGCAAAGGAATGATGCTATGCAATTCAACCAAATAGAATGAAGACCTTTCAAGCTTACAGTACTTTTATAACACCTGGCTTACACAACTGAGGATGCTCGAGATGAACAACAACAATGAAGTGTAGTGCAATATGAAAAACGACAGCAGACGGATGTGTTTGACACTATTTCAGCAGCAGGTATGCTAACTCAGCAGTGAGCAGCATATAACTGCTTACACATGGAAACATAATTAACTATGACTGGCAGTCGCACGCTACTGCAAATAAACACCAGTCTCACTGTCATAATTGGAGGGGTGTCAATGCAGCAGCCTTTTTGGACCAGTCGGCATCAAATGTATTTACTCAGATAAATTACATGGCTGCCGTTAACTGATAAAATGCTGTGTTGTGTAGCACACGGCTGTCTAACTCCTCTACCCTTAGTCCAGTCATCATTACAAATTGTGGTGTAAGGAATCATGCCTATAAAATAATTTCAAAGTCAACCCTATATTACTACCTGGTATGCACTCAAGACTGTCGCACCCAAGTTGAACACTGTTTGGTGAACATTGTTACTTGGCTGCCAGAGTTGTACCCTTCCTGCTGCCCTGTTGTACACAACTTATAAGTAGCTTTGGATAAAAGCGTCAGCTAAATGACTAAATATTAATAAACCCATGGGGTCATTGCCTATTCCAAGAAGGGACGTGGCCAAGCGCAACGTTGGTTTAACCCATTCATTCTTTGTCTATCCATCGTAAAAATGACACCACACATTTGACAGTTCTTGTCGATTTATTGCCGGCTCTTAAAATCTTGCTGCACTCTTGTGAGGCACCTCTCCCAGCAGCAACAAGTAGCCTAGGCTAGCAGTGATATAGTAGGCCAAAGCCGTATATACAAATAAATTGAAATATATATAATATATCAGACTGACCGCATTGCCGGCAGCGCATTTGGTTGCACACATCTTCGGGTAGCCACTTCAGTCGAATCAACTAAGATGTCCTCCTGCCAGCGTCATAACACGAATGCTTGCTTATGATACATCTTAAGACTCAGTCTGCAGTGTTTCTGCAGCACATTACAATTCTATATGCCTCGTTAGGTTTTACAGGCTGAGGGAATAAGTGCCACACTGAACTTCTCCTGGCTCACGTAATTGTTTCTGTCGGACCAGGGTTGGAAGAGAAAGTGGCTTAATGTGAACGCTTTCCCTCCAGTAATAGCTCAATCTGTTACTCAATTTAACTAGATGGGTGCGCACTGTAGAGCGCAGATCTCCACCAGGCGGCATGCAGAATACATAAACACTGAGCGCTCTCTGTATAGTTAATAGCTAATGCTAACAAACACAATGACTACTCTAATTATAATAATTAGCATTAGCATGCTAACACTAGACTGTAATAGGAAGCATCAGAAGGGTGATGGGGAGGATGTCGGGAAGCATTTGAGAGGTGATAGGAAGTATGTTAGAAACAGGTTCCAATCATGAGGGCGCAGGGCTTATTTCAATTGACAATGATGGCAATTTGATTAATGCGTAACTGTTTTTAATTCATAGGTATAGCAACGACAATAGGTTCACTGTGGCATTTCCATGTTGTAAACAGGGGCCAGAGAGCTGATTCCCTGAGGCTCTTGAGCAGCGAACCTGTGTAGTATTGCCCTCTTGTGTTCAAAAGGTGTAACTTTATACTGAATATCTATTTGAATGGACAACGATTGAAATCAATTCAAATAGGATACTTATCGTTGACCGGTTTGAGAAGTATTGCACAAGCCACATCCCTGTCCCAACGTTTCATCTACCTCAGCCTTTTAGTTGGCGAGATATGCGTGTACTACACGCACACAATCAAATAACCGTGCCTGATGCATAACAATTTACATTTGAGTACTTTTAACAAAATACTGCTGGATCTTCTGTGGTGACACAATTCAAGGAGACTGTTAATTCCCACAATACTAATAAGCCCACTTTGTTTAGTTCATCATGCTTGATCGATGTGATACACAACACACAATTATTGTTTAGTCGTTTATGCATGAACTTCTCCTTGCGGCTTGCAGTCTCATCCTGTCCCGGCTGCTACCCATCCCACAGTGTTATCATTCATAGACATGTTGCTGGTCATTTAGGCCACTAAAAGTAGGCATGATCTCACATTTTCTCTAGTTTTACCTCTACCTGTGATTTGCATTTCACACACACACACACACTAGGGGTGCACCGATATATCGGTCGGGTATCGGTATCGGCCGATAAGTGCCTTGTTGACTGCTATCGGCCTATCGGCCGATAAGCTCAAATGTGCCGATAGCAGTCGCCGATAACTAACCATCAATTTGTGTAGCGTCAAAAGGCAAAAAAATAAAAATTCACTCGCGACCTACCTGCACAACGCCCGCCGTCCCCCACACACACACACAAGCTACTGCATCAAAGTTACTATTTATGATTAACAAGGCATTCGTTTTGTGGCATTAACGTTATATAGTTAGTGTTACACGGACAATAACATCAGCATATTATTATTACCCATAGCAGCAAGGCATTACTCCGAGTCCGTTCATAGCCGGGAGGCAGAAGACTAACGTTACTGGTGATTTAAAGTTAAATGTGATTTACGTTGGAATACTCCTTTGCCAACTTGCTGTACTTTGCTTGCAGGTCTGCAGCCATTATTGCTGGATTATGAATAGCCCCAACTTTAGCCAACGTAACGTTATGGCTAAACCTTTAACATTAGTTAACGCTAGCTTTCGGTTAGCTGTTCAATGCTAATAACACAACCAAGCGAACCCATCAGAGCTCCCCATCAACACCGCTCTGTCGGGAGGATGGCATTTAAGAAAGTATCTGCTGTTAAAATGACACAAACATTCGTTTTGTGGCATTAACGTTATATAGTTAGTTACACGTTCAATTACATCAGCATAGTATTTACCCGAAGATAGCAAGCAAGCCGTTCATAGCTCGGTTCCATTCCGTTGCTCATTCCGTACCCAACTACACATTCTGCAATCTGTTAATAAAGTTTCCAACCAGACAAATGTATAGAAAGGCTTTGTTTTATTATAACATTTGTTGCCGTAAAATCATTGTGTCTCGTTTAGCCATCCTGTGGAGCGCGCTGGTCGGCGGGCACTGCCGGGCAGCTAACGTATTAGCTTGTTGTGGTTCTGAGTTTGACTCGCATTCTCTCAAGCAGATCAATGGCGGCATGCCCCGAAGTAGAAAATGAATAAACGCTTGCCGATTGGTGGTAAGAACAGCAGGAGGTGGGTGCTAGCGGTGTGGCGTAATTGGCCGAATCGACTGTCAATCAAAATGGTTCCATTGCATTGGTTGAAAGCTCTGGTTGAGAGAATAGTATCCCGCTGCAGGCCGCCAGAATGGTTCCATTGCATTGGTTGAAAGCTCTGGTTGAGAAAATAGTATCCCTCTGCAGGCCGCCAGACGATACTGGGAGAGGGATCAGTGATACCATAAACATATTTCTTGATGTTTCCTTTTTTTAAGTAAGTAAAGAGGCCTACAAATACAAACATACACATACAAATATACAGTAGTTTCATTAAAAAATTAAAAAATATTAAAAAAAATTTAAAACTTATTTTTTGCCACAAGTATCGGTATCGGTATCGGCCGATTGTGTTAGTTGGACAATCGGTATCGGTGGCCAATTTTCATATCGGTGCACCCCTAACACACACCATACATTTTCATTCAGGTGCAGCAAAGCCAGACAATTTAAGTATGAAAAACATTTCAATGTATATTTTGGCGAGCGTTGACAGGTGCTGATTTACTTGTGTGTTTTATTTTCAAATCGACAAATAAGTAGTTCTGACACATACGGATGGACGTAACCAGAATTAAGGAAACTTTAGTTAGAATTAATTTAGTTTGTTATAATTAAAAAATAAAAAATAAAATATATATATAATCCTTGCCAGCAGGTGTCTGGCTGTGTTTCTCTTTGTCAGAAAACATTTTAAAATGTTGACAATATTATGTGTGAAATAATAGAACCATAATGCTCTTGCATTAATTAGATTTGGACTGTCGCAAGCAGTTAGCACATGTTTCTCTATATGTTGTAGATACACGTTGTATAACAGCATGGAGGGAATAACATGATGAGCAGCCTCTGACTCTCATTCATCCATTTCACAGTGCAGTGTATTATGTCCTAGAGCTGCAAAGTGTCCCATTTAAAAACTTAAGCTTCTTCCCTCCTTTTGGATAAGATCGACTGTCGGGGAATTCAATTCAGAATTGGGCTGCTGCTGTCCTGGAGCTGTGCGATACAGTACAATAAAGTCTTATGTGGCAGTCCAGCATATCCATAACATCTATAACTAAAATAGTTTTAAATGCTATATTCAATCCAACCTTCATGCATATTTATTTTCTGGATCTGAGGAATGGTAGAGCACCAGCCAGAGAAACGTATAGAGGCATACATTGTAATATACATACAAATGTAAGAAACGTATGTGGAGCGCTGCAGGAGTGGCCTAGAGCAGTGGTTTCCAAACTGTGGTGGTGCGTGACATGAAGAGGCTAATGGTGGTAAATCATTTTTATTTTTATTTTACAATAACATTTCTTAGTCAAACCTTTAGTATTATGGATATTAAACATGCTGGCAGAGTACATGCATCCATGTTGTCGTGAACATTTTAATTAAATAAAGAAATTCCCTATCCATAGTCGCCGTGGGAAGAGATAAAATAAAAAATTAAATTAAATAAATTCCCTACCTACTTAACTGACAACCAACAGGAACCAAACAATATTTTTTTTATGCCTAATAAATATAACTAATATACATTATTTCAAATGGGGATTTTCACTGTGTAAATCATGAAATTCAAGAAACGTTTTAATAAAAAATTTACGTTTTAATAATAATAATAAACAATAATGTCTCGGGCGTGTCTGACACAGGTGTGCTTCATCTGTGCACGGAGACCAGCAACAATTTTTTCTAACAGAAACCCATTGGGGGGTGCGTCAGCTAGGTCGGGAGGTGACCGGGGGTGCACGGCCAAAAAAGTTTGGGAACCGCTGGCCTAGAGGATAGAAGCTGGTTTGTGAGTGGAAGGTTGTTGGTTTGATCCCCCAGACCAGCAGGAAAAATCGAGACGTGAATAACCCTTTCCCGTCCCTCAACACCAACCGCTGAAGTGCCCTTGAGCAAGGCACTTAACCCCCAACTGCTCCAGTGGAGCTGCTCAGTGGCCTACAGTGTCAGACTGTGGTTGTACAGGGCAGCTCCCAGGTGTGAATGGAACTGTGTGAATGTGAAGCAGGGTGTTGCTGAAAAAGAGCACCTGTGCTTCGAGAACCTACCCTGGTAAATAAAGGGGAAAAAAAGAGGACACAATCTGTTAGGTAGGTAGACTGGGCTCTTGAATCATAATGTCACATATTGCAATTAGGCCATATTGATGGAAACATGTTTATTGTGTAAAATCTCAAGGTGTGTGCTTGGACAGAGCTATGCACTGGCATTTATTCAGTGTGTTTACTACTGCAAGCTGGAGGCTTTGAAGAGGAACGCTAATTAGCAACGCTCACAGGTCTATTAGTAGGTTGTTGGATGAGCTGTTTTTGCTTACAAATAACCTGACTTACTTTAATCTACTTCCAGTCAATTACAGAACACTTCAAATACTGGAAGAGACATCGTTAAGGCTACGGTCTCCTGGCAGTTTGTGTACGCTGGTGGCGTGAATATTAAAGGCAACCAACTTGTGTTCAGCTTTTCGTTCAGCGTTTCTCTGATTGGCCACGTGACCGCCCTAGCACACGCCCTTTTCCGCTGAGAGACGCGGCAGAAGCGCTGGTCGAACCAACGCGCTGGTCGAACCAGTTCAGACAGAGGTGTTTATTTATATTAATAAACATATCTACTAGAAACACTGGTGTTCTGTTGTGTGACTGTACTAAACTCTTCCACCACATGACCGACATTTGACATACAGTACACCTCCTATCTATGTTGGGATTATGTTTGTTCATGACAAAACAATAAAAATCGCTACTGTTAGTGCCACCACCCACTTCAATGACAGAGCTCTCATATTTGCGAATGCATAAACTATATCTTAAATTATGGCGATGTGTCTAATATGGCTGTCGCGAAGTCATTGATAAGCGACAGCCATATTAGACACATAGCCATAATTTAAGATATAGTTTATGCATTCGCAAAATATGAGAGCGCTGTCATTGAAGGGCTTCCTACAACGGAGCCCGCTGCTGCTGGAGCTGAAGTGATGTACAGTGACGAGTGAATCTGGTAGTTGGTTGTTAAAAACGCGTAACATAATAACGTTACGCTTTCTAGTTCAGCGCATTTCATAACTGTATGGGCTTTGTTTATACACGAGTGAATCTGGTACGAGTGAATCTGGTAGTTGGTTGTTAAAAACGCGAAACATAATAACGTTACGCTTTCTAGTTCAGCGCATTTCATAGCGCTCCACTGCTACCGCAGCTGAACACAAGTTGGTTGGAACAGCGAACACAAGTTGGTTGGTACACAAGTTGGTTGCCCGCGCTGCCGCTCGCTTGCTCCTTGGATTTCATTTGGGACGTGGGACGACTGCCGCTTGCCTGCGCGTGGGGGCGGGGGGTCGCGGCCAATCAGAGAAAAGCCGAACACAAGTTGGTTGCCTTTAATATTCACACGTCCTGCTGGATTTGAATTATCCAGGGTTTAAACATTTTCACCTGCCAAAAGCAACCTAGTAGTTAATGGCTAGTGCAGAGTCTGATCATTTGGCCATGGTAGTTCATGCCTCTACCAGCCCACTTATCTATTGTCGGTGAAACATCTCTGGCAAGTGACATCCCAGATTAGACCAAATGTGGAGTGGCCCTTGTTGCATTTCCCAGAATGACCAGATGGCCTATGCAGCCTTCTCCAAATGCGCTGTCAACAGGCTCATGTTACCGTCGTTAGAACATGTCTTTTCTATTCCAAAGGTCGGTCTAACTCGCTGCGCTCCACAGAGCCAGATAAACGCACAAATCACATTTTGAAACAGAGTTACTCTCGAGTCAACTTCACAGAACACATGAGTGAGCGAGTCGAGTCACTGGCTCCCACTGGCTATTGACATGGGATGGATTGTGATGGTAGAGTACCCGGACATCTTCTTTAATGGGGTGCCGTGTGTGTGTCTTCTCGGCGGGTGTCAAATTTCAAGCTGTGTCTGATGTGTGTTTTTACAGGATGAAGCCAAGGAAAATCAAAGAGGACGATGCTCCCAGGACGATAGCCTGCCCTCACAAAGTGAGTCCCGTGTTTTTGGTCCATTGGGCAACTTGAATTAGGGATGTGCGTAGCGGTTATTTTGAAAGCCGGCTCCATTGGCATTAACCAAGTGGTCTGCCGTGCGCACAATCTGCCCATTTCACTGTTTTTTTTTTTTTTGATAATTTTATTTTCATTTTCAACCAGCATGGATACATACATGATATGGTCAGTGTCAAAATATAGAATCATCCATTTTGGTTCTTCCCCCCCACCCCCACTCCCTCTCCCTCCCACCAGCCCATCCCCCCACCAGTTCCCTCCCACCAGCCCATCCCCCCCCCTCCCAGATTCAACTCAGACTCACATTAGGCAAACACTAAACTAACAGAAAATGCAAACATAACGAAACAAAAACACATTCACATCTTCAACTTGCTCCGAGGTCCCAACATAGTCTCATAGATTCCACTATGGGAGTGTACCCAACCTTTCATTCTCCATATACGTCAAAAAGGGTTGCCATGTCTTATAGAATCTATCCGTAGAGCCTCCTAAGGTGCATCTCATCTTTTCCAAGTGCAGGAACCCCATTACATCTCTGGTCCATTGAACATGTGTGGGAGAGGCCTCCTGCTTCCACATCATAAGTATTACACGCCTAGCAATTAAAGTAGAAAAAGCAATGATTTTCTAGTGTTTTATGTGAATAGGTATATCCTCTGGTGCCACTCCAAAGATTGCAATTATAGGGGAAGGGTCAATTTTGGTTCCAAATATTGCAGAAAAAGTATCAAATATAGATGTCCAATAATTATATAGATTTGGACACGTCCAGAATGTATGAACGAGAGAACCCGTCATCGTCTTGCACCTATTGCACAAAGGATCTGTCCCTGGATAAAACTTAGCCAACTTCTCCTTTGAGAAATGTAGACGGTGTAGCACCTTAAACTGTATGAGCCCATGTCTGGCACATATTGAGGAAGAGTGAACATTCCGGAGAATAGATTGCCATTGTTCATCCGAAAATTCTACAGACAGATCATCCTCCCAATGTGATTTGATAATAGTGAGAGAGGGGGAATATAGGGTCGACAATATATCATACAATACTCCAATCGCTCCCCTTCTATATACATTAACATCTAGAAATTCATCTAAAGTTGTTTTTTCAGGCAAGTTGGGAAATGTAGGATATCTGTTGCGTACAAAGTCACGAATTTGCATATAGCGGAAGAAATTAGTCCGGGGGATGTCGTGCTTTTGAGTCAGCTGAGTAAATGAGGCAAAAACATTGTCAATATACAGATCTTTAAAACTAGATATACCCTTATTGCTCCAGATCTTAAAAGCAGAGTCCAATAGGGACGGTGGGAACATATGATTGCAAGGGATTGGTGCCCGAGACGACATTGATTGTAGACCGAACCTTTTCCTACATTGTATCCAGATTCTAAGAGAGTGATGCACTATCTGGTTATGTCGGTATGCATCCAATTTTAACGGAAGAGCTGAGCTAATCAAAGCTTGTTTTCTTTTTTTTAATCAAATTTTTGAATTTTCTTTCTTTTCTTTTACATGAAATATAACATAATAATAATAATAATAATAATAATAATAATAATAATAATAATAATAATAATAATAATAATAATAATAATAATAATAATAATAATAATAATAATAATAATAAACAGGACTTCACAGGACAATAATTGTACTAATGACAATAGAATAACAAAAAGAATAAATGCAGAACATAAAAACTTTATTATATTACAGACACCACAAGACATTTCCTCCCCCAGGACCCCCATTTCACTTTCTAATGATCTCTCTCTCAACACGACAATCCACATCTATCTAAAGTTGCCAGATGACATCCATACAACGCTGCTCATCGTCACAACAATGCTCGCTAGTGCATAATGTTAACTCCAAAAATACAGCGCGTCTGCAAGTTAACTAAATCACTCATCATTAGTAGCAACACTTACTTACACGACTTACAGTAAAACTGAATACAACTCATGTCCATAGTGCAGACCCCGTCTTAATTAGCTAATTCAAGGGTTGCATGGTAGTTGTGAATGGGCAGAGACTACAAGTAAACACTTATGCCCACAACGATGGGACTTATAATTGACCGTACTCATTTCACCACACTGCACAAGCGCCCACTAGCTGTGGGGTTTACAGTGATATGCTTGTCACCAATCATCCTTATTGATCATCAATACTACTCAGAGAATGGCAATGAAAAGCGTGCATACCATTTTATTCAAAAGCCCACAAAACAGCCATGGAGCCATCCGTCTCGTTCTGCTTCATAGCTTTATTCCCAGGGTGTCTCTCGGGCAGTATTGTATGTCCTTTGATAATTCATGATCAGCCAGTCCTTTTGAGAATCGCCAGTCTGTTGATTCAACAAATATCTTTTTGACATTTTACCAGTTTTCCACCATATTGCCTACTTCACAGGCAAGCGCTGTTAGAACTCGACTACAAACTGAGGCCCAGTGTAGTGTAAGGCTGAGCCTGAATGTTCGAACGTTCATTCGTTATGTTATCATTAGAATTCTAAATCAAAATTCGAATTTTTAATTTTTAATTAAAAAAATAAATATATATATATATATTTTTTTTATGCGTCTATTCATTCTGTTTGAACCAATGTGGTTTTTCTTCACAGTTTCAGATAAATATTAGGCTACACTAATATTATAGTATTAAAAAAAACGTTATATTCATTAAAGAAAGTTGATTTAATAAAAAAAATATACTCATTTAATCAGATTAATCACTTTATTCAAATTGAGGATTTAGTTTGAGGATATTTTTTAAAAAATATAAAAAAATTATTTTTTTTAATTAAAAACGAAGGTTCGAACGTTCGTTCGTAAAACCCTGACGAAGTTCGAATCCCAAAAACAGGCTTCGGGGACAGCCTTAGTGTAGTGAAGGGTCTTGAGATATGTGTTTTCAGGAGAGGTAGTGTAGATGAAAATTCTTTCTGTGGCTGTGATAAAAATGGTCATTTAGACGGAAAACATTTACTCCGCTCTAAATCGAAGACGTCGGTATACACATTCTCCCTATACAATTTATACAAAATAATATTTTAAACTGATTAACCGTTAACACTTTAAGTGCCGAAAACGTGTTTAGGCGTCCTTCCCCGCCATGCTCAAGTTGCCGAGGACGCCGTAACTCGTCTTTAATATCAATATTTCAAAAATCTGTGATCGGAATCATATTTTCCATCCGCAGCCTTCACACACAGTTCTGAGCTCCTCTCAAACCTCTAGCGGTTCAAGAGCGCCATCTGGTGGCCGATCGGCAGAAGCGCCAAACAGGAAGTTATGTGGTTGAAGTGCTGATCGTCCATATTACTTCCGGGCACTCTCTATAGGTCCCGGGACTCGATCTCGACACAATACATAGCGATCCGTTGCCAATAACTCGATAAACAACATGATTTGGACGTATATACTATTATACAACCTGGAAATAGATAGCGTATTTCTACATCCCATAATAGGAATATTTCAGTTCCACGCTCATCGTCCAACGGCGCGAGGAAGATACGGTAAGATTCAGCGTTATTTTTGAACGTGTTCGATATAAACTGCTCTGATGATCATATCACCCACACTAGATTAATGATATAACGCTGCCCACGGAATTATAAACGATCCCCCGCCCATCCGGTCATCATCAGATGATACGTAGAAACTTCTAGAAGTACGTCCAATTGAAATTTTTGATCTCGCACAGATTCCTACCAAACTGTATTTCATCATCAATATAATGCATTTGGGGCTATAAATCACGTTCTGGAGAAAGCTGCAGAAAGAGATGAAAACATACTTATACTTTAGACCATATTTTACTATGAATATGTGAATGAAAAAGTTTAACGTTGCTACACAATGAACAATACATATAGGACCTTGAATGGGCCCTAATAATGGCAATTTAGCAATAGAATTTAAAAAGTTATAGCCCTGCAAAGAAGGGGAACTTTTCCATAGACAAATAGAGCTGGCAAGGGATGGTATATCATGAATTTAGCCTTAGGCAATCAAAGTGTTAAGGATATCCGGTTATTTTAAAATGACTGACTAAACGGATGTTCTTGCACATCCCTTATCAAGATGTTAAGTGAAATGATGTTGGTGGAAATGGTCCTTTTTTATTTTCTAGTATGACATTTTATTGACTTTATAGGGCTTTTTTAGGTTTGGCTTCAGGAGCTTATACCGGTCTTTTGATGTGAAATAATGCTAAAAGCACCTGTATCAAGGTTTCTCCTTCATAGGAAATTGTTGGTTTGCCCCTCAAATGTGAGCTCCTTCACACCAGAGTCAAGAAAATTATGAGTTAGTCCGACTTCAACCAATCCCTGTAACATTTGCCAGTTTCCCAATCTCCACAATTTTTCAACATAAAAAATCAACAAAGTGCTTGCAGCTGTGACCAATTATTGAACCTTACCATGCAAACCGATCCAGTCCGGTCATATCCAACATATCCAAACTGTATTCTTCATCAGTGCATTAGCATATTTGTAAACCATAACAAAATTCCCAGTGTCTTAGCATTTAGTTTTGATTTATTTACAGGGAAAATGCACATTAATTGGTATGTCTGTAAACATGCCAGTTTTGGCCAGCCAGCTAATTCTCAATGATTTGGGGGGGGGTGGGGGGGGTGTCTGGCACCCCATGTACAATACTGTGGCAGAACAAAGGCAACAATCCACACAAGCAATTTGACAACTGAATCTCATCTGGGGGAAGAAAGAAATTTCCAAACAAACAATTTCACAGGACAGGAAGCAAGAAATAAATTTCATGGAGGCTACCAGATGGTAGCGAAGGTGAAAGGCGTTTAAAGAATGAAAGTGTAGGATTCAGTCAGTAGCTTAATAACCTGTGTGAGCGAGGCTGGCAGGCAGGCTGTGTGTTCATGCATATGACACTTTGTTGACGCTGGGTATTTTTTCACCAGTCCCTGCCGTTTTACTGCAAAAAGCTCAACAGCAAGGAGAAGGAGCCCACTGCAGGGTGTTTTTTGGCTGCAGTAAAACACGCATACAAAACTGGAGCATGGGTTGCCTCACTTGCCTGACACGTCAGGCCCATGGAAGCTAGCTCGCCACTGGGTCTGAAAGCGGCACATTGAGAAATAAATTAATAGCTTGCCGGGCAAAAACGGTCGTCGATAAAGTCGATTTGACTGACCATGGGGATGTGATGGTGTCTTGTCTCTCATGCTGCATTGAATTCCTCGCGCTGGGATCACATTAAAGTACAGGAAAAATACAATTTCTCCATTACCAAGGCTGTCTGTGTGAAATCAGACAAGGGGTTTTTATATTAATGTTTAGAATAGCCTTCATGCACAAGCTGTGCCTTGCTGCTGTTGTTAGTACACAGAGGGGCACAAAATCTCTTTTCTCACACTTTAATACGATTACAGCACCATGAATTCATTGCCGCATGAGAGACAAGTCAAATTGACTTTATTGAAGGCCATTTTCGCCTCCAAGCTATTTGTTTATTTCTCAATGCGGTGCTTTCAGACCCTATGGGGTTAGCTTGTGTACGTTCAATGGGTGTGCTAGCCTTGCATAACTGGGCCTTTCTACACACAGTGGGCGCAGTCTTTTTGATGCCTTGAACAATTATGAGATTATGAAATAATAATAATAATATGAAATCTGTCATTAAGATTGGCAATTAACAATATATATTTGTGTGTGTCTATGTATATTATATATATATATACTGTGTATGTGTGTGTGTGTGTATATATATATATATATATATATGGTTTTATATTGTTTCAAGATCAAAGTAATCCAGTGCACACCAGGAGTGCAAATTCACTTTAGTGTAATTCATAATAAAGAATTTGCTCTTGGAGGTTGTTCTTGCCAATGTATTTTATGAGTTAAATGAAAGTGGATTTGAACACTCCTGGTGTGCTGATGGATTACTTTGATCTTGAAACGTTGTATTGTTCTTGCTCTGGCTGCACTCTGGATAGAGAGCACAGCTGTGCACAGGCCACCCATTGGTTCTTATAAGGTTATATATAATATATACATGCATATAGTAGTATATCATATTTTTTGTATACATTCTTCCAGAGGGGCCATATATATATAAATCATAGTTCAAATAAATCCTCTTCCCTTCATATTATCTGAATATTTAAATGCCAGCCAACTAAGGCCTGAATAAGCAATGCGTTCCAAGTCCAAGTTTGGAAGAGATACAGTCAACACAGTTTTCTTCGTTTTGGCTTTGTACACCACCCCAATGGATTTGATCTGCTTTAAGTGCAGACTTTCAGCTTTAACGTGAGGATATTTGCATCCAAATCAGGTGAACGGTGTAGGAATTAAAACAATTTCTATATATGGTTCCCGCTTGGGACCAAAAGTAATTAGACAATTGGCTGCTCAGCTGTTCCATTGCCTGGTGTGAGTTATTCCCTCGTTATTTCATTTACAAGGAGCAGATACAAGGTCTAGAGTTAATTTCAAGTGTGGTATTTGGGATTTGTTGCTGTCAACTCTCAATATGAAGTCCAAAGAACTGTCACTATCAGTGAAGCAAGCCATCATTAGGCTGAAAAATCAAAACAAACCCATCAGTGAGATGGCAAAAACATTAGGTG
This sequence comes from Notolepis coatsorum, assembly GCF_963971535.1. Taxonomy (NCBI): domain Eukaryota; kingdom Metazoa; phylum Chordata; class Actinopteri; order Aulopiformes; family Paralepididae; genus Notolepis; species Notolepis coatsorum. Next base: position 113,352,853 of record NC_140169.1, on the reverse strand, counting down.
TGGCCAAATCAACTGCTTGGTATACTCTTAAAAAGAAAGAACACACTGGTGAGCTCAGCAACACCAAAAGAGCTGGAGGACCACAGAAAACAACTGTGGTGGATGACAGAATAATTCTTTCCCTTGGGAAGAACCCCTTCACAACAGTTGGCCAGATTAAGAGCACTCTCCAGGAGGTAGGCATATCTGTGTCAAAGTCAACAAATCAAGAGAAGACTTCGCCAAAGTGAATACAGAGGGTTCACCACAAGATGTAAACAAAGCATTGGTGAGCCTGAAAAACGGGAAGACCAGATTAGATTTAGCCAAAACACATCTTAAAAAGCCTGTACATCCTATGGACGGATGAGACAAAGATAAATTTATACCAGAATGATGGGAAGAGAAGAGTATGGAGAAGGACAGGAACTAAGCATTGTGATGCATGGTGGTGGTACTGTTATGGCGTGGGCATGTATGGCTGCCAATGGAACTGGTTCCCTTGTATTTATTGATGATGTGACTGCTGACAAAAGCAGCCGGATGAATTCTGAAGTGTTTCGGGGCAATATGATCTGCTCATATTCAGCCAAATGCTTCAGAACTCGCTGGATGGCGCTTCACAGTGCAAATGGACAATGACCCAAAGCATACTGTGAAAGCAACCAAAGAGTTTTTTTAAGGCAAAGAATTGGAATGTTATGCAATGGCCAAGTCTGACTTGAATCCAATTGAGCATGCATTTCACTTGCCGAAGACAACGCTGTGGACAATGCCCCAAGAACAAGCAGGAACTGAAGACAGTTGTTGTAGAGGACTGGCAGAGCATCACCAGGGATGAAACTCTGCGTCAAAACCAATTTGTTTGATTGTCAAGTTTGTCCAATTACTTTTGGTCCCTTAAAGCGTGTAGAAACTGTTGTAATGCCTACACGGTTCACCTGATTTGGATGTAAATACCCTCAAATTAAAGCTTAACATTTAAAATACCCTTAAATTAAATTGTGGAAATTGTGTCAATGTCTAAATATTTATGGACCTGACTGTATATTGGCAGTTCTGCAAGCCTGTCAGTTCAGCATATGGGCAGAAAAATCACATGTCTACATAATCTTGAAGCAGGTGCAATCTGTAGTCCTAATGTAAACAAATGGATCGACCCACCACTGAAAGCCACACCATGGGGGTTTCATACATCTGTCAGCTAAACTTTCTTAAACCTGAACTTTGTATGTGTTCCGTTGCTGTGAAGAGTTATTTACATTTGTAAACATTGGCCAAAAATGTATTGGTATTTTGAGTTATGAAAACTGCTTATGTTTCCACCTGCAGGACAAAGTCCTCAATAATTCATTGTGCATTCAACCAAAATGCATATAGTCAAATAAATTGCCCTTTGGGCAAATACCAACTGTGCAAGACTGTTACGGTTGAATTCCCGTTCTGAGCCAGGAAAAACCCTGTCGGGTAGAATCTTTAGTGAGAATCATCTTAATCTGTCCAAACTGTGGGACGCTGCAGTGGGAGGACCGCACACTCCTAGTCAACTCAACCGTTTGACATTCAGTCACTGTGAAATATGTAGCCTTCCAATTACTTCTGGAGCTCGCTGCGCAAGCCTGCCTGTTACTGCAGCCCGCTGACAGACCGAATCAAACGAACAGATCACAGTATGGTCACATTATAGAACCACAACACTGCAAAAGTATTAAGAATGGCATTTATGAGCATATTGTGTTGGCATTGTGATCATATTAAACGGGGAGCGCCTCTGGGTGATTCCCTCCCCTACTTGTCACCACATGGGCAGGGTCTGCCATGTTTTTATTCTGCCTGTAAAACTGAGAATTTCTGGAAAGGCTAACTGAAAAGTAGCAGAATGTGGTAAGAATATTCAAGGCCTCATTCAGCTCCATGTGTTTGTATGATGTGAAGGGATGCCTTCCTCCTCATATTTACCCTGCTGCACTTTTCCTTGTGGTCTCCAGGGCTGCACCAAGATGTTCAGGGACAACTCGGCCATGAGGAAGCATCTCCACACCCACGGGCCCCGCGTGCACGTCTGCGCCGAGTGTGGCAAGGCTTTTGTGGAGAGTTCTAAACTCAAACGTCACCAACTCGTTCACACGGGGGAGAAACCCTTCCAGGTACAACAACTGCTCTTACAAAACGACAGAAATATATTCTAAATTTTTTTTCCCCTTTAGAAACTATATGAGCGGCATCCTATTGTCCCGAAGCTGTACCTTTTCTTTTTATTTGTCTTTTGGGACATGATGATAAGTCATGCTGCATTTGTTAATGGGTTAGATAGCCTAATAAATGATTAAGTTGGCTAAAATTAACAGGATTCCGAATGCTATCAATAATGTTACCAACGAGGAAGAACCGCTCTAACAATGTTAGTAACATAATGTTGCTGCACTTGTGTCCGTGTGTGTTTGTCTGTGCTTCGATCCATCAAGCTAAGATGGAGATAACGTTAGATATAGTGGATTCGTGGGTCTGAATCCCTGCTCTTATCACACATGTTGCCACTTCACTGGTAGATAAGAGGTTGTGCAATGTGAATAACCTCCCACAGTAAGCATAAAGCTGACTTACATTGGCCTTTCACGCACGAACACTTGAAAACTAAGTACCGGTATTATAAAAACGTTTAATCATGGAATTCCTTGCGTTTATATTGCCCACGGTATCCGTGTCGACCGATTATTTTATTCAAATGAATGAATGAATTTATTTGTATTGGTATCATTCCGATGAGAAGAACTGGATGAATGTGAACAACTGATTATTATATCTTGTGCAAAATAAGATTACCGTAGGAACCTTTTATTTATTAGGGCTGTCAAAGTTGATGCTTTAATTTTGGAGATTAATTTAAATGATTTAAAGCGTTAAAATAACAGAAAATGGATGGTCAGTATCGCCGCGGTTAACCATGTCCCCCTCCTGCCTCTCCTCAGTGCACCTTCGAGGGCTGTGGGAAGAGGTTCTCCCTGGACTTCAACCTGCGCACGCACGTGAGGATCCACACCGGGGACCGGCCGTACGTCTGCCCCTTCGACGGCTGCAATAAGAAGTTCGCCCAGTCCACCAACCTCAAGTCCCACATCCTCACACATGCCAAAGCCAAAAACAACCAATGAGAAGCCCTTTCCTGTGTCTGTTTCCCCCCCAACCACTTATCCCCAAAAAGAAAGGAGGGAAGAAGAAAGGAAAGCATCTCATCCAAAAGCCAGACACCTACTCTGAAGAGGACATGAACTCATGGATTGAGACTTTTTGATTAAACCAGAGAAATTAAAAGACTTGACAAACGGTGACATTTTACCAGCCCCCCCCCCCCCCCCTCTTCTGCTGCTGTATTGGCTGAGGAACACAGTGACTACTCGAATGCCCACATCCCCTGTCACTACATCCTTCTGTGTTTCCAGTGGCACTTTGTTGCCAGAAGATGGGATTCATGGACAAACATCAGAGACTCCTCTTTTCACCCCCTGAGCCGAGAGAAGGAGAGAGCGATTGGTCATCTTTTCACTTTAATCTAATTTTCGCTGCATAACTTGTCATTTTTCCTTCTTTTTATTTTTCTTCTCCAAGTGTGCATATTGTACACTTATTTTGGGCTGTTTACTAAGACTATGTGATTATTATTATTATTATTATTATTATTATTTTATTCTCCTGAGTTATTATGAGATCTATACCTAATGTAAGGAACGGCCTCAGAGCAGTTGTGAGCGACCTACGTCTATGTTTTCAGAAGTGGAAAAAAATTTCAAATGTTTGTTTGCCTTTCCATCCCCACCTTGGTTGTAATTTTCTCTTAACCACAAAATAACCTTGTATACTTGTATTGTATGGCTGTATTGAAAATATTGTAGACATAGAGGCGTGATTTAAAGTGTTAACCGATTAAACTTTTTAGTTTTCCAGTTGCTTTATCCTTATTTTTTTTATGGACTCTTTTCATGCGGATAAATGAATAATGTAAAAGTACTCTCGTCTCAGTAGAAGTACATCGAACACACATCAAATCGACAGCGTGACCATCACTTTATTTGTTAGAATGTAATGTACAGGCGTCAGCCATAACTCTTCCTTTGTTTATATTTACACCCATGTATCTCAATTGCCCACAATAAAATGGGTCATCCCAAGCCTGTTGGAAAAGATGGAATGTTTTGCTTGTGTGTGTATTTGAGGGGTGGTGTTATTTGTGGAAGGTATGTGAGAAACAATGGTATTTCAACAATGGGTCCTGATGGGATAGAAAAATACTGGATTCCCGTAATGATAACCTGTTCAAGGGCAAGATTTAGTCCCAACACAAGTATGTCATATCATATTACCTTAGTGGTGAGGGATAGCCTGAAGAGGTGGCCTTGTGAGGGTTTGTTGCTGAATGGTGAAGGTTATTAATAATGCAACCGGATAAGATCATATTCCAATCTTTAGCTGCTTCCCATATGCCCTAGTACACCCTGTATATTTCCTGGGATAACCTGCTTTAAGGAGAGGCTAGTAGCACTGGATAAACATAATATATCTGATCAAAGTGTTAATCGCCTGGTGGATATTCCTCTGCTCTCCTGCATACAGTGCCCTTAACTAGTCCCTGCCGGCTGATTAGGATTTACACCAACTTCATTGTTTTTCTGCTCGTGCTGCAGGATTTTCACACTGCCTGCCTCAGCATCCTGCTAAGATCCTTCTTCCAGGAATGGCTTTTTGGCCTGATGCTGGTTCATCCTGCTGCACTCATCCTGAATTCCGTTCACACCAGCTTTTTACTGACATCTACCGGCGAAATGTGGTATGGACCCGGGGCCATTGTTGAGCGCTGTCCAAGGTGCTGAACAACTCCAGCCGTTTATGATCAAATAGCGTACCTATAACTGTCCAGCTGAAATAGTCTAGAAACGCTGTTTAAAGAGTTTCTTGCTGTCACAATAGACAATAGTTAACTCATTGTCCCATTCATTCCTTTTGAGGACGTGCAATAGATTTGAGGCAGAAGAAAAGCCAAAAGTAGGGCAAGTATTATTTCAGCTCAAGTGCACTCTTGATGTCTTGTCGACTTCTAAACACCGCATAATTCAGAGCCGCTGCTGGCGGGCATGGTCCTGTTTGGAATTCAAACCACGGTGAGTCAGCTCTACCTATATAGGGTGGCGTGGTATACTGTGACTGGAGTTCAAACCGCCAGTTTAGTGTCTTGGTGCGTGCATGGATGTGTGTGTATTTATGCATGATGCATGCATGTGTCTATTTGATTTAAACCTCCCTCAAGCATAAGTCCACCTCCATGGGGGCCCATGCATTTGCCTATACTATAGGGTAGGGGGCATGTATTCACGCGATTGGTTGTTTTGATTGACAAAGGCAGGGGAGAGTATAAAGAGCTACTTGTTATGCAGCTGAAGTCTGTCACGCCTCCAACACCTGCTCACTGATGCTTATTTCATTATGGCGTCTCTCCCAGGAGTCGAAGCACTTGTTTTTATCCTGTACTGGATGCTTAGCCTGACTGCCATTCTATCCCTCCTCTGGCCAACTCACAGGCTATTGTGGTCGTCATGCATTGCCGACATTAACTCAACTACAATCTCAACACTGGGGTTTATTTCGTTAAATGTACATATCTTCTCTGTTTTGCATGGGGGCGGGCAGGGAGGATGTGAGGTCCTGGAGGCAAAGCTAATTAAGAATAATCTCACCAATACCAGCTCAAGAAAAGTGGGTTATCGGCTGCTACAGAAATAAGTCCTTGATCATGCATAAATGTAATCGACCCTGCGCCCTCCATGGTTTATTATTTATTTTACATTTATTAATAATACTAATGCACGGCCCCTTCTCATTTCTGCGTTATGGGTGCATGTGTGGTCTATGTATGTCATTTGATTTCCATAGCCTAATAGCCTGACTGAAGGTGTGTTAAGACTCACACAACGGTCTTATTACATCGCCTAGTTAAATGTTACACAATTTACATCAATTCTAGCATATTCAGTTCAAAATTGACCGTGGTTGAGATGTCTGAAGACAATATTTATATCTGTTCTTGACACATTTAAATGTTTGGAGATTCTTTGCGGTATAGGCATATAGCTCGCGCTCGCTCCCTTCTCTCAGGAGCTATTTTCATGCAGAAATATGTTGCCAAGGTAACAGAGACGAGAGAGGCTGAGCAGGCGCCGAAAGCCCTCTGAATTCCATCACTGCCGCTGGAGAAGAACAATTTATGCTGTAAGCAGAGCAGTTTTTCAACCATGTAAAACACTCATTATCCTAAGGTGTCGTTCAATGGATACATGTCGTGCCAATTTTAGGTTGACGTGTCATATGCGATGTGCACTCAAATAGGCTCCATAAGGAATAATGCGGTCTCTTTCTTTTTGTTTGACTGTCTGTCTTTCTTTCGCATGAAGTCGTTGAAAACGCCGATCACAAATCGACCTTTATTTGATTAATGCGTCATTTTATTATCCCTATCACGTCCGTCCCTCCCTCGCTCCGCTCCGCGGTCACTAAAGGTGCCACGTGCGCTCTCATCAAAAGAGCAGCTATTGCATCTACATTTCAAATCATCAAGCGAAACGCTGCATAGCGATGTGATGGGCTTCAGAACATAGCAAGTTCATGGTCACGACGGCTAGATCAAAAGATCTTTAAAGCCTTGTTTATGAAGATACCTGACATTCTCAATTTCCACAGTGCCACTGCCTCTAGCAACCAAACCAAATGACAATTGATCAAACCATTAATGTGAGACTATTCTATCTACAACGCATGTATTTGTTATGCCCAATTAGTGTTCTTTTCAAGTTCAATGTGACACCATGGTTTGATATCTAAGCTTATTAAAAACACTTATAGAATGACTATAAGCAATATATATACCTATAGGTATAGGCCTACTACGCAAAATGTGTCGATTGAACAGTAGGCTATTCAACTCATAATCTTGGGTTGGATTAACTCAGGCAGAGAGTCTAGCCTGCACTAATCTGTTTACTGATGATTCAGCTGTGTGAGGGTGAGCAGTTTGTGGCTGAAAACTAGCCCCCAGAGCCATATATGTTGAGCAGTCAGGACAGTGGAGGTCTCTTAGATGTATGGTCATGGTCCACAACCTCCCAGTAGCTTCATATCCCTGTTACCAGCAGCCTGCAGTGATAACAAGATTAACACTAGAAAGGTGCGCTCAGTAAAACGAAATCTCCACCAGACAGCAGCCACCCACTTCTTATATCTCGCTCTCTCTCTCTCTCTCTCTCTCTCTCTCTCTCTCTCTCTCTCTCTCACACACAGTGCAAACACGTCTACAATATTTAACAAATGCAGACTATTACACACTGTTACACTATTACACCATTTCACTATTACACTATCACAGCAAATTACACTGTTGCACTATTACAGACTATTACATGGTAAGGCAAATATATTTGTCAAGTTTGGCGGAAATCGGACCAGGAGATACACTAATTTGAGTATTGGATATTTTGGCCTGATGGTGGCACTAGAGGAAAGGTCATGAGGTCACCAACATCAATATAATTCTTCCTCTTGAGGTCATGAATGTGCACCACAAATTTGAAAAGATTCAGATGAAAGCTGTTAGAGATACACTAATGTGAAAATGTAACATTTTGGCCTGATAATGGAGCCAGAGGAAAGGTGACCAGAATCAACAGAGTTCATCCTACAGCGGTCGTGAATGTGCACAACAAATATTAGACCAATTGGCTGTGTGATCTGTGAGATACAGCTGCTGATGGATAAGACACAGATGCAACCGATTGCATAATCTCCTGAGCTTCCGTCTGGTGGAGATAATGAAGTATTTTAAGTCACTGTGGATGGGCTTCTTAGGAATTAAGGCTCAACCATCCCCCCTTTGCCAGGGACTGATAGATAACTTTGAGTTGACAGACAGCCTATTGGCTTGCAGCACGCCCCCCACTCAAAGAGATCTCCAACACTGACAATCAATGAGAGATCCATGACTGGGGATGCTCAGTGCAGAAACAGAGCGAATCACCTCTGTAAGCGATAGCAGCTATCAGGCAAATGGGCAGAAAATGGCTCCTAATGGTGCCTGGCATGTCTGGTGTAAACTGCAGCCAGCCTCTCCATCGTCCATCACCCTGGAGCATATGTAACAGAGAGAGCGAAGACGACGGGAGAGGAAGAGGAGGGAGCATCTGTTCAACCAGCGTGGGAACCCCTAGGGGGGAGCGGAGAAACGGTCGGAGTTCACATCAAACCCAGTCTGGTGACTGTGGTGTGAAGTGTGGACCGTGTCACTCAGTTAGCCGGCGTGTCAAGCGGCGTGAGTCACTCATCAGCACCCCCCCCGCTGTCTGACCTTCGCTCAGCCAACTCCCAACTTCTAATGGCGGAGCTCAAACAACGCTCACTCATCTCCGTCCCGCTGCGTTTATCAAAATCGGTCTGTTTGGTAATTGGAGTATCGTTGACTCCGAAAGCAGGGATCATGAAAAATGAATGAGTCTCTTCCTTCGAAGCCCTGAGCTCACAAAGTGTCGGAAGAGCTGAAGTCAGAAGAGAGAGAGAGAGAGAGAGAGAGAGAGAGAGAGAGAGAGAGAGAGAGAGAGAGAGAGAGAGAGAGATAGAGAGAGAGAGGGAAATAACTCAGCGCTATGTGTGATTAACTTCACAACAACCCCCTCGGTAACATGAGTCATGAACTTGCCCCAAAGCCTGACAGTTAACAGTTGGCTTTGAGTAAACAGAGAAGTCTTTAGTTTTGATATGACCATTTCAATTACCCAACCCCTTGCCCAGACTGCTGTTTCTTCCCAGAAACAGTAATCACATTCACTATTAATGAGCAACATTCATCCTGGACCCATTTACTCTTCTCAATAATGCATACTCTCTGGAATTGCCCTGTGCATATTTTACACTGCACCATCTCCTCTTCCCCAGTGTACCCCCCCCCCCCCCTCCTGAGAGGGATATCAGTGGTGATATGCTCACGTTCGCTGTCTGTCTCCGGGCGCTTTCTGTTACTCTCAAGAAGAGGAAGAAGAAGAACACTGCACTGAGGAACAAGGCCTCGTCTATTATCTCACTTGGTCACATGCTGCTGCCTGCTGTGACGAGATAATGGCATGCTGAATGAGAGTTGAGGGTGAAAGGTGCTGCCATACTTGTTGAAGCGCCTCCGTCTCTCTGACTGGCATCCTAATAGCCCCTTCAGTGTGTTGAGACAAACTCTGTGACCCCCTCGGAATGAAGCAATTGACCACAAATTAGACACGTGCGCTTCTCCTTGTGTCACAGTTATCAGGGAAATGAGACAGCTGAGGCGTCAGCACCCGCGTTGGCTAAAGTGTTCCACAAATGAACTTGTCCTTAAAACCGACCCAAATGCACACAAAGGGCTGAAAACTCAATTACCACTGACAGTGGAAAATTAATTTAACAGGCAGAAATTGATTGGCCACTCAGGCTGCTATTGGGCACAGAACGACTATCCAAATTAGCCCTGACAATCACCCTTTCCCAATCGTGTTTGAATTTCACGTCACTCAGGTCACAGCCCCCTGCGTGTGGCGATTGGCCAGCCAAGCCAGCAACACGTGATTGACAGGTGATTCCTCCAGTGGACCAGCGGGTAGTTATCAGAGGGTTAAGACTTGAGGGCAGGATGTTCAGGAGTGTGGTGAGAGTGATGCAGTTCAGTGAAGAGATAAAGAGTGTGAAGTGGTCCAGGGAGCAGTGGAAGGAGAGACAGATGAGGGGAGCAGGGCGAAGGTCGCGGGGGGGGGGGAGGGGTGGAATAGGGAGGGAGGGGCATTGGAGGGCAGGATCACGCCGTGTGAGGGGGAGCTTGCTGTGCTGCCTTGGCTAACCGGCAGACTTCTAGCTGAGAACCATTCCACCCCTCACCCCATCACGACCCCCTTCTCGGCCCTTTGTAGAGGTGCACCGAATACCGAACAGCCACAAGGCTGCATGGCCATCTCCTTCACTTCCCTTTTCCCTCTTTCACTGTATCCTATCAATCCCTACTCTCTCTCACCGTCTCCTTCTCCCTGCCCTCTTTCTCTCCGCCCACCTCTCACTCCCTCTCAGTGCCCCCCCACCTCTCCCATCCTCCTTGCCATATTTGTTTCAAAACCGTCCATCTACTCTCTTTCCGTCCTCATCTCTCTCTCTCTCTCGCCCCGCTCCCTCTCCCCCAGAAACGCATCTATTATTAACACACACCTCTGCACCCACCAGAGACGGAACCAAGGTCCAGGCCAGGCTCCTCTGCATTTTAATCACCCGTAATGAGCCAGAAATAATGAATAAAAATTGTTCGACCCGGCCTGTTTGGGTGACAGTAATTAATTTATGTCAGACATATGTGCAGCACATCTTAACAAGACCTGCCCGTTTAATCCTATATTTTCGAGGGTTTTCGAGCCAGCGAGCAGAATTCCTCAAGGCCCATCTCTGGGTGAGACACACCGGTCCACATGTAGAAAAATCAATCAGGCAGCGGCATCCAACCAGCCGCGCACAGGCCCTGCTCACATTCCACAAGATAATACATATCAGATGATTTTATGACTGCACCCTGCTATCCGAGATATCACCGTGATTGCAGATTAGTGCTGTGTGGGTCCCCGCTGCGGAGGCTGGTATGTTTAACCTCTCCTGCGGCAGGCTTCTGCTGCGCCTGGCGTCCTTGGTGGGTGCGCAGTCTGAGGGCAGAGGCAGCGCTGTCAGACGTGCGTAGATGTGCAGGCGGGGAGAGTCCCCAGTGACTACCATGGCCTCTTTTCATCATCTGCTCCCCCCACCCCTTTGAACAAACACAGGAGCTGAGGGTAGGGATCTGTCAGAGGTCTGCAGCTCACAGAGTGGGGGGGATTATGCTGCTTTAAGATTACTGAAAGCCAAACAATCATTACTACTGCCACTGCTGGCAGAGCTCGTTGAACTAAGGGATACAGCGATTGTTTTGTTCACCGTGATGCGATTTCACCTCGAGATAGACATGGCCCAGATATGGGCTACTGTGCACAGATGAGTATGCGCTCCAGTACTAATGCTACAGGCTGGGACTCGGGGAAACCGACGGGGAAGCTGGCAAACGCAGCAGGCAGAGCGAAGGCTGCACTGAACTGATCTAATGTGAGGGGAGCCCGTATCATCACTGCATCACTTCAAACAACATCAATGCGTCCTTTTTATCACTGGTTTATTTATACTGGTAAACATCGAACAGAAACAACAGCAAAATCAAGAGCTGACTTCCTCCCATACTGACGAGGTTATCGTGCCTCTTATATCGACAGAGTTAATTTACAATGGTCGTCGTCGTCGGAGTGACATGTTAATGCTGTAACAGTAAAAAAAAGAAAGAAAAAAAAATTAAAATGAACAACATCCTCTTTCCTCCGGAGTCTGTCCACCTGGATTGTTGTCCCGCCGCCTGCACCTGCCGCGCTGTTGGTATTGGCTCAATTGTCACTCATATCAGTCATGACAGGAATCCTATTGGTGTGAGTCCTTATGTAATCATGTGATAAAAATCAAATGAAGAAATCGATTCGAACCGTAGGGCAGTATTAGGCTGAGTCGACTTTGTGCCATAAACACCGCATTGTGCTGTGGTAGAGAAAGATGCGTGTCATCCCCTTAGACATTTTGGTACATTCGGTTCCAACACCTCTGGGGTGTGTGGCACATTCGCAATTCTTCCAAACCACCACCAAGATTATTAATGTCACCATTTTGTCCGCGGAAATCAGAGACAAGCATTATGTCCGCCGTTTACACTTGAAGTAATAGGCAACGATAGAACAAGTATGATATCCCCCAACCGTCTGTTTCCCCTCTCTGTCACTGTTCAGCTCTGTCCCCAGACAAGTTTACTGCATGCCATGTGAACACTTTACGGGTGTCTCGAGCAGGGGACAACCAGGTATACTGTCCCGGGCCCAGGGCCAGGGTGGGCCCAGGAGGGCCCTCTGATGGGTCATACTCATAGAATCTTATGATTCGAGATGGTGACGGGGGCTCAGTGGAATAATTTTGTCCCAGGCACAGGCATTACACACGGCGGCCCGGGTCTCGAGTTATATGTTACATAACTTAAAGGCACAACGAGTACCATTTGTTTTTGAAGTAAATACAACATTCAAAGTTGGCTGTGGCATGCCTGGCTCGCTGAAATTCAGATCGAACTGTGAAACTAGACGTTGCAGATCAAATAGGAATTAAGATCCAGCAATATCCTATTTCTTGCCTAAAAGGTTGTCAGAAGCATATTTTAGTGAACCGTTTAGGTGGAAAAAGAGAACGTTTACGAGCGAGCCGCCGTGTTTTTGCCTGTTTGAAAAACTGAGACAAGTCAACCACCCATATGGCCCACCCAAACGCATTAACTACACATCCACTGCCCAAAGGTTGACACCTAGAAACGTCCTGAACACAGCAAAACAAAGAATCCAGGCAGAGGGAAGGCTCTCTGCAGATAAAGACACCGCCACACTTCTAGTGGGTCATAAGTGATGATTGAGAGGGTTTCTTTTTGTATGAGTCTATACATCGTTTTTTTTTTTAGGAAATTGCTACTCATTGTGCCTTTAACATCTTTGTACATGAAGTTGCTTTATACAATGTTGTGCCTTCCATCAAAAGTTCGATCCAAAGTCGCTATAAAGTAGACTTTGATAGGTTATAAGGTAGAAAACAAATGTGAAACATTTGCCCGTAAAACCCTGTATGCCTGCCTTGTCCCTAGATAAATGAGAGAAACTTACAGGCCCTTCAATAGAGAGCACAAAAACCCCAAACAAGGCATCAAATCACTGTCTGCTCCACAATGGGCCACAAATCCAATCCCAGAAAACAGGAGAGCCTATAGGTGATAAACTCCAAATCATAAAGTGCTCTCCAGAAGCCACTCAGACTTGGAGAGCTTGTCCCTGGCTCGGCGAATGTTTGTTGTGCTCTCGAGCTGGGGCAACTCTCCACTCACAGACAGGCTTCGCTTGGAGCGTAAACTGCCCCCGGGCTTGGGGTAGGCCACGTAGCAGTGCTCCTCGTACGAGTCCACATTGAGGGAGTGCCTGCGGTTAACCCTCACACCCCCTGCAGGCACAGTCATGTATTGCCTTGCGGCAAGGTGGGGTCGTGGGGTTCTGGGAGCGGGGGTCCATTTGGCACCGGGTACAGCCGAGGCGGCGGCCATTTTAACTTCAGAGGAGTTATTCCGGTTCATGTTCTCGAGCTCCACATCTGCCTTGGCTTCGGATCTGCGGGCCTCGGAGGACTTGGGCGCGGTAGAGGGACGGTCGGGCCGCATGGTGCCGGGCGAGGCCGGGTGCCAGCTGTGACTGACGGCAGAGGTAGAAACAGTGCAGTCTGGGATGGAGGGTTTAGTGGCGGCCACCACAACAGATGAGCGCTGCTTGACTGCCTCTGGGGGGGGCAGGGCCACTCTCAGGCAGTCCTTGTCACTCTTCTCGGGCCGCAGGACCTGCTTTGACAGGGACTTAGGGAGCCCACATCCCTGCAGCTGGCCGTCGCTGCTCAGTGATCGAATATCCCCCATCTCCAGCGCCTGTGGAGAGAGACGGAGGGCAAGACAAGACAACGGTGCGGGGAGAGAAAGCGTGCAATAAAGAGAGAGAGAGAGAGAGAGAGAGAGAGAGAGAGAGAGAGAGAGAGAGAGAGAGAGAGAGAGAGAGAGAGAGAGAGAGAGAGAGAGAGAGAGAGAGAGAGAGAGAGAGAGACAGAGACAAGGGACGGAGACACAGAGAGAGTCGGTGAGAGAAAATGATAAAGATGTGCCGATAAGCTTTTGTTAGACAGCCCAGTCAATGGCAACACCCATAACAAAAGAATAACACAGAGAGAAACCCGTGGCTATAACCTTATCTGTGTCTCCTTGGTGACAGACGCGGTAACGCACGATGAGGAAGATGATGAAGGCAAGCACCGAGGCCACGATGACCCCTCCTATGATCACTACAATAGTGCCGCCGAGGAACTGCGACTGCATGAAGTGGCAGCGTAGGTACTGGGCCTCCGTGGTGAAATGGGCACAGCCCACCACCCTGGTGGCCGTCAGCGAGGTCACCTGGTCGTCGTAGATGGCCAGTACACACAGGTCATACTGCGTACCGGCCGCCAGGTTGTTGACCAGGATGCTCTTGCTGGTCGGAGGAATCATCCTGCGGAAAAACAAAACAAAACCCACATGGCGATGCAGTGAAAACTCATATGGATGGGAAAGGGTTAAGTGACGGGAGACAAATCCGATTATCCAGCTTATTGTTTTGTGGAGATGAAATGACATGACAATCATCCGTCTCTCGGGAGGCTGTTTAAGATCTGTCAGAGGCGGAGTCTTTTGTGGCATTTGATTTATTTCCTCCCAACATCATCGGCAATAAAAGGTTTGGCTTCCAGTACTCTGGGAGGCAGGAGGCACATGCGTGGTTTACACCACCAGGATTAAGGTCCCTGATTTCAGTCCATGTTGAATGGCACATGTATTGTTGACTTGGAAGTCGCTTGGGATGAAAGTGTTGTGCTCGCTGATCCCATCATGGAGATAAGCACTAAATATGTTGTGAGCGATGAAAGAATAATACTGTGTACGCCAGCGTCTCAGACGGTGAGGGAGCCAACCCTCGTCGACTCGCCTTTCATCCTCCCATTAGTCTGCAGCTTAGCGCTGACATTTCGTTTCGATTTAGTTGATTAGGCATTATCAAGGTTTTGCACACTGTAAATGATACACTCTCAAAAAGGGGAATTATGAGTCACTGAATAAGGAGATTGTAACAGCACATTAGTCTATCTTCGCGATAAGGCACACAGACGCCATGGATAATCATGTTGACAGTCATGTGCAGATTTACCTTTATTTATTTTCCAGAGGCGCTTAAATGTAGAAAGTAGAATGAAGGTCACGAGAAGTTAAAAACAAGAGAAACTTGCACATGATGATCATTCATATTTCAGCTTCATCGCATGTTTAAAGTTTAAAGGCAGACGGTCAGATTTGCTGAGGAGCAACACCAAAGCCTCCCAAGGAACCGTGCTGTCACCTTTCTTGTTCCCCCTCCACACCTCCACACCTCTGACCTCCGCTTCAACTCAGGTATGTGCCACCAACAGAAGGTCTCTGATGACTCCTCCGTTGTCAGTTACATCACAGATGACAACGAGGAGAAGTACAGAGCACTCGCGGAGAGCTTCGTAGGGTGGTGCGACAACAGTCACAGCTCGACATTGGCAAAACCAAGGAGCCGGTGGTAGACACCTACAAGTTCCTGGGAGTACACTCAAACAATAAACAACACAGAGGCCTACAGAAAGGGTTAAAGCAGGTTGTTTTTCCTGAGGAGTCCTTCAACGTTTTACCAGCCTGTAGTAGCCAGTGTCCTCTTCTTCCAGATATGCTGGGGGGGGGGGGGGGGGGGGGGTCACAAACAAACTGCTGGTGAGGAAGGCTAGCTCAGTAGCTGGGGGTTGAACTGGACAGGAGAGGAAAATGAGAAGGAAGCTGGGCACTATCCTGGTGAATGTTGTGGCAATTTCCGTAGTAAAAGAACTACTCACAAACGAGAGTGTCTTTCCAAGGTTTTATTGTACACTTGCAAGCGAGAAAACAGTCAACCCAAACTTCACAGTCTTGGATTGAGTGAAGCGCACATCCTTTATTCTCAGCTCCCTTTTATACCATTTGTGGTCCCATATTTCAAAGACAAGGCAACAGAAACGGCTCCACACATATATGGTTATGAGAACATCAGATCAAGACAAGACAGGGTCGAACTGATAACAAGACTCTTGCTTCCTGTTTTACTGTAAGAGTATCTAGACAAAGATAAGTACAAGGCTCTGGCTATAGGAGCGCCTGTATTTAGGTCAGAGTAGGGCCAAGGGCTCACTGGTGTGTGCCGTGTTCTTAAGGGCTTTATTTGGGAGAAATCATGGTGATTGCATTCACATCGATTCCACAGACATCCTCGGAATTAAATAATTATGATAATAATAGATACGACAATCTTTGTCTCATTAAAAATTACATTTTACATTTACAGTCATGTCTCAACGAGGCATTGTGATGTCCGAAAATAAATAAATAAATAAAATAAAAGCACTACACCAAGCAAATGACAGTGAATAAATAAATAAATAAATGTATTAATAACACATGGACACATCTACATTCCATCACCACCGCGGTCATCTCCTGGCTGTTTTAGCGAACCTCTCCAGGCTGTTGGCGACCCTCTTTTGGCTGTCCAGCATCGCCTGGACCGCGTTGCCATGGGCACTGGATGCACGCGTGGCAGCGCTTGTGGATGGGGGGGCATCATCCTTCCTATGCTTCCTAACATGCTTCCCATGCTTCCTATAACTCTTCCTATACCTCCTAACATCCTTCCTATGCTTCCTATTACCGTCTAGCTTTAGCAGCATGCTAATTTTGATAACTATAATTGGAGAGCGTTCAGTGTGTCGGTCAGTGTGTTTGTCTGTGTGTTTGTGTATCCAGCGTACTGCGTAGTGGAGATTTGCGCTCTACTGAGCACACCTTCCTAGTTCATTCATATATATATATATATCATATTTGTTTATGTACATTTATATTTATTGATAAGACTGAGATCTGTTTAATCAGTTTATTTATACCATATAAGTACAGCATAGACTTAGGTTAGCTATACATACTTGTACCTGGGGTAGACTTATATAACGTTAGTCTGTATCCCAGGGGGGCTGTACATGCATTGTGACATTATTGATAGAGTATACATATGTTTCACCTGTTCACTCACCCAGAGATTAGATTCAAGACCCTTACATGTAGTGCAGATCAGATTGTCATTGCTGTTGCTGCGATGGCACCTGCATCTCCCCGTGGGGACGAATAAAGGATGCATCTGATCCTATGTTAAAGAGGAGCTGTAATTCCTGCCCACGTTCGAGCACTTCCGTTCAATCTAGTTGCATCGCCAGATCAATGTTTTCCCGGTCTGAGATCACTCTGCGTGGTCACGTGCTGCTAACCTGGTCTCAGATCAGTGCGGCATGAGTCACTCTGCGTGGTCACGTGCTGCTAACCTGGTCTGAGATCAGTGCGGCATGAGTCACTCTGCGTGGTCACGTGCTGCTAACCTGGTCTCAGATCAGTGCGGCATGAGTCACTCTGCGTGGTCATGTGCTGCTAACCTGCTCTGAGATCAGTGCGGCATGAGTCACTCTGCGTGGTCACGTGCTGCTAACCTGGTCTGAGATCAGTGCGGCATGAGTCACTCTGCATGGTCATGTGCTGCTAACCTGGTCTCAGATCAGTGCGGCATGAGTCACTCTGCGTGGTCATGTGCTGCTAACCTGGTCTCAGATCAGTGCGGCATGTGGTTCTGTGCCGCTCACCTGTACACCAATGAATCATCGTAGGTGCCGTTGTATTGGATCTGGAACATGCGGATCCCGGGAATACTCCGCTGGAAGTTGAACTTGACCAGGGCGGAGGTGGAAGTGGCTTCGGCGATCACCACTCTCTTTTCCTGGCCCGTCTTGGTGTTCCCCAGTGGCCCCGCTGCTGCCCCCTCTGGCCCCGCCCCTGGCCCCGTCTTGGTCACCGTGGCGATATCAGACGAGCCGGGGTCTGGCTCCTGCTCCACCGCGGTGCTGTTGGTGATGTGGGGGAGTTTGGCGATGAGCAGCTCCATCGTCTGCTGTGCCTCGCCGGCCGGGTTGGAGGCCACGCACGTGAAGGAGCCTGGGAACATGGACCAAGTTTCAAGTTTCTTTATTATTTGTCACAATAAAATACAGATATTTTACGATGAAATGCTTGGTTCTGTATGAGCCCCTGAGTGTGCTTCATACAGTAAAAAAGTAAGTAAGAGTAAGTAAAAAAGTAAGTAAAGAGGAATATTCAATATACATATATACAATATACAATACAGAGTAAAAGGAGTAACAGTGAGTGTAGATGACATAGTGTCATTGAGCATCCTGATGGCCTGAGGATAGAAGCTCCTTCTGAGTCTCTCTGTACTGGCCATGAGACTCCGGTAGCGTTTGCCTGACCGCAGCAGTTCAAACCAAGACCCTTATCATCCTCATTGATATCCAGGATGCATAACAATATTGTTAACAAAAAAAAGATTTTTCTTTTTATAAAGTCTTTATAATCGCACTGGCCTATAGTACACACACAGTCCAACCATTATCAACTGATGTAGGCAAACAGTTCAATCCTATAGGCCCCCATTAAATACAAAGAGTAAACAACTAATTTCACTCAGTCAACAGCACACAAGCGGCAGGTTGTTGGTTGTAAACACACCAGAGTCCTTGACGGTGCTGATGAGGATGTCCAGCGTGCCGTCGGCGTGCACCGCTGCGCGGGACGAGTTGGACATGAGGCGTCCATCCGGGGCGATCCAGTGGACGACGGGGTCGGGGTCGCCCACGGCCTTACAGCGCAGAGTCACGCTCTGGCCCTCCAACGCGCGCAGCTCCTGAGAGGGAGAGGAGGAGAGAGAGAGGACGGTGAATAATAGGGCTCCCTGCTCGATGAGGATCTCCGTGACGGGAGCAGAGCGGCGTGTGGTAAAGGTGGCCAACGTGCTCCTTGTTACAGCGGATTAATGAATGCATCCTACTTGTTCAGCTCCAGTTTTATGGGGAAAACGAGGGAGCAGGGGAAAACAACAGCAGTAGTAGCTGTTACTATCCTCCTCGTCGAGTTGAAACAAATCACCAGCTGCACTGGAAAGGATTGCATCCAATTAAATATATTAATTTGCAAGGAAGGAGACTTGCTGAATGCATACAGTCAAACCGGCTGAGTTAGGATGATTAAAGGCGTGCTTGATGATCGATACTTTGTAAATTGTTGTATTATAAAGCTTGAATATGTGTTGTGGGAACATAATCGGCGGATTTGTCATCGTCATGCCGGTTAATCAATACTATGGTATTCTTCGCTTTGTAAGAGTATATATGTGGGTCTTAGTGGAAACGAGTAGTTTCCGCCACTATCTGAGAGAAGTGAAGTGAATGTAAATTAGCCGATATAGATGTTATTATTTGGCGAGGATTTGGGATTAGATGATTTTATTTGAATGCCTCGAGGTGGGGGGGGGGGGGGGGGGGATCACTGAAGAGACATCATTAATCCACAAGTGAGACAGTTGTACTGACAAAAATACCAAATGAGCTCAAAATAAGAAAAGCAAGTCTGCATTTTCAATCAGCTTTTAAAATAAATCTAATAGGATATGTTATGCATGGAGTATGATAACAGATGTTATTACATTGCATCAACATATTTTACCCGAAGCGCTGTGTGGAGTGAATCCGTTTTTAGCATGGGTGGCACCAGTGGCAATTCAACCCATAACCCTGATGGTGTCAATACTTTGCTCTACCTACTGAGCCATAAAGGGCCACATAATATTGTGTCCACGTATCAAAACGTATGCAGATTTCTGCCCCAATGCTTCTAATGGAAGCTAGCTTTACATTTTTCACAGTGCGTGTTCAGCACCTTGTTCGTCTCACCTGGGAGTGTCTGGTGATTAGAGGAGGATCACAGAGGAACTCTTCCTCTGACACCGTCCAAAAGTAGCGCCCGGCCAGCTGTGGAGGCGTGGCGCACGTCTCCAGGTCGTCCTCCCTCCTCAGCCTCCGCAGCCAGAGCAGCTCACAGTTACACCTCAGCGGGTTCCCGCCAAAGCTCAGGGCGAACGACATGGGCCCCATGCTCCCCGACGTGGCCAGGACCCCCGCCCGCTGGAACACGGGGTCGGGGGGCAGCTTCTGGAGCTTGTTGGAGGTGACGTCCAGCCTCTTGAGCTTCTGCAGGCCGGAGAACGTGCCCTCGGGGATGTAGCTGAGCATGTTGTGGTCCAGGTTGAGGGTGTGGAGGCTTGCCATCCTCTGAATGGCCACCCAGGGGGCGCTCTCCAGGTTGTTGTAGGACAGGTCCAGCTCCTCCAGGGCCGTCAGGTCGTCGAACGCCCCCATGTGGATGTGCATGAGCTGGTTGTTGTTGAGGATGAGGTGGTGCAGCTTGGACATGCCGCTGAAGGTGTCGTTGGTGATGCGCGTCAGCCGGTTGCTGTCCAGGTGCAGCGCCCGCAGGTTCTCCAGGTCCTTGAAGGCGTGCGGTGAGATGGAACCGATGGTGTTCCGCGACAGGGTCAGGTCTACCAGCTTGGTCATGTTAGCGAAGTCTTTGCGCTTGACGCCGGTGACAAAGTTGTCACCCAGACGCATCTCTACCGTGTGCCTGTCAATGTTCGGGGGCACAAAGAGCAGGCCCTTCTTGTCACACAGGGTCGCCAGGTTGGGGTTGAGCATCTGGCAGACACACCGTTTGGGGCAGACCTGGACTTTGTGGGCCTCCACAGCCAACATGACTATCAGATAAACTAGCACAGACTCCATTGGTATTTCCAGTCGGGGTAAAACACCTGAATAGGACCAGAGGAGGGAAGAGGGAGGGAGAGGGAGAGAGAGAGAGAGAGAGAGAGAGAGAGTTTCAAGTTTCAAGTTTCTTTAATAGTTGTCATACAGAAGTACAGAATACTTTTGTACAAAATGCTTCTTACTGTTGCGCTCCAGAGACTGTGCATGACAAGATAAGTATGAAATAAAAACATAGTAAAAATTAGAAGAAAAAAAAAGAGGTCACAGTGTTCAGTTTAGACATATGTACAATGTTCGTAGACGTAGTTACCATACAATATACAATACTGTGCAGTGTACTAATATACAATACTATATAGTGCAAGGCATAAATGGACGAGGTGCAGTTTAGGTACAATTCACAGTAGGTGTACGAGTTGTAGTGCAAATCCTTTATCAATAAATATAAAGTGTAAGTGTGTTTGTGTGATCTAAAGTGTGGAGAGTGGGTGCTGCAGTGTGTTGTTTGTTTGAGTGAGTGTGTGTGTGCGTGTGGGTGTGTGTGCTGTGTGCATTTGATGGTTGTTGCATAGTGATTATTGTTCGTTTAGCGATTATTGTTCGTTTAGCAGCCTGATGGCCTGGGGATAGAAGCTCCTTCTGAGTCTTTCTGTGCTCGCCATAAGACTCCGGTATCGCTTGCCTGACGGCAGCAGTTCAAAGAGGCAGTTGTTCGGGTGGCTCGAGTCCTTAATAATTCTCTTAGCCTTCCCCTTGCACCGCTTGTTGTAAATGTTCTGGAGGGTGGGAAGCCCCCCTCTAATTGTGCGTTCGGCTGAACGTGTCACTCTTTGTAGTCTGCTACGGTCTTGTGCAGTGCTATTCCCAAACCAGGAGGTGATGTTGCCGGTCAGGATGCTCTCTATTGTACATGAGTAGAAGTTCCTAAGGATCTTCTGACTGACTTGGAACTTCCTTAGGCGCCTGAGGAAGTAGAGGCGTTGTCGTGCCTTCTTCACAACACTGTCAATGTGTGTGGTCCATGTCAAGTCCTCGGATATGTGGGCTCCGAGGTACTTGAAACTGTTCACTCTCTCAACTGGTGCCCCGTCGATGCTGAGGGGGCTGTAGTCCTTGACCCCCGACCTCCTGAAGTCCACAATCATCTCCTTTGTTTTGCTGACGTTCAGGGAGAGGCAGTTCTCCTGACACCACTGTGACAGGTTCTCTACCTCTTCCAGGTAGGCCCTTTCGTCGTTGGCAGAGATCAGGCCCACCACTACTGTGTCATCAGCAAATTTGATGATGGTGTTGTTGTTCCGCTGTGCTACGCAGTCATGTGTGTACAGGGAGTAGAGGAGGGGGCTCAGAACACAGCCCTGGGGGGCCCCTATGTTGAGCGTGATGGATGAGGAGGTGCAGTTGCCGGCTCTTACCACCTGGGGTCTGCCCGTCAGGAAGTCCAGGACCCACTGGCACAGGTCATAGTTCAAGCCCAGGTCCCTGAGCTTGGCTATGAGTTTGGAGGGGACTATGGTATTGAATGCTGAGCTGTAGTCGATGAACAGCATTCTCACATAGTTCCCCTTCCTCTTGTCCAGATGTGATGCTGCTGTGTGCAGCACATGGGCTATGGCGTCCTCCGTGGACCTGTTGGGGCGATATGCAAATTGCAGAGGGTCCAGGTTGATGGGGAGGGAGGAACAGATGTAGCCCTAGAGAGGCTTATTACAGTGCAAAAAGGTATATAATTGTGTACAGAGTAGACTATGTACAAACCTCTACCCAACTTGGAAGGGAGAGTTCCCTTCACACGTTAACGCTACTGGAAGATTCAGCGGAGTCAGGTTTTGTGATTGATGCGGTACACTGCCTCATTGACAACCTGAAGCAAAGGGAACCGGAACCCATCCTCTCAGCTGGGAGCTAAACCAGTCGATGCTTGAACAACCTAGGAAGGCTATTCAATTATTCGTAAAAAAAATAAAAAAATAAAACAACTATCCGACTGCAGATTTAGAAATAGGAAGACCTGGAGCAATGCAGTGTTTTTGGCAACAGTTGTACTTTTTAGCCCATGCTCCTCAACTGATCTCTTTCTTTTTTTTAATATATGATAATGCCAATCCTTTTATCTTTGTGTACAGAGGGATGAAAGTCTAGTTAGGCGGTCCAATCCCTAATCAGAATTAGGCTGGTTGTCTCCAAGGGATGAGTGGGCCCTCTGCCTCAGCGAGGATGTGCCGTGCCTCGCTATTGATTTCCTCTCAGCGCTTACTGCAGATACTCTTACTTATGACACAACCGAGATGGGGGGATAAGGAGGGATCCAACTGATGAATCCAGAGATCTTGTCAGGGATATAGCGTGCCATAAAACTAAGCAAGTGGAGATCCCTGCTGCGGGTGCCCTAATGGAACACTCCGGTGTTCGACATTGGTCCCCGGTAATATCGGGGGGGGGGGGGGATGGGATCCGCTTCGTTCGGGTGAACATGTCATAATGATCCCTCGGGGTGTCCTGTTCCTGTACACACAGGAAGTGAGACCGATCCAATCAAACACGGAAAACAAGACACCCAATCGCGCGACGAGTAATCCAAAATACAAATACGACGTCTAAGCTTTGAATACAGCACAGCAGCACACGGCGCGTTTTATGATGATAGGTTTCTGTGGTCGTGCTGGTAATGCCTCCGCTGTTTGGGTCCGGGAGAGAGCATGCATATTAGAGAGGTTGCCTCAGCAAAGAGGCAGCCAAGCGAGTAAACTCTCAAGAGCCCCCGCTGCACGGGAGCTTTGACACGGAACTCGTGGGGATAATAACCTTGACTGTCGGAGTATGAAGAATGTGTCAGGGAACGAGGAATACCTGAGACAGAGCGCGAACGACAGGCTGCCATGTGGGAGCACGCTTTTTAATGTTAAAAGGGAGTGTCATGAGGAGGCTCTGTGACATCCGCCAACAACACTTTCAGGTTTGACAAGCTGTATAACACGCACAGCAGCCCGGCAGGGAGGGAGGTCGCGTCACCACGGCCCCTAATAACAAGCAGCAGAGGTGTTATATCTCTTGAAGGAGCACACCGGGCCTGACATATTCATGAATACTACTGATCAAGCGATGCATCAATGTCTTCCCTGACCCATTTCTTTCTACAAGGGACATCTCTATCCCTTACAGAGTTACAGCAGGGGTGCTCCTGTTTCCACGCCAGCGTTGGTTCTTTCTTGTAGTGTGGAGGACCTTAGCCAAGTCAAATGTGAATCTGGTGAGAAATGGGACTGCGGTGTAATAGTTACAGTAAATGCAGTTTATGATACTCCTTAAGCACGGCAGAATGGCTCCAACACTGAGCATATTGAAAAGCCGGGTGGGCTTGGTGTGCGAGCATTTGATGTGTGCACATGCATGGAAGACTGAATAAGTGCTTGAGTGAGTGTCTCTCTGTGTGTGTGTGTGTGTGTGCATGTGTGTGTGTGTGTGTGTGTGTGTGTGTGTGTGTGCGTGCGTGCGTGCGTGCGTGCGTGCGTGTGTGTGTGTGTGTGTGTGTGTGTGTGCATGCAGTGTGCCTGTCAAGGAAAAAATGGTGGAATAAGAGTGAATGTGTGTGTTTGTGTGTTTGTGTGTGTGTGTGCAGTGTGTGTGTGTGCAGTGTGCCTGTCAAGGAAAAGAATTGTGGAATAAGAGTGAATGTGTGTGTGTGTGTGTGTGTGTGTGTGTGTGTGTGTTTGTGTGTGTCAGCCACCTTCTGCTTTTCACCGAACGGCACGGCCTCTGGAGGTGCAATGAGGGGCGGAGAGGACTTGCTACTTCCCGGCTCGAATGGCACTCTAGACGTGATATTGATTCACTCTGTGGAGATGGGCCTTTTTTTCCGCCAGTGAAAACTCAGCCAAACGTGAAGATAATGGTTGCAACGGTAATCCCTGAGAAATTCGTTTTTGCAAGTACAAAAGGGCAGCCCTGCGCCGAGACATGGCAGGAAATGTCTGTCGCTGTCTCCCTAATTTGCATTTAATTATGGGGTGTTCCACTGTGATTTGTATGCCAGGTCACACTCGTCAACTACATGAGCAAATAAGTAGATAATCAATCAATGAATTAATCAATCATACACTTCCTTTTTTAATGTCAGCCCCCCTGTCCCCCCCCCCCCCCCCATCCCCCCAACCTGGGAAAACGATTATCATCTTGTTCATCATGTAGAGTCAACATACGAGGGGCGAGGGCCACGCCAAATATAGCAAAATTGATAATCCACTGATACATCAATGATAATCTACCTCTCTTAGTCAATCAATTGTGCCTTTACTACCTCGAAGCAGGTCTTTTCTACCTCGGAGCACTGACTGACAGCACTCGCCCACACACACACGCCAGTGGGTGGAATGGGGCCTAATAGAGGCAGCTCGCTAGACAACAACCCCCAGCTATATAGAGTGAGACATTCATGCGCAGCAGCAGCATACTGTGTAGCGGGAGGATATCTATGCTCTCCCTGGGGCAGCATTCGCCAAGAAAGGCCTTGTGCAGCATGCCAATCGGCCGGTGAGGTCATGGGGGATATGTTTTCAGATGGTCCAGCTTATGTCGGGGCTCGTGCGAGAGAAAGCCTCTGCAAGCCGTGGATCGGGCAGGGAATTAAGGAGTGCTGCCCTGTGTGGGGAGGTAACGAGACGGGGCCCTCCTCGGTACGTCTGCGGCATAATGGCACATAGCATTGTCTCATCTGGGTTACTCGTATTTTGAAAAGCAGCTGGATATCTAATACTCCCCCGAAGAAAAAAGAAATGTATCTGGGGATGTAGCTGATGGAAAACATGATATTACAACGACAGATAAAGCGGTGGAATGGGTATTCAGACTGCCCACTTTACGGGACTAAATGGAGCTGGTGCATCTGCTAGCTACACGGATCAAATTGTGATTGAGCTGGTACCAAATCTATTTAGTCGAATAATCATCTCCGCAGCCAGGTGGTATGCCTGGGGAGATTATGCGTTTGGTCACGTGCGCATGTGTCTCTTGTGTGTATCTGTCTGTCTGGCGCAAACTACAGGGCCGATTTGGATCAAACGTCACACATACTGTACAGTAGGGGCTCACTGAGTCCTCCAATATTTTTCACATCGGGCAACAACAATTATTCTATTTCCATTCAAATATTACATTAACTATAAAGGTACACCTTTTGCACACCAAGAGGGTGATACATCACAGCTCTCTGTCACCTGTGGACAACATGCTATAATGAACCTATTGATATACCTATGCATTCAAAAAAGAATTCCTCAGCGAAAGAAATCACTATTGTGCTGTCACTATTGCCTATTAGGCCACCATCATCATCTTATCAACCAGGAAAGGCTCACGTGAAACCAAGTATGAAAGGGATCTATGCAGGAAAACGATTGTTTATTCAGTGAATCTCTTAGTTACAACAACATTATGTAAGCTAAGCAGGGTTGTGATTATATGTGAAGTATTTCCAATGTTCACTATTTGTACCAGACGGCTGCTCTGGACAGAAATCATCCCCTGCAGGGCTCCAGGAACATTGGTCTGGACAATGTTTTACCCGTGATCTCGAAAAATCGAATCATAGAAAGTTGTCTTACATGCACTAGTATAGTTAAGGCCTGATTGAGACCTTTCTATGTCTCATTGTGGCCTCAGTATTTCTGATAGCAAGCAGGCATTTTTAAAGGCAGTCATTTGCCAAATTATTTACGATGCAAACCAAAGTAGGCCAATCCCATAACCTATGGAACCAGAAATATTACAAAGACATATAGTGCCGTCTGGCGGAGATTTGTGCTCCACTGAGCGCACCTTTCTAGTTGTTCTTGTAGTTTGCACTCAAACGTCCTGACCAAACACGGACGCTTCTACAATCGTCCAACATTTACACATCTGTGTTTGTGATTGTGGTTATGTATTGTGACACCAGTTCCCAGTAGCCTGCCAAATTCTCAGCCAGTGAATCTGATAGCGTTTGGTTGACAGCCTCGATACCATGGCAACACAGGGGGGGGAAATCACTTTGGTGGTGAAAATTAACCTGTGGTTGATTTTCAGACAAGGATTCTCAAACAATGACTAACCTGCTGACTACCATAATAGCACTCTCTCTCGCGTGGTGACACCAAGCAGCGTGTCGCCAGCAGGCCTTCTCTATGTGGGAATACTGGGTAACTCCAGAGGTTTGGTTTAGAAGCCTGGATGTGCGCAGAGGCAATCCCTTTTCAATACACAACCACAGGACCCCCGCCACGCCGACGAGAAAAGGGGGTGGGATTTTTTTTTTGTATTCTACTCTAAATCAAGATGAGTGCATTAGAGGTTCGGAGTTACTTAACATCCTTGACGTCCCTCTAGTATAGCACAAAAAGAGGAAGAAAAGAACAGCAGCCAGATGGGGGATCTGTGATGGGGTTTAATTTATCTTCTGATTCCGTTGGATCCATGTGTGTGTGTGTTTAAGTGTGTGTACTTGCGTGCACATGCATAGTGTGTGTGTGTGTGTGTGTGTGTGTGTGTGTGTGTGTGTGTGTGTGTGTGTGTGTGTGTGTGCGCGTGCATGCACGCACACATTTGTTTCATGAATATGCAGCATGTTCATTGATGTGTGAGTTACTCGTTTGAATTAACAAAAATAAAGAAAAGCTTCTCTTGCAGTGGGTCTTGCATTAATTGGGTCAGTGAGTTGTATATAGGGTGTCAAAGCCTTTGTCTAAAAGGAATCATACATCACCTCTTTTATAGCATGGAGACGTCAGCATATAGGCCACATCATATAGTGTATTAAACATAGCAGTAAGAGCAAATAGAGGCAGTAAAATGAGGCGTGGGCCTGATTTCAGTGGTGTAGCAGTTACAACATTGCCCGCAGGCACTCATGAATAATAAGATAATGATAACCAACCAACAGCCGACATAAAAAACTAATCATTATACTTGATCGTTTATAAATCACCGGGGCAATATATTCACATGTCTACCTCGGTCTGTAACCTGCAGGACCATATATATGTTTACCTTCTCCAATAATTAATTTGCCTACTTAAGCCAATTTATACTTTTGCTTTCACGTTTCAAGAAGTGAATGACTGACATCTAATTTCCATTTCAATGGTGATTTAACCAGGGCACACCTCATTACCAGCCTATCGCTGATCCGTCTTTGCATGGGCATGATAAAGCTGATAGAAGAACATATGGCACATTTGAAATCAGTCCCAGCGTGGACAAGATAAATTGCCATAGACATGATTCGCGGTTTCACCTGTAGAAAAAGAAGAAAAAAACAGCAGGGAGGATTCTAAAAATAAATCTGACCGCATTCCTTGGCAATTGAAAAGATGT
Source organism: Notolepis coatsorum (assembly GCF_963971535.1). Taxonomy (NCBI): domain Eukaryota; kingdom Metazoa; phylum Chordata; class Actinopteri; order Aulopiformes; family Paralepididae; genus Notolepis; species Notolepis coatsorum. Next base: position 113,325,076 of record NC_140169.1, on the reverse strand, counting down.
TTTTGACCTTGCGTGCAGGTCCAGCCCAGTGTACGCATAATAACCCGACTGTCTTAAATCTTTAGGGAGATTATTCACCTTTTTAGATGGGTCCTGTCCTGTGAGAACTACTGCGACCCTATCGTGTAGAAGGCTATTGCTTCTTGAAAGGCAGTCCCCCCAGACGAGTTCAGTGGATACATAGCCTACAGCTATAATTTTCCACCTTTGTATAGCAGCTTATGAAATATTGAATTTACCTCGCAGATGGGAGCATCGACCCAGTTCGATGAAGGGTGATATAAAGCCTGGTTTTCCTCCCGGCAGGCTACGAACGTCCAAGCATGTCCTGTCGATGATAGAGCCTTTCCATATAGGACTCCGATGATGGTCCCTTCGGATAATTCAGGTGTCCCGGGAAAAAACGCGCGCTGTTTCCTACAACAACAGCTTATTTGTAAAACGGCCTTCGAACCCACCGATGCCCTTCAAGGAATCCATAACAGTGACAGAGAAGGAAACATCCCAAAGCCGTCCAACCCGTATATGTGTCTCTTCACGATGTAACGGTTCTCACTCGCTGTTGCCGCTATCTGGAGAACGCGCAGACTGAGGGGGTCCCGCTAGATCGCTTGGAGGCTGCAGCTGCACAGGGCCGCCTCTGCTGCGCATTCGCCCGCATGCAGCTTTTAGAAGAGAAAACGCCTTTTGTGGCGACAGGCAGCTCCTGTATCTCTACAGCACTGAGCGACTGCTGTTGTGCTGGATTCGGATCGCGTCACGGCAGCCAGATGTTGGTATCGCTTTCACCTGATCATGCGAGTGCGACCGGGGCTCAAACGAGAGTTCATCCAGATCGACCGAGCGGCGGCTGCCACATCCGCACCTCTGCCCCCGGTCAGGGTGTCACACGTCGTGGACCACACTGTCAACCTCTCGCTGCCTGCCACCGACCCAGCTCCATTTCTCGGGTGACCAGAGGTGCTGCTGTGCTCAGAATGGTAATCGGCGCGCCTCGAGCACAGAGAGCATTTTGTGCATCCAGACAGAGGCAATGCCTCCCAGTCTATCTCTCACGCGCAGGAGTCATCATTTATTAATCTAGATTGAACTCAACTGCATGACAATGCAATAGCTATATTATAAGCACAACGACGTTCCAAGGAGGTTTGTCTATATCGGCCAACACTTAGAAATGTAAAATAAATAACCATTTACTGTCAACATCAGAGAATAAGTTAAGTAATACCCAGCAGCACTTAAATGAAATATTAGCCTATATGTGGGCCTACTGTGGAGGATTTTATGAATAAATTAGGATTTTATACATACTGAATAAAACCCTTATAATGTGACAAGAATGCAGTCTAAGAGTTACACTAGCCTATACCCCTTGTAATGCAATTACATCCCCCCTGTAGACTTGGGTGTCACCAGATGGCAATTTGTGCAAACATTACATACACTGCTGGCAAGAAAGTGTCCAAGTTGGCTTAACATAGGACTTGGCATAAAGTGGCTCTGGCTGGCACGTATGTTTGTCTGATGTACGAGGCCACATGGCCGTTGGTGCTGTTCACCATTTGGCAGAGCCTTTCTTGTGTATGTGTCAGAGGCATGGGCTTGGGAGAGGATACTCGCAGACTTAGAACAATGGCACCTCTCCTGGCCGTCTCAGCACTTCATAATATAGGTGTTCGTTTTCATCCTGAGAATTACCCTGAAGATCTCCACTCGGGATCAATATCTCTATTCAGCCAGTATGCACACTTCAAATCGATATCAACTGCCCTGCATGAGGGCTTTGAGCAGCCAGTCATCCAGAGTCGTAATGAAAAGAGAACTCACAGGGTTCTCATCTGTAAAATGTTTTCATTAGAATAAGCAAATATTGACTTCGCCATGTGCCTGCAACGTCGGAGTAAGATGCAGATAGGTGTCTCTGTGGGTATTGTTACAGATGACTGGTGTGTGGGCGTGTTTTCCACATATGCAGCGGTACAAGCCAACATAATGTGTATGCCATGTGATGTAGCCTGCACTTTCATCCAAAGTGCCTTACAATATCACGAGTGTGTGTACGTTATAGCATGCATGGCCCCAGTGGGAATTCAACTCCTGACGCTGACAGGTTTGAACTTGCAACCCATTGAGCATTAAACCGAATCACAGCCTCTGCGTGGGGGGAAGCCATTTTATTATATAATATGACAACTGTTAATTTTATCATTCAGCGACCACGACCTGACAGTCAGAGTAGTAATGATTTGATTTGACAGTGACATGTGTTCTCTCTCCTCGTCGTGAGTGGCAGCACAGGGTGGGCTTTCAGCGGCTCTCGTGGATAAACTGTCTATAGGTGAGATTGTCTGCCCATTCGCCGGTCCTCTGCGGTGTCCCGTGGAGGGTCGGCCACGCCGTGGCACCGCAGGGGCTCTGAAACCCCCAGGAGCACTCGAACATGTGCAGAGATGACCTGCAGAGGGCACACAGCAGGGGGGGGGGGGGGGGGTCCGAGTATGTGATCACAAGAGTAGTATGTCTACAAGATATGATTGATCTATCTGGTCTTTACTGACTATAATGTTTAGATCCATGTCCATGAAGCTGAGTGAATAATATGTGGGCTTGAAAGGACAGTCGACATATTTGAACGACCACATCAAACAAGAGGTGGACGCGGGAAAATACTGCGGCATTGGTCATGCTGGACCTACAAAAGGCCTTTGACACTGTCAATCACTCCATTCTGATTGACAAGCTAAAAGCAATTGGTTTTGATAGTCTATCAGTGAGCTGGATGCAATCCTACCTGGAGGGGAGAGAACAGATGGTGGAGGTAAACGCCTATCCCCCCCCCCCTCACAGTGAGCTGTGGTGTTCCACAAGGAAGCATACTAGGGCCGCTACTGTTCCTAATTTATGCAAATGACATGTCGTCAGCTTGTGACTGCAACTTGTTCTTGTTCGCGGACGACTCAGCCCTGCTGGTCTCTGACAAGAACAAGTTACAGGTTGAAAAAACCCTCAGCTCAGAACTCGGCAGAATCTGCACCTGGCTCGCTGATAACAAACTATCATTACACCTGGGTAAAACAGAGTCCATTCTCTTCGGATCAAATAACAAACTCAGCAAGACCGACGGCTTCTCAGTTACAGTGGGTGACAATATTGTCACAAGGAAAGATGAAATTACATACCTAGGTTCCATCCTAGAGGCAGATCTTTCCTGTGACAAAATGGCATCCAATGTAATCAAAAAAGTCAACCAACGAACTAGATTCTTGTACCGGATCTCCTCTCTGGTAAACAAGAATACCCTGAAGACTCTGGCAGGAGCACTCATTCAAGGGTACTACGACTATGCTTGCACCTCATGGTACCAAAGCACCTCAAAGGCGCTAAAAACAAGATTACAAACATCACAAAACAAACTGGTCAGACTACCACTTTACCTTACTCCTAGAACCCACCTCACCCCTGCCCACTTTGACTACCTAGGATGGCTTAGAGTAGACGACAGAGTACAGCAACTTGCAATGGGCCTGGTCTACAAGATACACTACACGACTAAGGTACCCATGTACATGTCAAAATGCTTCCCAAAGCTCAGTGAATACCACGACCACAACACCAGAGGGAGCTCCACAAATCATGTTAAACCCAGATTCGGCTCAAACAAGGGACTAAACACGTTTCGCAATTATGCCACATCAATGTGGAACGCCCTACCCAAAGCTGTAAAGGAATGTGAATCACTACCCACTTTCAAAACCACTCTCAAAGAGCACCTACGGGCAGTGGTGCAGTCGTAATATGGGAACTGCCCAAACGCCACGTGCACGCGCATACATGTTCCCTCGGTTGCGCACAGAACAGATGATTATTATGCATAACAATGTTTTAAATGTAATTGTAGTTACAATTTCTTTAATTGAATTAACTTAAACTAGAAAAGTAAATACAAACTAAATTAACAATGTAACTTAGAGTTAGTTTACAGAAGGACAGTTTCCTTCAGACTGAAGCACAACTTGTCTCATCCTTCCAGTCGGGACCACAGATCAAGCAACCCCCCACCAATTGGTACAGGGCTTGTATTTTGGTTTGGCTCTTCTCGTTGTTATGCTATCGGTAAGTATCCTATTATTATGCAAAGTCTAGGTGATAAGTGCCGGCCGGGTACTTGCAGCACGGCGCGACGAGTCCAGTGACAATTGTGAAAGCATTTTTGTGTGCGCGCGTTCACATCATTGCGCGCACTTTTGCCTCAGTGACCTACTACAACGGCGTGTAACCGCGTGTGTGCACGACTGCATCGCTGCCTACGGGAGACTGCAATTCAAAACTGGCCCCTGTAAATGTCCTAACTAACCCAACCCCCTCCAATGTACAGTAAATGTCCTAACCCAATAATACACAAGACCCTCTTCTTGGAACCAATTATGGTTTTGTCGATATTCCAATGTACAGTTTTGCTTGTACAGTTTCCCCCACCCCGCCTACCCAACCCCCCCCCCCCACCCCACCCACCCAACCACCTCCAATGTACAGTTCCCCCCCACCTACCCAACCCCCACCCCACCTACCCAACCTCCTCCAATGTACAGTTTCTACGTCAAATGTATATACTCTCTTTTTTAGACTCTCTCTTTTTGTATCACAGTACTGTATTTGCAAATCTGGTATGTCATAAATGTATAGATGTAGCAGTACTGTCTATCTGTATGTCGTGTATGTCATATTATATGTTATGATGAATTGAAAATGGGGGTAAACAAGATGAAAGTCTTTCTCTGGTCTGCATCCCCTTAACAATTGTGTGTATTGAGCTGTACTGTATTGTATTGTACCCATTCTGCAATCTGTTAATAAAGTTTTCAATCAATCAATCAGACAATTACAGTACAAGTGGTTCACACGCCGTGGCAGCGGGGGCAGTCTCTCGTTCCGGGGTTCCTCGGCAAAATGAAAATGAGTAGTTCAATTTTTATTTAATTTCATCAGCTTTCATTCCCTGGATCTCAGCCCAAATGAGAGAATGTGTAAGATTGACTATTCCGATAAATTTCACCCTCCCCATGTTATCTCCCCGAGCATACAGGCTATCTAATTCTGTATTACATTAGCCTATATTATTTAACGAAAATCTCTGATGGTGTTCCTAGGATACAAATCTTATGAAACAGGAGTCTGTGGCCTGAGTGGGCCGTGCCCTTGGGGTAAAGGTCCAGGGAGTACTGGTCTACATCATTAGCAATGAGTAACATTCAACCCCACACACCTCTTACACCTGGCCCGCGGGCCCCCTATGTGTGCCATGATTATGCATCACCTAACCTGATCGTATACCTGCTATTTCAGGACCATTATGAACATTGAATTTTACTATTTTTTCCCCGGACCATTGGAAATATTTATTTTGAGTTTAGGCCTAATTAGTCTCTCACCAAAACAACATGACCTTCTGGGTTTACTGTGACCTTTGAACACTGGCCTTTCTTGTATAGTGGAGGTGCGGTATGAGAAACAGCATTAAGATCATGCAACACTAAAGCTCTTCATTAAAATATAGCTAACACAAATTACAATAAAAAATTACGCATAATTATTTTCTTAACACCACACTGCAAGGCGGAAAACAAATGATTGCAACTGAGCTATTATCAAGGGAACAAAGTCAAAAGGTATATTGCTACTGTTATGTATACTAAGAGTGAAAAGGAGCACTCCTTGGAGTGTTTTGTGGTAGATCTTCTACGCCGTAAACTGATTTGAAATACAATGTCATGTTTTTCTACACCAAGGAGAGAGCAAGGGCTTTGAGGCAGTTTTTAGTTTTACAATATGTAATTTAGCTTACATCGGTGTGTGAATGGGTGAATGTGAGGAACAAAATTGTAAAGCTCTTTGGATAAAAGCGCTATATAAATGCACCATTTACCATAAGGGATAGAAGGGTTTGGATGGCTATAGTGTTATTTTGGTTCTAGGCCGGTACCTGTATCGTGACAACAAGGTAATTTCCTCACAAGTACATTAAAGTCTTATCTTAGTAGATTGCTGGTCCTGGGCTGTTTATACACTTCATATGAAGCATTAACACTTTCTGCGCCAATAACGTATATACTCATTATTGCCCGCCATCTCTTGAGCGCCCATAACGAGTATACTCGTTATTTGGTCCGTTTTTATTTTTTTCGACTTTAATATCCTATACCTTGGTGTTATCATTGGAACTCATTCTGAGACCCCGAGAGTGCAATGCCGGCCGAATCCTGCTAGGTGGCAGTATCGCCTACCCTTTGAAACCTTATTTCACACTGTGTGTTACATTATATATGGTCCGGGCGGATAATTTGGACTCAGGCAAGTGAAACCCTTCATCCGAGCACCTTGGAACGTGTTCAGCACACTTCATGCATATTTTGTGCCATTTCATGTCAGGGACCCGATGGACATCAATACTGGAAAATCGCCATCAGACAATTGGAATATTCTTTTTGGGATACCTCCTAGTAAAGGTAAGGTAAAGGACTATATGACATCAAGCCTACTTTGATCCAACAATGATTCCACATCGATCGCAACGATCAACATATGTAGTATTCAAAACGTATGCCGTTGCTGACGATCAGAGCATCAATAAACTACCCCCCCCCCCCCCTTTGATGCATTCATGATGAAACATAATACCTATTATATACCTTTGATTTGGAAATAGTAACGTGTCCAGGCGAGCAACGTGAACGCCTTTAGTAAAATTCACATAGCGCTCCATGACGAAGCTTCCAGGAATGAGCCCGGATCACTCTGAAACTATACAATATTCACCACGGGATAACACGTGAATGTATGTATACGTACATTTACAATTTTTTACATGCTGGACGAGAGATAGTATTGTCTCCATCGCTATAATATAGAATATAGATATAGCTCTGCAAACATCGTGACGCACAGTGATAATGCCTATATCTTTTAGCGTGGCCCATTGACTACAGGATGAGGATAATAGCTGGCGCTGAATGAGTTAAAGGAACACGCCAACATTATGTGAAATGCGCTTACTGTCTTCTCCAGAATCAGACAAAAATATGTGGTTGCAAGCTAGCCTAGCTTAGCACAAATTAATGGAAGCGAATACGGACCACTAGCATAGCTTAAAATTCTGGGAAAGGTGTTTTTGGCCAACAGCTAGGCTAGCTTGTCAGTATCTGCTTCCATTAATTTGTGCTAAACAAGGCTCGCTTGCAGCTAGATAGCTTTCTACTGAACACAAGGAGAGGAAATTGGTATCTATGTTCTTGCCTGAGAGAAGACGGTAAGTGCATTTCCCATAACGGTGGTGTCAGGTGTGTTCCTTTAACAGCCGGAGACCCTCATGGTATACAGGCCTAGTTCAAGGCTAGTACCCTATAGCAGGGTGCAGGATAGTGATTGAAAGCCATACAGAGTCAGACAGATTTAGCTTCTTACCTTCATGTCCTCAAAGTTTGTGATTCCTAATCTTGGCAAATAGGTGCAATTTACATAAATTAGCTTTCGACCAGTAATTAAGTTCTCGGTGAAACATGCCTAAATGGATATTGAGAGAAAGTTATGGTCACATAATTTGCAACAGAACATGACATGTTAGCAATTAAACGTATGTTCTTCAGGGGTTTGAATAGCCACCGTAACAGTTAAATGTACATGTAACTAGACCTACTTTATACTGTGGATATCCAATGGATTCGATCCATTTCGCAACATCCTCACAACTCCAGTCAATGAACTCCATTTTGCCTGTGTATCTGTTTCCATAGAAACGGCCACCTGTTGTCATGGTAGATACAATGCAGGAACATGCTGTAATTTTCACCTAAAAGTTGTTTATGAACGTAACCCTTACCTTAATCTCAGTAGAGACATTACTCGCACCGGTTTAACCTAAATAGAAGTGGAGGGGGGAAAGCCATAGTCGTTTTTAAAGAATCGATTTTCGTTTCTAAGGCATGGGGAAATGTTAATTGTTTTCCCCAGTGCATAACGTGTTAAGTTCTTTATTGTTTGATACAAATATAAAAAAAATTATAACGCTAGTTGTTATTTTATATAATCTGTTGTAGGTGTTGTATTGTGTTACTTTGCATAGAAAGAGGTGGGACTTATTGTAAATTCAACGGTGGTTGGGTATACTCAGGGTATACTGTCACCGACCAGCCAATTAGCTTCATACAATTTGGGGCGGTTTTCATTTGTTGTTAGTCGATTGGTTCTTGAATTCATTTTTGTCCCGCCCACTTTGGGAGGATATAAATCCATTGAGTGCCGCTTGCACTGATCAACAAAACATCTGCACTTTTGCCTTCCGCCACGAGACTGCACGTTATCACACTGTGCACGATTATAGATCGAGTAAAAGCTAAGCGCTTGCGCTGTCCTTCGTTTGCCATTTCTCGACTACAAGCCTAGTCTGTGTACTGTCGCTGCTCGCTAAAGTTCTGCTGGGTTCAGGTGGCTTTTAGGTCGGTGTGAGGAACAGATAGCACAGTCGTCTCAGTCATGGCAGGAATTCTTGTGAGATCTCTCTTGAACAATAAGGTAAAGGTAATTGTTGTGCTTATTTAGCAGAAACGCGGGTTTGCTTGACACTCATGATGCTCAGGCTAGCTGGCTAACATTAGCAAAGGATAAAGTCGTTGCGTTGCACTGTGACACGAGATGGTGACACATTATTGCTTTACTACACTGTGTCTACCTGACAAGTGACAACACAACACTGGTGTTTTGATTATTCCTGCCACGTGATACAGTGCTCCTGCTCTTAAAAATGGAAGTTCCAAACACTTGTGTAGGATATGAACTTAGCTCTCGTCAGTATATTTTGAAAAGCAAAGGAAACTCATGAATAATCAATGCATGCAGCACCTGTGTTGTCTTGACAAACAGTTGGTCTACAACAACACTGTATATGAAGAAGAGCGATGATCAAATGGATTTTCAAGAGAAAATCATCTATCGGGAGATGATATCTAAACAACAGATTGCATCTAATGTTACTTTACAAGGCGCCTTCAATCTGTTGACCTAAGATTTCTCTTAGGATTGATCCCCGACTGTATGGCCAGGGCAGGGGCATAATACAGCAGGGTCTACCGAACCTGTCTGTCCGGTTATTTGCAGAGAGGAGTATGGAAAGGTTATCTGTAGCCGGTGCTAGCAAGGTTATTTCTATATTTATCTACTTGGCTATAAACCGTGGTAGCTGAATAGACGTGGCTTCATTAGCATCACAATAACTGGATTGATGAGTTTGAGTTCATGATTGGAGTTTCTAATTAAAGATTGTCTTTTGCAGGCCCCTCTTCACTTGGGCCGCATGTGTTACTCGTCATCAGTGGTAAGATCGCCATCAATCATGACTGGCTGTTATTCAACATTGTTATAACATTGCATAAAGTTGTGAAATTATAGAGAAAATGTCATTCTGTTCTTTTGTAACCCTGCAGCCCACCACCAAACTGTTCATTGATGGCAAGTTTGTAGAGTCCAAATCATCTGAATGGCTTGATATTCACAACCCTGTAAGTATAATGTGTTATGATAACTTATGAACCAAACTTAATCCCCACAGCACCCACAGTAATATATGATATGTGACTTGGAATACTTGGAATCGCGATCAGATAATTGGAATATTCTTTTTGGGGTACATCCTAGTACTGAACGATAGATATCTATCTAGGTCGTCCTCGGACTGGCCCTCCATCGGTGCTTCCAGTCATCCCGATCCTCCATGCATCTGGCTAGCTCGCCGGTGCTTTCTGTTCCCGCATCTCTCCTGAGTACGTCCACGTAGGTTAACACTTTGAGAGCCAGCCATGTTTTCCTATTTACCCCCTTGAATGCCGCCACCCACTTCAATGATAGAGCTCTCATATTTGCGAACGCATAAACTACATCTTAAAATGTGTCTAATGTGGCTGTCGCTTATCAATGACTTGCTTGCAGTCAACATTGTCGAAACGGATTGTTTTTTAATCGGTTCATTTCCGTTTTATACCATTTTGAAAAACGCTTGTTTCTTGAAACTTCCAGAAGATTCTGTGATAAACGCCCTTTACTGTATACACAAAACGCGTTGTAATTTTTCGGCCTATTTATGAATCGTTTTCAAATAAACGCTAGATTATCGATAGTATATGTGTACTTATGCACGCTATAGAAGCGGGCTGAAAAATCGAATCTCTTATTTCCTGATCACACACACACACATACACACATATGGCACACGCTGATATATAGGTGAAAATAGCTTTGATTATCCCAAGACTGGTAAAATAGATTCCTTACCTCAGATCAGATGTTCTCCAAAAAGATTATTCCAATTCCTGATCGCCATTCCAAATATCGATCGTGTTTATTGATCCAACGCTGGGTGCTCGAACACATTATTCCACTCTGTTCTGCGGGACCACAGAGACTGCAATCGGCTCCGGTTACTTGCCTGAGAAGTAAAATGTGGATTCTGGACTGTTTTTTTCCCATGTGGTTCATTCAAACCATTCCAAAGGGGTGCAGTACCATCCGGGAGACGATAGGGGGTGGTATTTTCCCAATGGAGCTCAGAGAGAGTTTGCAGCACTAACGTGAGGCTAGATTGATGAAATATGAATGAAAATAGCTAATAAAAAAAAATAACGATTAAAAACGAGATCTCGTCGGCTGGCACTCAACGGTTGGCATGAACTAACGAGATATCTCGTCCGTGGCACTCAAAGTGTTAATGTGGGACGTCCTCGTGATCGATGCCCGTGTGTTGGCTCCAACAGCACAAGTTTGCTGGCTGGCAGCTCATGGTGTCTCTGGCAGTGACCTGCCAGCCTCATTTTCCTGACTGCCACTTTCTCACTCACCCTTAGCACCCCCCCATACAAGTTTGCATTAGTGACATGCTCATCCCTGTTGATGCACCACACACATCATTCTGGTGTAGCACCCATCCAGGGACTTCTGCAGGGTGGGCCTCAGGGTCCAGCATTCACTGCCATGCAAAAGGACAGACTCAACTGTTGCATGAAAGAAGTTGAGCTTTATTTGACTGGGGAGGTTGGATTTCCACACACTGGTCATGCCGTTCAGAGCCCTCCATGCAAGCACCTTCCTCACTTTAAGGTCTTGCTCGGACGAGTTGACCCACGAGCCCAGGTATTTGAAATCACAGACTTCCTTTAGAGCAGTGCCTCCTGTTGTCGTTAGAGGTGGATGATCCGGGAGGATGTTATACATTATGACCAGGGGAGGAAACTAACTTTTTGGCTTACCAGCCAACTGGCGAGTGTCTGATTTTTTTTACCAGCCAAACAGATTTTTTACCAGACAAAAAAAATCGCTAATTGTGATAATTACTTCTTTGTACGTCTTCGTCTAAATTGATTTTCAATCATAGTAAATTAATCACACTGTCTCTACTCTTCAAAAATATTACATCATTAAATCACATATTAACATGAAAGAGGGAACTATTCTGGACTGGGTTGGGCTGAACTGGGCAGTGAAAGATGTTGGGCTGGTCTAGGTTATACTGAATGATGAATTGAAAATGGGGGACCCTGATGTAAACAAGACGAAAGTCTTTCTCAGGTCTGCATCCCCTTAACAATTGCATGTATTGAGCCGTACTGTACTGTACCCATTCTGCAATCTGTTAAATAAAGTTTTCATTCATTCATTCATCACAGCTCAACTACTAGGAATGTGTGTCTGACTCTTAAGTGCAGGAAATATTCATCAGAAATGGGGGACATGATGGAGGGAATGGAAAGAGCAGGTTTGACAGGAGCAGGGTTGAAGGGCATATTGGAGTGTGGAGGAAGTGGACAAGGCATTAAGCAAACAGGACTGAAATGGGGGACCCTGATGTAAACAAGACGAACGTCCTTCTCTGGTCTGCATCCCCTTAACAATTGTGTGTATTGAGCCGTACTGTACTGTACCCATTCTGCAATCTGTTAAATAAAGTTTTCATTCATTCATCACAGCTCAACTACTAGGAATGTGTGTCTGACTCTTAAGTGCAGGAAATATTCATCAGAAATGGGGGACATGGTGGAGGGAATGGAAAGAGCAGGTTTGACAGGAGCAGGGTTGAAGGGCATATTGGAGTGTGGAGGAAGTGGACAAGGCATTAAGCAAACAGGACTGAAATGGGGGACCCTGATGTAAACAAGACGAAAGTCCTTCTCTGGTCTGCATCCCCTTAACAATTGTGTGTATTGAGCTGTACTGTATTGTACCCATTCTGCAACCAAGCATTTCACTGTAATGTAATAGCTAAATAAAACAACTTGAACTTGACTTGTTACATTTGCACTCTGGTTGTATGCCAAATGTATTCTGGTTGTACTGTACTTGTGCTGTAACTGTAAGATGACAATACATTGGAACCGAATCGACAACGCTAGGGGTTCAGCAGGTGTATTCTGAATGCCAAGTATGACAACATCACCGTTGTGAAGGGCATATGGGCGAGTGGTGATATGGGGGGAAACCCGGTAATAATAAAATGTCACTCGGCTGCATTTAAGCAAAGCCGCTCAGTATAGTCGTCCACTATGTTTAATGCGCGTTATGGTAGCTTGTTACATGCTAGGTAGCTAGCCGGCTAATGCTGGTTGACTTGTCATTCTCATCCGACTCGAAGGAGACGCGTCGCGTGCTGTTGTTCGCCCCCATGTCAGACCGCACTGATATCCGAAAGCGACGACTCTACATGCAATTATTTTCATCCACTGATGTGTTTTTGTAAGTTTGTCTACGTTGTCAAGCCGGCTGCCGGTGCCAGGAGTTTGTAGGTCTGCGCGCAGTGGTCTGTCCACTTCCCCTAGATGGGCGGCATCTTCTAGAAAATGAGTGTTCATTGGAGGAGCTTAGAGCGCATCTGTACAACGATGATGTTCATTGGTTATGGTCTGATTATTATGTGGCGCAAATGGGAGGAATCAAGGGGGGAGTCAGAGTTCGGTTTGTGCCAGTGAGCGAATCAGCAGATTGCAGAATGATTTTTTTGTTTTGTTTTGTAATTACTAGTACTCGCCAGACTGGCGAGTGCTCTTCATGAATTACTCGCCAAACGTAAAAAATACTCGCAATTGGCGAGTAAAGTGGCCTAATTTCCTCCCCTGATTATGACCTCGGTTTTCTTGGCATTTAGCCTAAGGCCAACCTTGGCGCACTCCGTCTCCACTCTGCACAGGAGTTCCTGTGCCTGCTCCACCTGGTCAGAGAGCAGGCTGATGTTGTCTGCTTAGTCTAGGTCTGTTAGGACTATGGCGGGGTGTCGTCTCGATCTCATTGGGGTTATTGTGAGACCAAGTTCCTGCTCCCGTCCATTGATGGCCTTCCTGAGCGCATAGATAGATAGATGGATAGATAGATAGTTGATGTCAAATGGGCCATAGTATTGTATCCATAGCTATAATATAGAATACAGTTATAGCTCTACAAACAAGGTGACGCACTCCTATCTTTTAAAGCGTGGCATTGCTATGACATGCCCCGTCTAATAGCTGGCAGTCAATGAGTTAATAAAGTTTTCAATCAATGTCAACTTGCATACAGTAACATGTGTAACGAAACACACAGACCCACCCCACACACATTGAATGATATTATGTTCAACATGCACGCACTTCTTTTTCCAGTATAAACACTCAACATCTGTTTATAGAGGGTAGTAAGTACAGGCTAGTCTGGCAGATAACCTACCCACAGGCTGGCAGTGATCCCACAGTAAATTGCTCTGATATGAGATGGGCATATTTTAGCTGCTTATCTCTGCACATTTTTAGATAATTAAAAACAACCTATTAATTTAAATTTCAAATCGACACACTGTGACTATTGAGCCATATGTCTGAAGTCTTTGTTAGTCTATTCTCATGCTTTTAATCCTGTCGTCCCTTTTGTGACGGCAATGCAATAGCCCAATGAATAATTAGCCAAAAATGTATTTAATTGCCTACTTTATGAGGGGAAACGAATTAGATAAACTATTTTTTTTTTAAACTAAATTGAGTGCATTAGCCATTTTGAAGTTGTAGGAGGGATGTGAGCATTTTATTTTATGTCCGACCTTGTTACCACAGGTTCTGATTTGATTGGTCATCTCGTTCATCCGGTCCCGTCTCTTTGACCATCTGTGGAGCTCTGGTGTTGAATGTGCAGCTACACTTACAGGCCCCCTTTCTGTCTCCATTCCTCTGTCCTCACGCGCATAATGTCTTTCCATTGGCTGAAGTGTCTCAGCCACCGCATCGCTGAGCAGTGGTCGATCTGTCCTCTGCGGCGTCCTCATCGTCTTCAGCATCTGTGGTCTGAGGGACGGTATTGATGTCGAGGCTGTCTCACTCTGAATCTGAGTCAAATTGTGGGCCAACTTCAACCGGTGCCTTCAAAAAGTGTTTTCTGATCACTAAAGCCCATCAGGGGCTGCTGCCCCTCTCATTATATTAGTGTTCAACAGTCTTACTTATTTCTTGTTCATGTGAATCCATCAATCGCATTGATTAGGCTAACTCATTTCTAAGCCAGTATGTAGAGGACGAGGATTGTATTCATTTCTCAGATCAGCTGTGAGGGAAACCCTCACAGAATTAGGTGCGTGTGTTCTTGTTCCTGTGGTTAACATTATTGGGCAAAGATGTACATGCACATTTTCAGCCTACTGTAATGACCCTGCTTTCATTCATTATTTTGGGGGCATGTTTCCGGCACACCTGTAGTAAAGGGTAGGGGCGGAGAAGGGGAGAAACGGCCCAGTGCAGTGTTCCTCCGTCCGCTTGTCATCATGCCTTTACAAGCTTCAACGTTTTATTTATCATCTGAATTTGCAGACAAGAGTTTAAAAGACTGAAAGCCAAGGCTTTATTTATTTGAAATCAGAAGAAAACCCATCCCTGCCTTGTTACTATAAGCCTTCCATTCATCATTTCAGAGAGACATGGAGTGTCCAGAGTGCGGTGGATAATTGTTCGCTGCTAGCTTGTCATCATGCCTTTACTAGCTTAAACATTTTTATTTATCGCCAAGACTTTGTTTATTTAAAATCGAAACAAAACCCCAAAACGACCAATAATCAAGTGTTGGACATAAATCCATGTTTGTCTAGAAACAAGCCGCCGAGACATCCAACTGATTTTGACAGAGCAGCCACATGTGCGCTGTGTGTGTTCTCATAGAGAAGTCGAACACAAACAAGTAAGTTAGGTTGGTGGGGGGGGGGGGGGGGCGCGACAGTGGCTCAGAGCAGTCGTCTGGTAATCCAGAGGTTCCCGGTTTGATTCCTGGGCATTCGCAATGTCCTTGAGAAAACTAACTCCTAATTGCACTCAATTAGCAGGTTGGCACCTTGCATGCTCTCCTCTGCCATCGGTGTGTGAGTGAATGGGTAGTAATGTGAGGGACATATTGTAAAGCGTGTTGGATAGAAGCGCTATATAAATGCACCATTTACTATTTATTTATTTGGAAGACAGTGGAACATTTGAGTGGAAACCTGAACCCATTCCATACATCCAGTCAAATTGAACCATGATAAGTTCTCCATAAGTCTGGCTCTGCTGTCTGTCTGTGCTGCAGCTCGTGGTGCTGTTGCCCTCTAGCAGGACGCCATCAATATGCAGATATAGAATGGGGGGGGGAAACAGCCATTCATTCACATTCCAATATAATCTCATAACTGCAAATCATTCCGACATGAATATGGATTGACTGATGTACAACAGTAATAACCAATTCCCTCCCCTGCCCCTTTAGCTAAATGTAATGCAGTCTGACTGGTATTCGTCTGTCTCCTGTCCCCCAGGCTACTAATGAGGTGGTGGGACGGGTGCCCAAAGCCACCCAAGAGGAAATGCTGGCAGCGGTGGACTCGTGCTCCAGGGCCTTCCACTCCTGGTCCGAGACCTCCATCCTCACCAGACAGCAGGTCTTCCTCCGCTACCAGCAGCTCATCAAGGATAACATTGTAAGGAAATGCCCTGGTTCCATATGGGGCCTCTGTTGGGAGAATAGTCAATTGTTCAGGAAATGGTCGGTGGAGTCTCACCGTTGTTGCGGGTGGACTACAAAGTGGGGGTATAATAATAATATAATTATTATGTCTGTGTGAGATGAAACTTAAACTTAGTTTTTCCTTTTTGATATTTCAGAAAGAGTTGGCTCAGCTGATCACTTTGGAGCAGGGCAAGACTCTGGCGGACGCAGAGGGGGACGTCTACAGGGGACTGCGTGAGTAAAATACCACCCTGGGTCTCTTCCTGTCCATGCCAATGGTGTTTTGCAAAAACGCTCATGAATTGACCAGGTGGCAGGGATCTCTCCATGGTCCTGATTGCAGAGAAAATGCTAAAGAAAATGTATACGTGTGGACAGGGGCATTGGTCATGATGTTAATGTTTTGATGTCCACACATTAGTATTACAAAGCTCAGTCTTCAGTTACCTAAACGTGTCTTCATGTGGACGGAAGGTCAAAACGCAGAGAAAATACTAAGTTTTCTAAAACATCCATATACATGTGCACAAGGCCTCAGGTATCAACCCCCTTTCAAACGGGTCCCTCACTATGGCCTTCTCATCTCTTTGACAAGTTTCCCATTCATCAGTCTTTTTATACTGTGCAGCCAGCTGCTAGCTCATACACCACATACTGTACTTCTTTGGGTTCTGGGTGCTTTATCTAGGGCGTACAGTACTGCAGGGTTGATCACAATACAGTCATAATCTGATTTTTATGAATGGATGTTCTGATTTTTTTTGACAGATTAACATTACGCATTACAGTGCATAGGCACGACCTGCAACCTTACTATCATACAACCAGGGGCTCTGTGTTGATTTTAGCAATAAACTTCACAATGAAGTTCGACAGCCCTTTTTGACCTGACGATGACCATTTGAATGAAGGGTTGCAACTAATGAGGAACTTTGAAGAGTGTACATATATTTAAGTGAGATAAAAAAGAAATTATAATAAATTGGCAAGATGTCAATTTGGAAAGAATTTGTGACAAATGAATTATCACAATAATACCGCAAACTGCAATTACACAGCAGCCTGTTATCGCAATAATAAAAATAATAAAAGAATCTTGCAAGATCGAGCATTTCATTGCCCGGTTGATGAAAGATCTATGTAGATTTGACTCGATCCCCTCACACACCCGTTCTCCTCCTCCCCGGCACACAGAGGTGGTGGAACACGCGTGTAGCATCACCTCCCTGATGCTGGGAGAGACCCTGCCTAACATCACCAAGGACATGGACACCTTCACCTACCGCCTGCCCATCGGCGTGTGCGCCGGCATCGCCCCCTTCAACTTCCCCGCCATGATCCCCCTGTGGATGTTCCCCATCGGCATGGTGTGCGGCAACACCTACCTCATGAAGCCCTCCGAGCGGGTGCCGGGCTGCACCATGCTCCTGGCCAAGCTGCTGCAGGACGCCGGGGCGCCGGACGGAACGCTCAATCTCATCCATGGCCAGCATGCAGGTGTGTGTGTGTGTGTGTGTGCGTGCGTGAAAAAAGGATGCATAGGGAGTAGGGGTGTAAATACTTGACCCCACAACGATTCGATTATGATTCTTCAGGCAACGATTCAATGCATCATGAAATCTCTTCATTTGACCACGATTCAATTCGATAAATTTTTTATCAGTTAATTCCCCCCAAAAATTTTGAATACACTATTGTGGCTGGGGGAACTGATTCTCTCAGCATGAATGGACTCTATAGGTCAATAATAGGGGTGTAAATATTTGACCCCACTTCGATTTGATTACGATTCTTCAGGCAACGATTCAATATTCATTTGACCATGATTCGATGCGATTCGACCTTAGGGTCGATGCATTGTTACACGCCTAATAGGGAGAGAAGCTTGTGTTTGTTTGTATGTTCTTTTGGTTAAAAACACCGTATATTTGAAAGTGTGTACGTGATGTAAGCAAAGGGTAAGGTTCAAGCATCTCGTATATAAACACCAATTACGTGATCGTACTGTAGGCAATATGCAAAGAATATTATGTGGTGCCTGCCCTGTACTGGCATATGTAGGCAATTGTGTGAATTGCTATAAGCAACAGAGATCCATTAGAGTGAGGTGTTTTATTATGCATCGCCTCCAGGGTGCTGTGTGTGTGGAGATGATATGATGATATGGAAGTATAATATCCGTTTTAGCATTTTTCTCTCTCCTCCAGCTGTGAACTTCATCTGTGACCATCCTGCTGTCAAGGCTATTAGCTTTGTGGGCTCTAACCAGGCTGGAGAGTACATCTACGAGAGGGGGTCCAAAAACGGCAAGCGGGTGCAGTCCAACATGGTACCGTAGATTCTGAAGATCTATTCGTTTTTTTGAAACGTGGGACTCGGATGCCGTCTCCAACTAGTCAATGGCTCAGGTTTGGTCTTAGTCGACCAAGACTTGTTAGTCAATTAGTAATTTTCTATGCTTTTAAAATATTATTTCCTGGAAATTATAGGAACATCGCTCGTAAGCACTGAATGTAAAGGGATCCCTCTGCATGATTGCATGTGGGAAAGACTATGTTACAGATATGTCGATTTAAATCAACTAATGACTATTAACGTTAGTCGACTTAAGAATTTCTTAAGTCGAGGACAGCGCTAGTTATTATCTGTCTCTAGAACAGGGGTTCTCAAACTTTTTATACCACGACCCCATTTTATTTAGGATTTCTTTTGGGGACCCCACACTTAATGTATTGTGTAATTTCAATGTGGAATTAAGGAATATCAAAATAAAAGCACACGTTGTTGGACTTGATCATGCATATTTATTAGAAAATTGTATTACAGCACTATGCTATCAATACAGATTTATAAAACTTTTTTTTGCGCGACCCCACTGTCACCTACCCGCGACCCCACTTTGGGTCGCCACCCCGTAGTTTGAGAACCGCTGCTCTAGAAGATATAACCCAGAGTAATATTTTCTTAATCACACTCGTATCCTGCCCCGTTTGGTAGTTATGTTATGGTAGTACGAGAAATGTAATCTTAGTGCTTGCATTATCGGGACTCAACCAGTACATGGGTGTATTCCCTGGGGTTTGCTAGCTATGTGATTAGTTTAGCGTTGTGCATCCGTTTGATGTCCTCAGACATGGCACAAAGGAACCCTACTGAGCCGTGTCCTACATTTCTTTGTCTCAGGGTGCCAAGAATCATGGTGTGGTGATGCCCGATGCCAACAAGGAAAACACACTCAACCAGCTAGTGGGCGCTGCCTTCGGAGCGGCCGGCCAGCGCTGTATGGCTCTCTCAACTGCCATTCTCGTCGGCGAGGCTCGCGATTGGCTCCCAGAGCTGGTGGAGCGATCGAAAGCACTGCGAGTCAATGCAGGTGACTTCCCACAGTGACTCTGTGTAAACACAATAAGCCCCCCCCGCTTCTATTACATTACATTTTCCATTACCCTTTTTATTATGACCCGCCTCCCCGTGTGAGAAATGTGTAAACCCTTGACACCTCCTTGCCTGACAGGTGACCAGCCCGGAGCAGATGTGTGTCCTCTGATTTCCCCCGAGGCCAAAGCAAGAGTGGAGTCTTTGATCCAGAGCGGGGTGGACGAGGGCGCCAAGCTGCTGCTGGACGGGAGGAACGTCAAGGTCAAAGGTTACGAGAATGGGAACTTCGTCGGACCGACCATTTTGGGCAACGTCACGGTGAGGAAATTTTAGGATTAGGCTTGTGGTCGTCCGATGGCCACTGTGTATTTACCTTGCAGATGAACCCCCCCCCCACACACACACACACACTCATGCTTCCATGAGTATAGAATCTCCCTGTGCCGATGGTTTAAACTTTAAAGGACCATGCCAGTGTGAAGTTTGACTTCTTCTCGCCATTACCAGAGATTTTAACAAACGTTTAAGAGATTAAGCAAGCCAATCTTTGTATTCCAATCGATAACATAATCCTAAATATTTTATTGTACGCTGATGATATTGTGCTGATATGAAGCAGATTTACAAAACATGTTGAATATTATGAGTTCTTGGTGCAGGAAATGGAGACTTGCGACTAACAGTGAAAAAACACAGATTGTGCACTTCAGGAAAAAACATGAACAGCAGAGTAACCATACGTTTCAATTTCGACCAACGCCCCTGATTTCTTAGATAAAACCAAGATATTTATGAGTACACAAGCTTCATAGAAGGAAGGAAAATACTGTCTGAGTCAGCAGGAAGGGCGCTAGGGGGTGTGTTGAGTAAAATGAAAGTGTGCACTGACCTTGGGTTTTCAACATTTACACAACTATTTGATTCAATGGTTGGTTCCGTTTTATTTTATGCTGCTGGAGTATGGGGTTTTGATGATGCACCTGAATGTAATGCTATCCAGAACCGTGCCATGAGATACTTGGGAGTCCATGGAAGTGGGTAGATTCCAAGGTAAACCTGAGGAGGGGCGGTTGTGTGTTCTATGTGATCTGGGAGTGGTGGAGGATGAATATCATTTAGTTTTTTATTGCCCCTTGTACACTGATTTGAGGAGGGCTTTATTTGAGAAAATTCTATTTGTAAATCCGGATTTATTTTGGCAGTCAGAGTTGTATTTTGAGTTGTTTTTTTGTGGAGGAGATTTTCAGTTTTGCAGGATTTTTGGAGAAAGCATGGCACTTGAGACAAAACACACTATATCCTATATAATTTTATATGAATTCCTCTTGTTTCTTTGTTTACAGCTTGTTATATTATTTCTTTTTTTGTGGCCATCTTGGTCTATATAACTTGTCAAGTATACTATTATATACTTATTGTTTGTCTTGTAAGCCCATATGGGCTGGGCATACATCTGTATGTAAGACACGAAAATAAAAAAACATCATCAATCATAGATGTGTATGATGTCATTGATGCACTTTTTAGCACAGAGGGGGGAGAAAAGTGTGACAAAGTGTTTTTTTTTTTAGGCCTGAAAGGCGACTTGTGTATTTTCTACAATATCTTTTCTTGTTCAGAACTGATAACACTGTATAATAAATCTTATTTAGGTTTTTAAATATTCGGTGGGCCCACAATTCATTTCCTATGGAGCAGCTCCAGTTTACATCTTGATAACAAGAACAAGTCTTGGTTCTCTGGTATTTTGAGAGAGAGTAGGCTAGTTTGTGTTCACAGGTCTGGATTGGACTGCTTTATTTTTAATAGAGTCTGCTGCTCTTATTTTGCAAAGACGTGAAAAGAGGCCGGTCATAAATTAGTACACCAGGCTTGGTGTGTAATGCATCTCTAATCTAATTTGCATGAGGAAATGAGTTTGTAAACCCATGTGCTAGAGCTGTGGTTCTCAACCCTGTTGATGTATGACTCTTTAAGAACAGAGGGAAGGCCTTTTCCTGACCCTCGCATGGACAGAAGGGTGCATTTTGACATGAAAGAAGGGTCGTTGGTTTCCTTTTTTCAGGCCATTTCACTTCACTAATAATTGAAGGCTTTAGGATATTCATTATTCCTCAAGAAAAAAAGGTTGAGCCCCAGGTCGAGAGCCATTGTGCTGGGGGACCAACGCCTTTTGTTAGCAGGAAGGTTATGGATTTTTAAGCCCCCGTTTTGTTGATAACTTGTTAAAAAGATTCATGTTTCAGTTTTTCTCTCCTTGGCTATGCCTTAACTTAAAGGACATCAACTCGTGTCGAGCTAACATTTGTTAAAATAAAAATCTGTCTTTAAAGATTTGAGCCAAGTTCTGCTCCAATAGACCCATCTCAAACCCTGCCCATTTTCTTGATCCTCCAATCACAACTGTTGCTTACCTCGGACAAACTGGTCCGAGGTAAGCGACAGTTGTGATTGGAGGATCAAGAAAAGAGGGCAGGGTTTGAGATGGGTCTATTCTCCTTCAGACAGCACAGTTCCTTAAGAGTATCCTGGATGATGAGTTCATTTGTTGGGCATAATTTCACAAGTCCAATTTTACAAATCCTTTTTAAAATGTGGTAAACCCCACATTGGATTTTTTTTGTTAACTAAAAAAAAAAAAACCTTTCAGCCCATAGCCGCACTAATATTTATTTCTAAAAAGTGGGACCAGCGGTACGTCACTAAACTGGGTGACAGGGAAACGACAAACAATCTGTCTGCAGTAAGAAATGTTATCTCAGCATTATTAGAAAATGGTGATTTAACACCAGACAATCGGCAATCAACCAGCATAAAGCTGAAAACATGGCCGAGGCTAAACATATGGCATGCTGGTTCTGGTTGCAGCGTTACGCCTGATGCATGTTAAAATGTTCAACACTGCTGTGATAAATTGTATGTAACTAGATGCTCTCTGGTATGAAATTGTGTGTATGCATGTCTCCCTCTCCATCAATGTCATCAATTTGTACTTATACATTGTTATATAATCCATCAATGATTGGATCTGCAAACCAATCTTAGTCGGGTGCAACCAAGTTTGTCTGAGTTGATGTATGAAAAAGTTGCCTTTATAATCAGATTATTTTTACTGCTCAAGTGGTCTGTGGAGTTGTTCTATTTCATGTTCAGGAATGGACATTTTTCTAGCTCTGTAGCCTTACCGTAATCTGTCTGGTCAAGTGCAAAAATAGTCTTCACAAGCCAGAATTGAAATGAGGTATAGTCTTCAATCCCTATTTGTATTCATCTCGCTTTGTCTATTGTTCTCCAGACGAATATGACTTGCTACAAGGAGGAGATCTTTGGGCCCGTGCTGGTGGTCCTGGAAGCCGACAACCTGGATGAAGCCATCCATATAATCAACACTAACCCCTACGGCAATGGCACCGCCATCTTCACCACCAACGGCGCCACCGCCCGCAAATACACCCACGAGGTGGACGTTGGCCAGGTGAGGCGTGCCAGCCTGATTTGGACGAGGGGGTGGGTGGGCCCTCTGGGATACTGTGGAGCTTAATTAGAAGGACCCTTTGGGCCCTTTTCAGACATGGGCATAGCGGCGTAAACGCAGCTAATGACATTAATTATGGGTCTGCTTGATTTTAGGTGTGCCAGTGAGCCTCCGTTGACAATAGTCCATAGTACTGTAAATACTAAATCAAGTGGGACCCATTGCCAAAAGGAAGCTCTCGACCCTGCTGTGACGTGTGTGTGAAAATGTGTTCCCTCCAGTGTGGTCTTTCCTTTAGCAAGAGATTCAATGTATGTTTTTATATATATATATATATATATATATATATATATTTTTTTTAAGGGGTGCATATACAGTAGATGCATTTCCTCAAATAATAACTTCCTAATTTCATCAAAACTTCACAAGAAATGATTACATGAAATCATATTGCTACATTCCCGTAAGTACCCCATCCATCACCCCTGATCCCCAATTCCATGCCATCTTGAATACCCCCCAGGCTTACATAAATAACTAAAGAGAAAAGAAAATTGAGGGTCGGTAGAACTATACCCAACAGCAGACCACCCAAACACCAATCACTAATCTTCCACTAAGAAATATCTTGTATATTTATTCCCACACTTCAGCCTCCCTAAGTGTACTCTATCTATCCCTAAACATCTCTACACTGTCATTACCTTGTACCAATAGCCCCTCCATTATGCTGTGATGCCATACCTGCCTTTTGAATATCTCCATCTGCCATTCATGAATAAATTGTACTTTAAAAATGAACCTTTTTCCCCAAAAGAATAATACTATTTACAAAAGTAAGGTTATATATTCCTTTAAATCACCCAACCGTACAGTCTGTATATCAATATAACAACTGATATTGCAATTCGATAACCAGTTTTGTACACCATTCCAAAAACAGATAAGGACGGTACCAAAAAAGGTGTGATGAATCTTGTTTCTTCCACACAGAATCTACATTCATCTGTCCGTTAATGCCCCAGAGCTTTAACTTCCTCCTTGTTGCCAGAGCTTTAACTTCCTCCTTGTTGCCAAAGTTCTGTACAGTATTTTCAGCTGGAGAGATGAAATGTTAAGTGTTAATTCTTAGTAGTAATCGATGTGGTTCTGACTGTGTGTACAGATTGGGGTGAACGTGCCTATTCCTGTCCCCCTGCCCATGTTCTCCTTCACCGGCTCCAGAGGCTCTTTCAGAGGAGATACCAACTTCTACGGCAAGCAGGTAACAAGAGAGCACGGCCCATCGTCTCTAGGCCAACACTGGATACGGTGTAGAAACACAAGTCCTTGTGCAGCACTTCAATCCATCCTAATGAGCTCCGACAAGGCAGCCATCCAGGCATAGGGCCTGCAGCTACAAAAGATTAAAATGTTTTTGTCTTGTCTAAATTGGAACAAAAAGAGATGTGATTTTCTTTACTGTGTTACAAAACCATTAAAATGGCAGCAGATCTGTGCCAGAGATGTCTTTTCTTTGTGAATCCAGCCATAGTAATACCGTGTTCTCTCTCTCTAGGGTATCCAGTTCTATACCCAGATCAAGACAGTGACATCACAGTGGAAGGCTGAGGATGCCACTGTGACGAGCCCAGCTGTTACCATGCCAACCATGGGACGCTAACCTAACAGGAATGCGAAACATAATTTGTGTTACTGTACATCCAGCGCAACCATCAATGACTACTAATGACGACTAATATGCCATAACAGTCATAAAGGAGGTAGCGAGGGAGCTCTGATGAAGGTTTCAAGTTATTTGCCGTTAGTAATATGTCAGTACTGTGGCTGGGTCTTACATGAGCGGTACTATTGGACATACAAGCTCTCCATTCAAACACTTAAGCGCCTCCTACCCTTGTTAATAAAAGGGGGAAGATGGACCAGAAATCATGAATTAAGCTTCCATGGGCTTTGTGGTGTTGAGTGCTTTTCAATAGTTTGGCCCTCTCTTCTGCACTCCTTGTTAAGACCATGGTTGAATGTGAATAGTTTAATCCCTTACCTTTGACCACTCTGCTTTCACCTTCATCAGATCACCTCACCAATGCAAATGTTACATACTGACCGGGACTGTGTTATTGTTACTGTGAGTGAGTGAGTGAGTCTTTGTGATACCTTCCGTTCCTGACTATGCATAGAGAAGTTGTATTGTTTTGACATCATGAAGTGTTGAAAATAAAATAAAAATTTACATTTTACTTTCTTTGAATAATTAATTATTTGGGAAGAAAATATTTGGGAAGAAAATGTGTAGGCTATTTGTAAGCCATGGCAACATGTTATGTCTTTAATCAGAATTATATTAGGCCTATATAATTTTTTGGGTGTTGACAACTGATTAAGCAATTTTGGATAATTTACGTTTTAAATGCAGCAGACTGTTTTAAGGCTATTATGCCTACGGGAATAGAGGATGAATGAGAACTTTATTTAACAGATTGCAGAATGGGTACAATACAGTACGGCTCAATACACACACTTGTTAAGGGGATGCAGACCTGAGAAAGATGTTTGTCTTGTTTACATCAGGGTCCCCCATTTTCAAGACATTTATGACATACATGACATTTATGGCATAGGGACATATAGGTATTTAGTACTGATACATTTGTGACATAAACGGTATTCAAATATACAGTACTGTTACCCCTAGATCCTGACAGAGTATATACATATGATGGGGAGGGGACTGTACATTTGGAGGGGGTGGGTGGGAGAGAAATATACATACGGCGGGGAGGAGACTGTCTATTAGGAGGTGGTGGGGGGTTTGGGCATTTACGGTGGCCAGTTTCGAATTGCAGCCTCCCGTAGGTGCTCTTTAAGAGCGGTTTTGAATGTGGGTAGGGATTCGCATTCCTTTACAGCTTTTGGTAGGGCGTTCCACATTGAGTCCCTTGTTTGAGCCGAATCTGGGTTTAACATGATTTGTTGAGCTTCCTCTGGTGTAGTGGTTGTGGTATTCACTGACCTTTGGGAAGTATTTTGACATGTACATGGGTACCTTAGTCGTATAGTGTATCTTGTAGACCAGGCCCATTGCAAGTTGCTGTACTCTGTCGTCTACTCTAAGCCATCCTAGGTTGTCAAAGTGGGCAGGGGTGAGGTGGGTTCTGGGGGTAAGGTCAAGTAGTAGTCTGACCAGTTTGTTTTGTGATGTTTGTAATCTTGTTTTTAGCGCCTTTGAGGTGCTTTGGTACCATGAGGTGCACGCATAGTCGTAGTATCCTTGAATGAGTGCTCCTGCCAGAGTCTTCAGGGTATTCTTGTTTACCAGAGAGGAGATCCGGTACAAGAATCTAGTTCGTTGGTTGACTTTTTTTATTACATTGGATTCAAATTGGATGCCATTTTGTCACAGGAAAGATTTGCCTCTAGGATGGAACCCAGGTAGGTAATTTCGTCTTTCCTGTAACTGTAACTGAGAAGCCGTCGGTCTTGCTGAGTTTGTTATTTGAACCGAAGAGAATGGACTCTGTTTTGCCCATGTGTAATGATAGTTTGTTATCAGCGAGCCATAATGCAGATTTTGCCTAGTTCTGAGCTGAGGGTTTTTTCAACCTGCAACTTGTTCTTGTCAGAGACCAGCAGGGCTGAGTCGTCCGCAAACAGGAACAAGTTGCAGTCACAGGCTGACGACATGTCATTTGCATAAATTAGGAACAGTAGCGGTCCTAGTATGCTTCCTTGTGGAACACCACAGCTCACTGTGAGGGGGGGGGGGTAGAGTACCGTTTACCTCTACCATCTGTTCTCTCCCCTCCAGGTAGGATTGCATCCAGCTCACTGATAAACTATCAAAACCAATTGCTTTTAGCTTGTCAATCAGAATGGAGTGATTGACAGTGTCGAAGACCTTTTGTAGGTCCAGCCTGACCATGCCGCAGTATTTGCCCGCGTCCACCTCTTGTTTGATGTGGTCGTTCAAATAGAGGTGGCATGTGTCAGTGGAGTGGGACGTTCTGAAGCCAGATTGGAATTCGTAGATTCGATTTTTTTCCGCCAGGTACTTTTCGACCTGTTCATAGACTATTTTCTCCATGACTTTCGAGATGGAGGTAATAATAGAAACAGGGCGGTAGTTGCCTGGGTCTAATTTGCTGCCCTTTTTGTGCAGAGGGGTCACTCTCGCAATTTTGAAGTCCTTGGGGACGTGTGACGTGTCCCTGTTTTATAGAGAGGTTTATTATGTGTGTGATGACTGGGGTGATGGCTGCTGAGTCTCTGAGGAATTTGGAGGGGATGTTGTCATGGCCAGTGGCCTTGTTAGGTTGGAGGGCGCTCAATTTTTTGAGTACCTCATCGGTTGTTACCATTTCAAGTTTGAAGTCGTCTTTGTGGACCCCTAGGTTTTTGTAGTATGCTACTATGTGTTCTACGGGGCTTCTACCCCATAATGCCCTGAGTGGGAGGGTAGTTTGTTTACCAGTGTTGTGGCTATGTTTGTGAAGAAGATGTTTAAGTAATTGGCTACATCCAGCTTGTCTGTGATGAGCGTGTTGTCCGTCTTTATGTTTATGTTTGATAATCTGGTTTTAAGTTTTTTACTGCAGCCTAGTTGATTATTGAGTAATTTCCAAAGTTCACGTGGTTTGTTTTTGTTTTCCTCAGTTTTGTCATTGATGAAATTTCTTTTTGCGATTTTGATCATGGATGTCAATCAAGGGATGAAGCACATGAGCGATGTTCCAAAAGTATTTCGGATGTAGATATTTAATAGTCTGTAATTTTGCTGAGGGATTCCTTGTTTTAACTGAGTGATCATTGTGCTACAGTTATGGTCAAATCCAATCTTCTAAATGTGCTTCTGCGGGCAGGAAATTAATTACTGTAGGTTTCCCTTGACTGCATTATACATGCTGAAAATCTGTCTTGTGGGCTTGTTTAGTTTTGCTCAGCATGTTTATTATCGTGGCATTAACCGCGGCGCCCTGTGTTTCCACTCAAGTGCGCGGAGGTGGCAGAACACCTCCCACGACCACGTGGGTTGACGTTAATAATAACACGATGACGTCACGTAACCCAGCTGTTGAAAGCGATCCAACATTTTTTTGTCGGACGCGATGGTAAGCATGACCTTCGCTTATCATGAGGCATATATTGCATTTTTATATAACTCTAACTTGTTCCTTTTTATTTGTGATTAAAGTTGAGGTTATACTAACTAACTATAGCTACGTGGGTAACGTTACTTAGTTACAGCATAACTCTGCTGCTGTCAAAGTGAAAATGGTGAGCGACTTTACTGACCTACCTAGCGTGGCTGTTACGGAACCCACGCCATTTCGTGACAATTAAGTATTCGTGCCGACGGGTGCTCATCCCTAGCTTTAAACCTGGGAGCAAGTCTTGAGACTTATCTGGAAAAAGTTGTCTGCAATCTGTTAAAGTTTTCATTCATTCATTCATTCATTCAAAACTACAACAACGGCAATCACACAAACAACAGAGAACGTGGCAAAACGCAAATATTCTTTGTTACAAGTTCAATATGAGGTGACCGTCACCGACCGATGATGATGATGATGACCTGAGAGGTCATGATTTATATATCTCTGAAACTGTTTCAGTTTGCAGTAAGGATGCGAGGCATGTTGTTTCTCTACCCCGATACAGACTAGACTGGTTTCCAGGCTAGACCCAATAGCTGGAAACATGCATCAGATAATGATGGGTTATTATAACATGTAAATGAAAGAAGACATTAGCTGAAATATATATGTTCTTTACACAGATATCCGTATTAGTCTCATTCCTTTTGTTCACGTGTATTTAGCAACAATCTTTAACTGTAAAGCTTAAGTCAGAAATATGCAGTTGGCCAAATATCAGCTGTAAAAATTAAATCGGACCACATCCCTAGTTTGCAGAGTGGTTACAACAACAGTGGATGTGTTTTTCTGGCTGGTTAAAGTGATTAACAGGGTGTGTGGTCAAAGGCCATGATGATGATGGGACATAAAGTAATCTTCTTCCCCCTTGCTCCTCTGTTGCTTGTTGCTCTCAGCGTGGGCGTGTCCAGCCAGTGGCACAACATTGTTAAAGTCTGCCCTGAGCTGACTCAGCGACTGGCTGTCAAAGCTGTCAGTTCAGCTCAGCCACTGAACTCTATAGTGATAATAGTTGGAGAGTAACCTCTTCGTCTGTGACTCGTCAGAAGAACTCTTGTGTGATTTTGCTGCTGATTCTCCAGAGTGAAGATGAGGCCCGTGTCGTGTGCTCTGCTCCTGCCTGTGGTCCTGCTCATGGCTGTGGCCGCCGGGTTGAGCCATGCTGCCCTGGTCCAGCCCTCTCTGCTGGACCTGACCACCAGCATAGGCAGCGTCCTTCCCAGCCTGAGCCGCCCGGCCAATTGCAGCCGCATCTTCTACGGCGTGATGTTTGACGCGGGGAGCACGGGGACGCGCATCCACATCTACACCTTCATCCAGAGCGCTTCAGGTGGAGGTGAACCTGAATGGCGCTACTATCTTGCCCTCAGAATTGTTTATTTTGGTGAAGATAGTTGGAATGACCAGTTTAAATAAAATAATGTATTTACAATGCAAACAGCGGAGTTACACTGCAGGGCTCACAGTAATGTTGATTGGCAGGTGGGGTATATGAGATATTGGATTTTCCTCTCCCTGTCTACATATCCATCTCTATATGTCTGTGCGTCTGTCTCGTTATCCCTCTGTTCTGTACAACTGGGGAATAATAATAAGCCAATACTAAATGTTTATTTTTCTTGTCATTTTCAAATCCTGCGTCATCATACGTCAATCCACTGGGATAGTCTTGAATGGGGAGATACTTTCTGTAGGGTATATATGCCAAGCCGATCTAGCTGTCTTAATGTTTTTTAATAGCTGCTGATTTGATGCAAGTGTGGATGTTGTATCTTTCAGAGGAGCTGCCTGTTCTAGACAATGAGATGTTCCATTCCATCAAGCCTGGTCTGTCGGCGTACGCTGACTCACCTGAAATGGTGAGTGTCATCAATGTCAGTTCTAATCATTTACATTGTGCCAAAGGACAAGCTTCGCTGTATCTGTTTTCTGTCTACAATTAAATCTACCCCCCCCCCCAAAAAAACACGTTGCTTGGGGAATTGAGGCGCTGATGAATTGAAATGGCAGGTGAGAGAAAACTGTATAGATTGTGCTGCTGAATGAGGGAAGAATTCGATTCGAAACCCCTCCAGTGTCTTATAAATCTCTTAATCCTGGTATGGAAACCTTGGGGCCAAGAATAAGAACAAATTGGCAAGGATTGTTAACATGGTCAGTAAAGTTTTTTTTTCTTTTTTTTTTGAACAAATGTTTTTTATTTTCCCTTTTCTTTTTACATGAAACAAGACAAACAATACAGTAACAGTAATAATCGACAATAAATCACAGGACAATAACAGAAATAATAATAACAATAATGACAGTCCAGTAATGAAATCAGAATGAAAGTAGACTAAAAGACATAAAAATAATAAATACAATACCAATACCCCCCCCCCCCCCTACAGGACCCCCACGTGGGCTATACATCCACTACTTCATTCAACATCAGAAAACTCCAAATGTATATGCGTTCCTTTATCTTATCCACCACAGCTACCCAGACTGCTATGCTGGCTTCATTAACACCTAAAATTCATGCAGTAGATATCTCTAGATAAATCACATCGAGATAGGTGAGAATCCATACCTTCGGGCACATTTTATCTGGTTGAATCCAGCGTGGCGCTATCAACTTTTTGCTAGCTGTAAGACCCGCCAAAATGAGTCTCTTTACATGTACAGAGGTTGATAACTGAGAAACATCATTCAACAACAGTACAGAAGGCAGTGTCGGTATGGTCAGAGATAAAATCTCTGATAATTGAGTGGTTACTTTTTCCCAAAAAGTCTCAACAGGAGGGCATTCCCAATACATATGCATATATTATAGCATCGTTTGAACACAAGGAGCATCGAGAGTCAGGTCTGAGACCCATTAGGTACAATCTAGGGGTCAGGTAAGTCCTATGAACAAAGTTAAGATTCATCTGTTGGTGATCTGGGTTGCGTGATGATAGCCGAACATTTTCCCAGACTGCATCCCAATCAAAATCTACTTCCAGCTCTGGGATATCCTTCCTCCAAACCGAGTCTAGGGGAAGGACCTTATATGAGGACGTAAGTAAGTGGCGATAAAAGTCAGAGACGAAGCCTCTCGACGTCTCCTTGTCATAAAATAATTTGGGAAACCTGTGGTGCTCAAGTGGAACATCCCATGGGACGCTGTGAGCCTTCAGAGCTGCTCTTATTTGTAAATAGAAGAAAAAAGAGGAACTGGGGAGGTCAAATTTGTTGGATATATCTTGAAAACTGCGGAGACCATAGTCATCGAAGATATCCCCCAATGTGTGTATGCCTTTCTTTTCCCTACCAGGGTATCTGATAGGTTGTTGTTCAATAAGGAGTAAATTGTTATTAAATAGGGGAGAATGCCTGTGCCATTTATGGTGGTTAGTACACGTTTTCTGTGTGTCACGCCACATCCGGATCACATGTGTAATAAGGGGGCCAAATCTTAAGTTGCATTGCTTAATTGATATGTTGGTGTACACTATATCCTGCAGTCTATGTGGGGCCACTATCTCCTCTAATGGTCTCCAGGATACCGCTGC
Organism: Notolepis coatsorum; assembly: GCF_963971535.1. NCBI lineage: Eukaryota > Metazoa > Chordata > Actinopteri > Aulopiformes > Paralepididae > Notolepis > Notolepis coatsorum. The sequence continues at coordinate 113,293,514 of NC_140169.1, read as the reverse complement.
TTGAGAATCAAACCAGGTGATCAGTGGTCTTAAAGAGAACGCTTTAAAATAATATTTGAAGTCTGGAAAGGCTAAACCCTGTCGGTTTTATTTCTCTGTGCAGTGGATCTTTTTAATCGTGGGCGTTTGTTGTTAGTAAAGTTTATGGTCAGTAAAGTTATAGGGAAACCACAAAGACAAATGTCTGAGTTGTATGTACTCCGGAATAGGGACAAGGCTCAGCGAATATTGTCGGATCCTTTGCATCCCCTTCATGGTGAGTTTGACATGCTTCCATTCCATCTGGAAGGCGCTATAGAGTTCCTCTAGCCCCAAAAAAACATATTTAAGAATTCATCCCATATGCCATTGCCCTGATGAATTCTTAGATTTTTTTATTTTAACCATGGTACTGGTTAGGTACCTGAAGCTCTGCCCCTGTTTTTGTTGTTGTTGTCTCTCTTTTTGCCTATGTACAGTATTGGGCTGTTTTTTTTATTTTGTGTGCCTGTGTGGTGTTTGTATTGTGTTGTCTTGTGGATTACAACCATGGTGAAGCCAAAGACACATTTCCATGAAAGTGGACAAATAAAAATATCTATCTATCTAACTAACGTCTTTAGCAGGAAGTGTTTTCCCTCTCTGCCAGCTGTTTCCATGTTGTAGTGATGCGTCTCCGTGTCTGCAGGGAGGTCACTCGGTGAGGATGCTGTTGAAGGTGGCCAAGAGGGCTATCCCGCGTCTGGAGTGGAAGCGGACGCCCGTCATCCTCAGGGCCACCGCTGGACTCAGGCTGCTGCCCCAGGAGAAGGCCCAGGGTCTACTGGAAAAGGTGAGGGACGATATGAGGGCGACAAGAGATTGGGCACTCAAGAGCGAGGGACGCTAAGATACTGTGCATAGCGGGGGTGACCTTGTGCAGTGGGGAGAGGTTGGTACAGAGATGCAAAACCTGCCTGCTTTACCGTTGTGCTGTTATTCCTGCAGGCTGATACATGATGGGACTTATCCGTTCATGTGGATATAAATAATGCAACCATGTACACAACACCGCTTTGCTTTGTTCATTCTTTTCACTAACATAAAGCAGGGCATCTTTTGTAAAGCAGAGCCAGGAATTCAACTGGACACTTTAGAATAAAAGAGAGGTCTGGTTGTTTACCTGCCTAAAGGCTAGTAAATGGACTGCATTTATATAACAGCTTTTATTCAAAGCGCTTTGCAACTTGTGCCTCTCATTCATACATCATTCATACATTCACTCAAACATTCACACACAGTGGCACTGGCGGCTGGTGAAAGTTATTCTAGGTGGGGCGGTGCCATATTCAATCAGTTTCAGTAACTACAGAACAGTATATATTGAGGCTGAGACTCACTTGTTTTGCTGCCGGTAGAACATCACGTACGAATTGGAAGAGCTGTCATGTGTCGCGCTAAACCCTTCGAGAAGCTTTGTGGTCCGGGATTGAACTTTCCATAAATGTGTCCATAAATCCATTTGTTAGATCCAACACTGTCTGAATGTATCTTGTGATGGGGGGGGGGGGGGGGGGGGGTACTACCAACATTTGGCAGTGATTGTACCTGTTGTAAAGATAAATGATGATGTGGCCAGGGGATTTTCAAAGGCTAACATGTCTCTCTCTAGATACACTGTCTTTGTCACAAAGATCAGTGGGAGCAAACGAGACAAAAGTGACAAGTTGGCAGCGTCCTTGTTGCTTAGAAACGTAAGGTGCAGTTGTCGGGGGGGAAGTATGGCAGTGAATGGTAGCGAAGGGACCGCTTTCTATTCCCGGTAGGGACCAGAAGAGGGGCCCTCATTGGTATGATCGGTATGGCGGCGTTTGTTATCAGAGTGCTGGAGTGAGCTTAGCGTGGAAGGGGCTCTTCAGGATGGTACGAGGCAGTAATGGATGGCCCAGGGCACCCTGGGAGATATATGATACTTTATTAATCCCCCCTGGGGGAATTAATTAATCCCTTCTTGTGGAGGGCACCTTTGGATGAGCTACCGTTAACAGCAGATAACAGCAATGCCATTTCTCTCTCTTTCTCTTCTTTTTTCCCTCTCTCTTTCCCTCCCTCCCTTCATCCCTCCATCTCTCTCTCTCTCTCTGTCTCTCCGCCCTCCCGCAGGTTCAAGGCGTGTTTGATGAATCTCCTTTTCTCGTCCCAGACGACAGCGTCAGCATAATGAACGGTACAAATGAAGGTAACGTCTGCCCAACCTTGGCCCCCACCTAGTGCCGTGCCAGTCCAGTCCATTCATCATTCATCTCTCCCTCTGCTTACTTTGTAAGGTGGCATCAGTCAGTCTTATCCCCCCCCCCCCCCTTGTCTTTAGCTTGCTGTGCAATTTCCTGATGAAGTGTTTGTTTACCCAAGTCATTTGACTAAATTACAGTAGATTATCATGATGTGCCGATGACGATGCTCTGGGAAAATGGAATTGTTTTCGGCCTGTAAAGTTGTTGTGACCTCAAGCAGGTGTAATTATGTGGTGAGAGGGGATTTAATGGCCTTAAGCTACATGTTGTTGCCACGGTGTAATTGATTTGTCAGCGTTTCAAACGGCTTTCATAGCTTTCATAGCTTTCACAGCTTTCACACATGTATCTTTTTAAAGAACATTTGTACTTGCTCAACTGTCTGTGGTCTAATTGTTGTGTTTTTTAAATAGAAATATGTGGTTATGAATTCTAAAATGAGTGTTTTGCCGTGTGTTTGTTTGCTTGCTCCTGCAGGAATCCTGGCCTGGGTAACTCTAAACTTTCTGACAGGTGAGTTTTGAATCCCGGAGTCTACACTCCCTCCTGCATTATTATGCCTGCCATTATGAAGCATATGGGCTCAGCCGTGTGCATAACGCGGTGTCTGCCGATGTTGCCAGTGACATCTTTTGTAGACCTTTTGCTCGCGAGCAGATAGAGATTTCAGTTTATCCGCCTAGTGACACGGTGGAACAGAAAAGAATCCGTCGCTCAGAGGGATCGCTGTGATCTCTATCAGCTTCCACGGTGAGATTTCACACCTCTGGTTACAGTGCCAAAGAGGGCTTTGGGAGATAGCATCGCGAGGGTAACTGATTCCATCTCCTCCGCTACAGAGTGGAGCGCGCTGGATAAAAGTGGGCACCGTGTTAAATGTTTTCAGATCACCTGCACGCCCAGACTAAGAAGACGGTGGGGATCCTGGACCTGGGCGGAGGGTCGACGCAGATCACGTTCCTGCCCATATTTAAGGTTACTCCTTTGTACCTTAAAACGATTCTCTCCAGTTTGCATTTTTTCAAGGCTTAGTGACGTGTAATTTGCGATCCACTTCGTATCTGTCCGTAGAAAACCACAGAGAGTTCCCCAGGCCCCGACTACATGGCAAGATTTGATATGTTCAACTCGACATATGAGTTGTACGCCCACAGGTAAAATAGCTGATGCACAGAAATAGTCCGCCGTCATGTGATTTACTAATCCCACTTTATCCATGGGGTTATAGTTCATTTTTGCACCATCTTAGGTTAATTGCTAATGACAGAAATGCTAAATTAGGAATTGAATTATATTTCAGATTGTATAGAATTTATGCCTGACTTAATTCCCTATTCAGTGGAACTTTGATGTGACCCACATACATACTCTTCCATCCACAATATTATAATTGGCCTCTAGAATAGACCAGTTGCATTACACTTTGGGCTCGGGAGCGAAACCACCATTGCAGTGAATTGACCTAGTTTCCGTTGCTATTTTCAGTAGGAACGGCTAAGGAGTTTCAACTGGAAGGTTTTTTCATCATGAAACGCTAATCTTTGTTTGTTTAGTCATTAGGCCGTGGATAATAATTGTGGTGCTTTTTTGTTTTTTGGCCTACTTCTTAGTTTGGGGGTACGTGCTATGGGACTCTTTTCTTGTTTTTGTTTCATAATGGTACTACCGCTTGACTCCCTCTAGCTACCTGGGGAATGGATTGATGGCAGGCCGGCTGGCAACGCTGGGCGCTCTGGGAGCAGAAGGTACGTGAATGGAGGACAGGCCATCGCCATTAGCTATGTCTCTCTGCTGAGACCTAGTCTGGTTCAATATGGGAGACTATGTAAATCCTGCACACCACTCATTTACATTTACTCATTTAGTTGTTCTTGGATAAATGTTCTGTACAATTGGGGCGCCCTCGTGACTTTTGGCTTGGCTGGGACCTGTGGTGGTAGAGGGAGGAGGGGTGGGCTGGGACATGGTGGCTGCAGCCTCAGCCTGAAGATCTATAAAAAGTTGTCATCTTTCAAATATATTTGTAGCTAAACAATTAGCCAAGCAATTATATTTTATTTATTAGCCTGTTCGTAATAATTCGTTATTAGCCTAGCTAACTCTGTATCTTGGCTTACCTGCAGTGGACGTGGATGGAGATGGAACACCGCATTTCTGCAGATTAACACTTTAATCGCCGAAGACGCTGTGCAGCGTCTTTCCCCGCCATGCTTATTCTGCCGAAGACGCTAGACAGCGTCTTTGATATCAATATTTCAAAAATCTGTGATCGAAATCATATTTCTCCCCCGGAGACATTATATGTACTGGTGAGCCCCTCTCAACTCTCCAACTGTTCAAGAGCGCCATCTGGTGGCCGATCGGCCGCTCGCCCAAACAGGAAGTGATGCGGATGAAGTGGTGCTCACCCATATTTCGTCCGGGCACTCGCTATCATTAGCAGGACTCCATCTTGACACAATGGATGTCGATCGGTTGCAAATAACTCGATAAACAACATGATTTGGACGTATATACTATTATACAACCTGGAAATGGATCGGGTATTTCTACATCCCATAATAGGAATATTTCAGTTCCACGCTCATCGTCCAACGGCGCGAGGAAGATACGGTAAGATCCAGCGTTATTTGTCAACGTGTTCTTTACTAACTGCTCTAATGATCATATCACCCACACTAGATGAATGATATAACGTTGCCCACGGAATTATAAAAGACCCCCCGCCCATCCGGTCAACATCAAATGATAAGTAGTAACTCCTAGAAGCACATCCAGTTTAAATTTTTTATCTCGCACAGATTCCTATCAAACTGTATTTGATCATCAATATAATGCATTTTGGGCTATAAATCAAGTTCTGGAGAAAGCTGCAGAAAACGATAAAAACATACTTATACCTTAGACCGTATTTTAGTATGAATATGTGAATGAAAAAGTATAACGTTGCTACACCCTGAACAATAGATATAGGACGTTGAATGGGCCATAGTAATGTCAATTTAGCAATACAATTTAAAAAGTTATAGCCCTGCAAAGAAGGGGAACTTCTCCATGTTAAATAGGGCTGGCGAGGGATGGTAAATTATGAATTTAACCCCGGCGATCAAAGTGTTAATGTTATGTTTTGACAACCGATGTTTTGACAAATTGCTTGTATTGCCACCCTTACTGGCAAATGTTTTATTGCACTTGTGGCAACGTGCGTTGTGTCGGCATCGACTTTCGTAAAGTGTACCCAGACTTTCGAGCGTTTCGTTCTCTCCGCCATGATGAGCGCAGAGCTCGGTCTGTGTGTGCTGCGCTTCAGCACGGACACTCAGTACCCGTATGTGCATTTGTGTGAGTGTGAGCGACTCAAATCGCGATTGTGTGTAACTAACAGCTCCGCTTCTCGTGCAGACAGAGCGAGACAGAAAGAGGAGAGATAGTTTTTTTGTATTTTTTTATAATTTTTTAAACAAACACATAAACAAACATGACAACACACGATAAGATATACAAGCATTAGTTGACAGTGCACATCCAATGAAATCACATTTGAGTTAATTGTCATATATAGGATATACCCTTAATACCTGTTATCTAAAAACCTACACACATATGCTCCAGCTCGTACCCCCCCCTCCCGGACCCCCCATTGGATAATCCATCCATTTTCCCTAACCAGACATTACCATTATATGCTAGCTTTTATTTTCTCCACCACTTCTAACCACAATGTCATTTTGGATTCATTGAGACCCAAAATTCTTGCTGTAGATATTTCTTGATAGATCACATCGAGATATGTAATAATCCAGACCTTTCGGCACATTTTTTCCGGTTGGAACCATCGTGATGCTATCAGCTTTTTAGCCACTGTGATACCCGATAAAACCAATCTCTTTAGCTGTGGATGTACTGCACACTCAAAAACATCATTCAGCAGTAATACAGAGGGGTGTACAGGTATATTCCAAGTTAAGAGATTTGATAATTGCTGGGTCACCTCTTTCCAGAATATCTTAACTGGTGGGCAGTCCCAGTACATGTGCATAAATGTCCCCTCGTCCCCATTTGTACATAAAGAGCATTTGGAGTCTTGTATAAGACCCATTTTTTTCAGTCTTATAGGAGTCAAGTATGTCCTGTGAATATAGTTAAGATTGATTTGTTGATGGTCCGGGTAGAGGAGAGATAGTTTGCAACATTTAAATTCCTCGAAAAAAAACTCTATCGATAGCAGGACCGATAACGTCGGAGCTTATCAATATTCAGTTTTTTTCTAATTTAGTACCGGTTCCCGTTTAGAACCGGGTTTCGGGGGGCATCCCTACTGACCATGAAAAGCAATAAATGCTAAAACATTTATCTTATATATATATATATATAATAAAAAATTCTGTACAACAGGAAGGGTAGACCTCTGGCAACAAGTAACATTGTTCGTTAAAGTGTCGAACTTGTGTGCTACAGTCTTGAGTGCATAGTAGTAAAGACACCACTCTTGTGTGTGGGACTTTCTTCCAAGTGGCACATTTTCCTTACAACACACCTGCGCAGAGCTTTGGATGTGCAAATACCTCCAGTGTTGTAAGTCAATAATGTGTGAGTCACTCTTTAGAATTCTCTCTCTCTCTCTCCTCACCGTGTGCACTCAGAACACATGGGTAATGAGAGAAAGAGGAGGTCTTTTGAGGAAAAGCGTTTCACATCTTTCATTCCTTATTGACAATTCCAACGAGACGCTGGGGAAAGAATGGGAAAGAGAAGTGGAATTTGTTGTGTCTCAGTTTCTAACAAAGGCCCCTTGAGTCAAAGACTTAAGGCCAGGTGTGTGGACTGTGGAGCCGGTGGAAATATTAAACAAGGCAGGCCTGTTGTTGTTTTCTATCCCCAGGATTGGAGTGGAGGGTCTTCAGAAGCTCTTGTCTGCCAAAGAAGTTCAGAGAGGACTGGAGCTTCGGAGGGCTCACCTATCAAGTGAGCGGGATCCCAGATGGTGAGACTGGATGTGCTGTGAATACAGGCGTGCAAGCTGTTCGGTACAAGCAAAGCTTTTTTATTTATTTTTTTACACTCAAAACCCATTGTTCTTCATGAATCGATGTGTACAGAATAGATGCTTGAATTATGTTAAAGGTTTAGGATACTGCTCATACATTTTTATTTAATCTTACTCCAGGGATTCCTGCAGGGGAAAAACATTGATTGATAACACAAGGCAGACTTGGAACATATCTCACCCAACCTTGGTGCAAAAGCAACAGATTATCACAGACTAGTGACTACATCACACCATGAACAAACACCAGCCATATTGCAGGCAAAGAAAGTCATTAAAATGCTTCGATTGGATGGTGGTTTAAAAGCAGGATGCGTGCCGTTCCATCACCTATTTCTGTGTACGACGGTCATTTCCTGCCTCATCTCCGCTGTTCTCTCACCAGGCCACGCGGGGTACAAGCCCTGTTATCAGGAGGTGCTTAAGGTTGTGAAGGGGGTTATTCATCAGCCCTCTGAGCTCAGAGATACCAGTGTTTTCTACGCATTCTCCTATTACTTTGACAGAGCTGTGGACGCGGACCTTATCGGTGAGTGAGTGCACACGCACACATTGTTTCTTCCTCCACACACACATACATAGTTTCTTCCTCCACACACACACACATATTCTGTTTCTTCCTCCACACACACACACACACACCTTGCATAATTGGCCCAGACCCAGCAGGATTACTTACATTCTCATTCTAGACTAGGGAGATGGGGGGAATGAGTCACCGGCCTGACTCGGGGCTTTGATGAGCTATAGGTGTGGAGTTATTATACAAATCACCATCCTCTTGTCAGTCTGAGCAGAAAAGGCCACCGGCTCCATTATTAGCGTGATGGTAATGTCTGTGCGTGTAGAACTATTCTCATTATAAGGAACAGTACGCCGCCTCAGACGAGAGGTAAATGACCCCAATCGCCCCGTTTTTCAGACAAGAGCCGAGGAGGCAGGCTGGAGGTCAGAGACTTCAAGAAGCGTGCTAAAGAGGGTGAGTGGAGGCCTCCAGGTCCGGAGGCGCATGGCAACACATCATTACCAGGATAGGCCCGCGAGCCGCCTGTGCTTGAGACGCACGCGGGAGGCATCTCAATAGTCTGTGGAGTGTGTCCTCCTCTCCTTCAGTTGCCCTATCTGCAAACTGCTGCCGCCACTCACGCCGCAGCATACAGATGGAGTGATTATATAACCTTAACGGTGACGCACGCGTCTTCCCCCTGTCCCTTTGTCCTCTATCAGTGTGCAACAGCATGGCCAAGTCCCGGGCCGCTCGTCCGTTCCTGTGCCTGGACATGACCTACATCACCTGTCTGCTCAAGGACGGCTTCGGCTTCAAGGAGAACACAGTGCTGCAGGTGAGACGGTCTTGTGTAACAACAGTTCTCAGGTCAGGCACCGGAGTGTAATTATACACACGCAGGCGATTGGCCTGTTTTTGACCAGGTGAAATCTGAAAATTGTCGAACTGGCAGAACCAGAAGAAATTATATACACGCGTGCAAAAACCACAGAAGGAAAACATACACACGTCATTCCGTTATTACTTTTTTATTTTAATAAATACAAAAAGGCATTTGCGTGATTTGGTGTTTGTTTGTTTTTTTGTCTCCCCACCCAGCTGACCAAAAAAGTTAACAATGTGGAGGCAAGCTGGGCCTTGGGCGCCATTTTCAAACATTTCCACAACCTGAAGATCCACTGAGGAGGAAGTGCTGCTGCTTTAGTTGGTGCTCTAAAACAAACGGTGCTGTGTAAGGCTCACTACCTTATCCAACTGGCCCATATATCTGTCATTTATTTCTAAAAGGGTACAGCTAACCTCATGAGTGGGTCTTAATGTCTTTTTATATATATATTGAGCTGTACATGCTGTCGTCTTACAGCTGAAGCACTCTGGGTTGGCATCAGGTTGAAAGGTGTTATGGTTAATAACGTGGGGCATGTAAGCATTTTGTTTCCTATGACTTTGACTATACAGATAGTTATTTATGCAGAGCTGGTCATCAGAGAGCCTTTTTCACATTCTTCCTCTGGAGAGGGAGAGCTTCTCTGTACTTCCCTGAAATCTGAGTTGCATGTGTGATGTCACTAATAGAATGAACCTCTCTAATGTGTGGCAACTTGACACCGTTTAGGTTCAGCATACACAAGCTGACAAGTGTTGAGATAACCTGTTGACTTGAATTCTTTGTTAATAGCTTGTTGACAATTTGCATATTCATATTAGGCCGTTCTCAATGAGGCTAAAGGTGTAGAGATGTTGCTAAGCCATGTTCAGTCATTTATTGAACAATTTGGTGGAAAAACCATATTTATACAAATTGTTATTCAAAGTAGAAATGTCTTTAAGGGTTTAGAATGCATCTGGAGGGGATCTTTAATGTGGCTTTGGCCAGGATTTGATACAGCATCATGTTTCTAGAAATGGTGTGTTTTTTCTTCATAGATTGACCGTGCAAAACTACTATGGTCAATTCTTCTGCATGCAGAGGTGCAGAACGTTGCTGTTTTTCTGCTGTACATCTTCAGATAGTGTAGAAGGGGGTACATCATGTCAAGTACATTTTGCTTCATAATTTTGTAATTATACAAATGTCTGCATTGAAATCTCTGGGAAAATTAACAGCACTTTATATTGGGAAAATCACTGGATTTGACATCTTAACCTCTCTTAAAAACACAGTTCAGTAAGGTTTTACAGTACCACCAATACATTACCATGTATTTAATAGTTTCATAAAACATACTATTTTTAAACCCGTCTCAGTATTTCTTTGGGAGTACTCGATTTTACAAATTCGAGGAAAAAAGTTGCTTGTACAAACTTCTGCATCTCACACTTGTGCCTAAATAAAACCATCATTGATCCTTATTTACACAGCAGCCATTTTGCTCTTATGTCATGCTCAGGATGGGGTTCGCTTCCCCATCCCACCCAAGGTGGGAACAGGGTGGAAAGGAATCCCATCCTGAGAGCAAAACCGCTGCCACGTGAATATGGTCAACTGGTTGCTAATTACACATTATCTACAAGGCTGAAAGGATGAATGTATTTACAGAACAGATCTTCACTTAGGACACCCTTTGTGTGATGGACTAAGAAAGTGGTCCACTAAATGGGCAACAGGGAGACAGGAATGGGCCATTTCCATGGTAGCGGGGCTAAAGGAGCACCACCACATCCTCCGCATAGGTATGATGTCCACCAGTTGTCATGGTCACCAGTTCATGTGGTTGAGAAAGAACCACCACCGAGTCTGCAGAACCTGGGAGGAGACACAATCATTATAGGACCGGCACAGTCGGTCATTCATTCATTCTCGCTTTTGGCTACTCTGTCCCAGACCAATTCAATCTATGCTGAGAATGCGTCGCATCTACGACACGCGCAATTCTCACAACAAGAGTCACCCGAATTCTGTTTAGTGAGGACAACTCTGCAATAGTCTGTTCAGAAAGGTTCCAAGTCTTGTACAGTATTCCATCATTACCGATGCTCCTACCTTGGGCTCTCAGCATAGCATGGTGAAGATTCATGGGTTCTACCGTGGTTGTCATGGTGACCATGTTGTCGCCGGTCTCCCCGTCCGCCTCCAGCAGACTGCTGTGGGTCAGGGCTTCTCCTGTCGACCAAACAAACACAGCGGCTGCATTATGTAGCAGCACAACACTGCAGATACACAGAGAGCCGGAACACCGTGTCAGTTACAGGACACCACTTCTGCCTGGGCCTCTTGCCTTCTGCTAATTGCTCCTCAAAAAGGTCAAGACATCACCACGAAACTCCTCAGCATGAGAAAAATGCAGACGAGAGACAAGGCCACAAGGCCACTTAATGCATGACCTTTGTAGAGGCAGCTTGTTTATGCCCAACTGTGTGTTGGGGTTGTGTCCAAATGATGGGTTATTAGATTTATTCCACCCGAGCGCTTCATAACCGACTTTCGTATACGGAGGTTAATTATGCTTTTTCACACTTGAAAAGGTTATGATCGTGTTTGGTTCAAATGTAAGCCATACCCTCCATCCGCTATCTGCCTGTTAGGGAGCGGCCTGCCTGCCTCCTAATGCATAGCAAACTAATGCAATTTGACGAAGACCAAATAATCGATTAGTTGGCCATAGCCACTACAGAATGATAGTTTAAATAGATTTAACTAATCAACCACAAAAATCTAGAGTTGTGCACAACAACCCGTGTGTGTGTGTATGTCTCACCTGGCTCACCGCCGAGACCTTCCTCTCCATGTCTCTTCCTCATGTGGACGTTTCTGCTGCCAGACTGAGAGAAGGTCTTCCCACAGATCCCACACTGATGGGGCTTCTCACCTGCAACAGACGACACACGTGAGACGCGAGAGGCATCTCAATGCGCTAAGTGCATTTTTTATTTTAATTTTTTTGGAATGAGGACAATGAACACTCGACCGCATACAAAACAGTGTGGAATAAGCAAAAATATCCAACGTCAAACTAACTAGTGTATGAAATGCTTCAGAGTGCAATTTCATCCTTTTGCTGATAAGCCGTAAACTGGCTGGTACCGGCGAACTCCTCAAGTTGTCTAGTTTTCAATGATACCTCAGTATTTGTTCTAACGTTACAATTGAGTCCACTATGACCTCACAAAGCTGGCGATGTCGGCTGCATCGCTGCTTCCTTGTTATCCTCAGAGAGGAAGTTATTTTCCACACAACAACAAAGAAGCAGCGATATGGCTGACATTGCTGGCTTTGTGAGGTCACAACAGGCTCAATCGTAAAGTTAGAACACAGCGGTATCATTGGCAACCGGACAACTTGAGGAATTTGTGGGTACCATTTTATGCTGGTTCATGGGCAAGATTAGGAAATTGTGCTTAGACTTAATACATGGTATTTATTGTGTCCGCTGAAGGTGTGCGTGTGAATCTGCCCAATTTCCTGTAAACAATGGGGCCAACCAGACTGTGCTTTGGCTCAGAGTTACAGAGGCACAAGGATGAGCATGTGGGAATATGTTTCATATCTGGCAACATGAAGTATTTTTGGGGAATCGATTTCCAGCATTCTCCATTGATTTTCATGCAGTCTTTGTGTAGTTGTGGTACACCTTTTTACTGCCAGAGGGTCATTTTTATTTTTGTATCCTTTATTTAACCAGTGTAATCACATTGACATTTCCACCTCTTTTTCAAGTAGAAGAAGCCAGCATACAGAATAGTAAAAAGCACACAAATACTAAGAAAGAGAACATTTTATTATTTCAATGAGGAACTCTAGCTTCAAATCCTTTCGTAACAGGTTCCAGGAGAATGGAGCAGCATAGCTGAACGCATGTTTCCCAAATTTGTTTCCGACAGCGGGAACATGGTATGAGATATAATTTTGTGATCTCATGTCCACCTCTTGGTTGAATGAGTAAAGTGCTTATGTAAGTTGGTTGCTGCCTCAGGATGGCTTTGTATACAGACAAAATACCAATGTATATCTTCTTATGGCCAGGGATGACTGACCTGACACTTCATACAGTACACAGTGATGTGTGAGGGATGATCGACATTGTAAAGCAGCATGATATATTCTGTCTAAAAGGATTTCAGCACAGAAGATCAGACGACATTAAACGTACGTGCCATACGTACACAATTTGAAATGAAATTATCAAGATGTGCTTTAAGTAGGCAGGGACTACGGATGAAAACTAGCTCATTGGCTAACTCTGGCTAACTCTGGCACATTTACTGTACATTGATGTGGAAACTGAAAGTGTTGATTGATGTGCATTGTCCCTGGGTAATAAATAAATAAAAACGTAAACTTTCATCTTTCATTTGAGGGTATTTACATCCAACTCAGGTGAACAGGTGAACACTAGGAATTACAACAGTTTCTACATGTGCACCCCCCTTTTTAAAGGGTTCAAAAGTAATTGGACAAACTAACAATTCATAAATAAAATGGTAACTTTTAATACTTTGCAGTCAATGACTGAATATCTGAATTCAGCACTCAACAGGATTCAGGTCAAGTGATCGACTTGTCCATTGCATAACATTCCACTTCTTTGCCTTAAAAAACTCTTTGGTTGCTTTCACAGTATGCTTTAGGTCATTGTCCATCTTCACTGTGAAGCACCGTCCAATGAGTTCTGAAGCATTTGGCTGAATATGAGCAGATCATATTGCCCCAAAACACTTCAGAATTCATCCTGCTGCTTTTGTCAGTAGTCACATCATCAATAAATACAAGGGAACCAGTTCCACTGGCAGCCATACATGGCCACGCCATAACAGTACCACCACCATGCATCACTGATGAGGTGGTATGCTTTGGACCATGAGCAGTTCCTTTCCTTCTCCATACTCTTCTCTTGGCTCACCAATGGTTTACATCTTGTGGTGAACCCTCTGTATTCACTCTAGTGAAGTCTTCTTTTGATTGTTGACTTGACACAGATATGCCTACCTCAGATACGCCTACCTCAGATAGGCTTACCTCAGATACGCCTACCTCAGATACGTCTACCTCAGATATGCCTACCTCCTGGAGAGTGTTCTTGATCTGGCCAACTGTTGTGAAGGGGTTTTTCTTCACCAGGGAAATAACTCTTCTGTCATCCACCACAGCTCACCAGTGGGTTCTTTCTTTTTAATAATGTATCCAACAGTTGATTTGGCCACACCTAATGTTTTTGCCATCTCTCTGATGGGTTTGTTTTGGTTTTTCAACCTAATGAGGGCTTGCTTCGCTGATAGTGACAGCTCTTTGGACCTCAAAGAGAGTTGCAAGCAATGAATCATTTGAATACCTTTGAATGAAAGCCGGAAGTCTGCACATAGAGCAGATCTTGATTGTTTCATTTCAAATCCATTGTGGTGTAGAGCCAAAATGATAAGAATTGTGTTTATATTAAATCCATAAATATTCATGGGACTGACCGTATGTTCTCCAATGAGCACCCATTTCTAGTTTGATGTTTTGTATGCGGCTGAGTGTACATGGTGCCCATTTCAAACTATTGAAAATCCTTAGTCCATTTACATGATGTAAGATTCAAATATCCCAGATGTTCAACGTGGTTAATAGCGCTATAAAGCATAGTGAGCATCGTCTCCACATGGCCTAGCTAGTAGCTACCCATTACAACTGAACACAATCACTCACACACACACACAGTGACATTTAACTCTTTCAGTGCCACGCCTGGTTTTCCATTTGACCGCTTGAATGCCACCATCCGCGCCAATGTTAACGTTAATATCGCCTAATCTATGTTTTAAATTATGGCTATGTGTCTAATCTGCCCATCGCATTATCAAAGACTATTTTCCAGACAGTGCTGTGAAGACAGATTGTTTTTTTATCGCATCGTTGCCGTTTCAGAGCAGTTAGAAAAGCCCCCGTTTTGATATAAAAAACGGCTCATTCTGGAGCATTCTATGAAAATCGTCTTTTAGTGGAATATTCCACAACGTTGATATTCGTCGGCCTTTTTATGAATCGTTTTCAAATAAACGCTAGATGATCAATATTATACGTGCACGCACGCACATTACGGCCGCGCGCGGATAATCGCCTCGTTGATTTCCTCTCGGAGTTTTACATTGAAACCGAAAGAAGACATTTCACAAAACAGCTTATAACTTCATCAAACTTACTCTGATTATCCTACCACTGATAACATAGAGTCCTTACCTGACATCAGATGGTATCCAACTGGTATATTCCAATTCCTGATCACCATTCGAAAAAATCGATACGTGTATGGATCCAACGCGACACAGTGGATCTCCATGATCCGCGGGGATCTGAGGCTCCAGAATGAACTCTAGTAACCCCGGCTGGATCAGTGAACTGGAAAATGTGGAGTACCGGATTTTTTTCCCCATTCATTTTCATTGAGTCCATTCCAAAATCACTTATGTCATCTGGGAGACGACAGGGGGCGCTTTTTTCCACAGTGATCACCGGCGCAGCTCGGCAATACTCGGGTAGGCTCGGGTGATGCAATAATTTTTCAGATCGCAAAAAAAAAAGAAAAAAATCCGAGAAATCTCGTGAGTGGCTAGCAACCACCTATAAAAAACACGAGAAATCTCGTGAGTGGCACTGAAAGAGTTAACGCTCCTCTAAACATAGCTGTAGAAACATCACACATTCATTAACCCCCAGAGACCCGGCATTATGGTTTTTCAGAGGTTGTTAAGACACCATGTTATGCCAACTTGTTGGAAAGGGGGCTAAATAATGCTCCAAAGTTAGACTAAATGTTGGGGAGGGAAGGACGTCAATGGCATTGGCCATTTTCAACGGGGTCCCTTGACTTCTCACCTCAAGATATCTGAATTTACGTCCACTTTGTCCACTTTATGATTATCACATGCAGTTTTGGGCAAAAACCATGCAGTTTCTTGTATGCAGTACAAATGTGTTCTTTATAGGGCTGACCTCGACTAAGGATTTGTATAGTCAACATTGACTGGCCGAAATTTGCCGATAGTCGACTACCTGCATTTTTTTTTTTTTTTATCATTCCATTTGCGCTGTGGGGGGTGCTTAATGTCTGAAGGAGTCGACCGAAGGCTTCTTGTCCTCTGCGAAAGCATGCAATTGGTCCACTGATGGATACATCTTGATATGTGTCTAGTCTAGTGTGTTCATTAGATGGGTGAAATCCACACTAGCCACTTCTAGGCCTCTTTGCTTTTGGAAAGATTGATTACAAAACAAACAAACATTTTAATTTTATTTTTTGCATTCGACTAAGAGGTTGGCAGTCGACTATTCGACTAATCGGGGTCAGTCCTAATTCTTTCTATTCTAGAAATGGTGCGTTTGACTATTCCTGCATACTGGGGTCCCTGAACAGTCTTGGAATTGCATAAATTGATACTCTTGTGTATCCAATGAGCCCATTGTATTCATCCGTGACGTTAGTCGCCATAGTAGCCATTTCAATTGTAGTGAGACCATTTTCTAGGGCATTCAGATGATGTATGGCTTTCCTAGGTATATTGACAATAAGGAGGCCTTCCGAGCCATTTCCAGGATAATAAGTGCTCACTATCCAATTGTCAAAAAATGCAATTCTTACAGAAATCTCCAAATGTCAGAAAGGTTTTTGATTCCAAATCACAGCATGACATTTTCATTTGATGGTGTTCCTCAAGGTCTTGTTGTCTTAATGTGATATTTTGCAAAGATCTTTGCCATACAATTTTTAAAGAATTTGCACCAAATCTATGTAACAAACGGTATCAACCCAAAAACTGCTGCAACAACCTATGAGACATAATTGAGCCTAGGAATAGTCATCATATACTTCCATCATAATGCTCTAAGCCATTATACACCCTAAACCTTCAAGATTTGAATAGGAATCTAATAAAAACACAATTTACACAGATTTATGACTAGAAAAACTTGACGCAGTGCTGAGCTGCAGCTCAAATTCATCCCGCTGGTCTTACCAGAGTGTATGAGCATGTGTTTTGTATGGGTACACTTACCAGTGTACAAGTCAAGTCAAGTCAAGAGTTTTAATTGTCACGGCATACAAGTATACAATGAAATGCGGGGGGTCTTGCCCGCAGCGATTGTACATAATACAATAATAATATAAATATAATAAGAATCCAATAGAACGACATTGTGCAATAATACAAGTAATCAAAGTAGGGCATATGGTATATGTACATGAGTTTTTACAGAGCATGGTAGGACATGCTAGGTCCTGTGGTAGTGCAATACACTGTTAGCTACGGATGAGGCACTGGGTCTTTATGTACACTGCTATACAATGCTATATTATACAATCTCAAGTTATACTATACTATTCTTAAAGTGACCTTTCCTTCTGTAAAGTGACCATAAGTGTGAGCTTATACAGCATGAGTGTGTGTGTGCTCATGTTAAAGTGGCGGTTAGTGTGTGAGCGTGTACAGTGCGTGTTGTGTGTTTTGCATGTGTTTTGTAAGGGTACACTTATCAGAGTGTACAAGCATGTGTTTTGTAAGGGTACACTTACCAGAGTGTACAAGCATGTGTTTTCGTAAACTTGAATACTCTGCAAAGGATCGCCCACAGCCATCTGCTTCACACAGAAAAGGCTTTTCGCCTGCAAGCAAGCACATGCATACATATGATATTTCATTCCACAATGCTAAATATTTGTATAGAAGACTCTTCGACTCTTTCAACAGAGATTCTTGTGATCACCCGACTACAGCGGAAACAAACATTAAGTGCATGAAGTGCTAGACTGAATAGCTCAGGGACGTCAAGAGTCTGACTAGGGCTGTGTGTCACCCCCACCCCCTCTAATAAAACATTACAAACCATGCAGGGGAGAGTGGTGTGAGGGCATGATGCGTGAACTCCGAGTTACATGTAATGGGATATGAATGTGATTGGTGGAGGAGAGGATACACGAGGCTGCCTATTATGGGGAATGACACCGATTTTTAAAAGAACCAGTGCAAAGATGTTAATTCAGTCAGAAGGCTTATTGTGGAATGTTAATGTCATTAATTTCAGCTTCAGATGCATTATTTTATTTGTTATAACGTTTTAGTGCACCCCCTCTGCGTACAGCCAGGGGGCGTGGCCTTCTGTTCCTTGAAAGGAGATGTCAAGTTAGCATCATAAATCATAATGCGTGAAGCTTTCAAATGTTAACAAATTCACCATTGTGATCGGTTGCTATGAGAGATTAACATTGGCTAACCTGTGCCAACAGGTGATAAATAAATTGCCTCCGTTGCTGTGGATGTTTTTGAACCACTAAAATGGTTCATTACTTGGTTGTGGACTACCTAGCTGATATCTTTTACAACTACTGACAACTGACAGACGGAATGATAGGTGAATCAGTGTAGATGATACAATCTTTTACAGGACGCATATTGACTATCTGAAATGGTTAGATTATGATGACAACCAGAAAGGTATTTTTATTCTTAGGCTTATTTTATTCTTCATTCGTGACTTGCTTTGTCTCCCTAAATGTTTACTGTTTACTGTGAGCGATTTGTAGTGCCAAATTTCCCACGGGATGAATAAAGTATTTCTATTCTATTCTAAGATAGTTTAAGGAGATTTAGTCATATTTACACAGTACTGACGGCATTTGGGTAAATTTATGTTGACATTGTCTTCTGTTAGACAGTGCACGATTTCCATTGTACTGGTTCATTAAGAATTCACATATTATGTTCTCCCTGTCAGTATTTGTGAACACGCACCACTTTCTACTAAAGCTAGAAAATCAGGGAGAACTCTCAGGTTGGTGATGTCACTGGGATGTAAAATCTGAAGCTGCTCCACAGACAATGAATAGGGCTCTGATTTACAGAGTCCATCAATCTGGTAGGAGCCTCGTCTCATTGAAAGTATTACTGGGTGTGTGCACGGTGGAGACATTTGAATATCTGAAGCCCTCTTCCTCAAACTACATTCTAGAGCCGTCCTCGACTAAAGAGATTCTTAGTCGACGAATAGACATACGATTTTGTCGCCTAAGATTTTAGTTGATCAAAATCGACAAATCCGTTTCCCAAATGAAATCATTCAGAAGGACCTCTTTAAATATCATGATGTGCTTATCATTCAGAAGGACCTCTTTAAATATCATGATGTGCTTATTTTGTGGGACCCACTCGAAAACGAGATACTGTATCTCAAGTGGTTTTCCCAATAAAGAATTTCAATATATATATTATCATTCAGAAGGACCTCTTTAAGTATCATGTTTACCAGAGATGTGCTTATCATTTCTCAGTAAGAAAAAACAATTCACCATGAGAAGAAAAAGCATAAAAATCAACTAACAACTAAAAGTCTTGAGTCGACTGAGATCAAACCGGACGATAAATCAACAAAGAGGGGACATCCCTGGTCACATTCAAACATCAGATGTGTGGACGCCTCAGGACTCCCACCTGTGTGCACACGCCGGTGGTTTTTTAGGTTTCCTGCTGTGGTGAACTTCTTGCCGCAGCTCTTCTCTTTGCAGATGAAGGGTTTCTCTCCGTTATGAGTCCTCATGTGAACCTGCAGTCTCTGCAGCACATAGAAGCTCTTCCCACAACCCTCGGTGCCACATCTGAATGTGCGATCGTTCCTGGAGGGGGGGCAAGACGGTCAGGTTGAAGTGTCGACATATCTCAAACTCCGTCCTCTTTTATTGATCCAATCACAAGTGTTGATTTCCTCAGGACAAAAACAAAAGTTTGAACTGTAGGGGAATTTTGGGATTAAAGAGTAATTCCACCCATTTTAAGAATTCACATGCGTTATTCCCCCTGTCCCAGGACAGTTTGGTCCAGATCTGTGAACATGCACCATTGATTGGTGCACAAAAAAGGGAATTCCCTGCTGTGCCACACTGGATAGGATCAACAAACAGTAACTATGTCTGTTCAGAATAGGAATATAATTATACATAATGATATACTCATTACACATTTACATTGAAAGTAAAACTCATTCATGTAATCTTATTGAAATTCAAAGCTACAGTATCTGTACTTTAAAAAATGAAATGTGATCTACTAATGGTAGAAATCAAAGAGAAAACCCTGAATGTGTGACGTGACTGGCACTAAGATCTGAGGCTACTCCACAGTCAGTGAATGGGACACTGACTTTATGGAGTGATAAAATGTTATGTTTTCACACCCAAGTGAGGTTTATATTCTAGTACTGCGAAACGGGTCTGAACCATAATTTAAACCACACTTCGGTGTACGAGCTCATACAAACATTTTATGGACCAAGAGTCAGTGTCCCGCTCATCAATTATGGAGCAGCCACAGATTCTCGATCCAGGTGACCTTGCAAATTTGAAGGTTCTCCCTTTGAATTCTAGATGCGAATATAGACTGACCCTGGGTCTAGGGGCACAGGAATAATATATGTGAATTCTTCAAATGGGTGGCGTTCCCCCTTAGAATTATAGTAATGTATCATACTAGTGCAGTGCCCGTTCAGAGTGTGTGGCCATTCGGAACGGGACCATTGCTTGGCTCCCAGTATTGTTGCTTGCAGCGCTGTCGGGGGGGCTCAGAGCGTGTGGCCATTCGGAACGCGTGCCCGCTCAGAGCGTGTGGCCATTCGGAACGCGTGCCCGCTCAGAGCGTGTGGCCATTCGGAACGCGTGCCCGCTCAGAGCGTGTGGCCATTCGGAACGCGTGCCCGCTCAGAGCGTGTGGCCATTCGGAACGCGTGCCCGCTCAGAGCGTGTGGCCATTCGGAACGCGTGCCCGCTCAGAGCGTGTGGCCATTCGGAACGCGTGCCCGCTCAGAGCGTGTGGCCATTCAGAACACGTGTCCATTCGGCCATTCGGAACACGTGCCCATTCAGAGCGTGTGGCCATTCAGCCATTCGGAACGCGTGCCCGCTCAGAGCGTGTGGCCATTCGGAGCGGGCGGATTGCTTGGCCCCCAGAAGTGCTGCTGGCAGCGTTCTCGAGAAGCGATCATGTGATCGACTTCACACTCCCTTGGTTCTTCAGCAATACATGTGTCAATGCACTTCCTTGGGTCCTCAGCAACAGTGTGAAGTTGGTACTGTAGGCAAAACACACACACAGATCTTTCTTCCCTGTTCCCATCCATCCCCCTGGGCAAAACAACCCGTTTCCTTAAGTTACAGACCAAAAATGGAAAGTGTGTGGTTATAGCGCCACCATCTGGCCAAATGGCACCCAAGTTGACACTGCACTCCCATGGGTTCTCAGCAATACACCCACCAAGTGTTAAGTGGATCCTGTGATAGTGACCCTGGTCCATAATCATATTTTATCATACCAGCGCTTGTATTCATGTGCTTTAATGTTCTTATTTCTTTTATTATTTTAACTTTAATTAGTCTTAAATGCTTAGTATTTAAGCCCATATGAGGTTTCTTCATTTCCCCCCCCTATTGCTAGGTTACAGGGAGTCGTTCCTTATCTTCATTGGGGAAAGTCTGGGGGTGATGTAAAATTGTGGATTCTATGGTGGTTTTTATTGTGATGTTACTTGTTGATCTGTGAAGCCCACCGAGGCAACTTGTTGTGATTTTGGGCTATACAAATACATTTGACTAGACTTGGATCGGATGACCGGTTCTTGAGAGGCGTAAAGTTTGTTGTTACAATACCACCATCTGGCCAAATGGCACCAAATTCGACACAGCACTCTCCTTGTGCTCAGCTGACAGCAATACACCCACCAAGCGTGAAGTCGGTCAGATGAATGGTTCTCGAGATATCTGACGGAGAGATACGGAAGAACACAGACAGACAGAGATTCCTTCCTTCCTAGTTAGATTAGATGTCATCTAAAGGTTTTTTTTTTTCTTTTTTTTTTTTACTCGGACTCATTGATATTTAATTGTTGGGTTCGCTTGACATTAATCTGAGGCAATAGAGTATGTGTTTAGGGTAAATTAGTACAAGAAAACAATTCTTAGTTATCAAACCAGGTTTAGGTCTTCATGCTCCTGCTAGAGCTTTCTTTCTCTTAAGTTTGTGCAGAAGAGAAACAACAGAAAAGAGATTAGAAGAAAACACTGCTTTGGTTGTTCACGCCTATCTTAAAAGGTCAGTAGCAGGAACACGAAGCTTCAAAGCTGGATTGATAACAAACCCCTATTTTTCTTAATCAGCATTGTTTTGAATCAAGCAGAGCATGTGGTGGTGATTCACCACAGCTCAATCATCATAATGAAACAAGGCAGGACAGAAAAAACAGACGCGAAATTACAAAAGTCTGGTGATGCTGCATCTAAAAGGATATAAAGGGAAGAATCTGTCTGCATCGTTCATGCATCCGTCAAGAATCGTTCATCCAATCACCTTCAGATTCGGGCAGGTGTTTTGCTGAGGACCCAGGGGAGTGCAGTGTTGGATTTGTTGCCATTTGGCCAGATGGTGAGATGTACAGGTGTATTACTCGGGTGGTGGGTGTATTGCTGGGGAGTGCAGTGTCGAGTGCCAAGTCGATTGGATGAGTGGTTCTCGAGAGTGCAGCATACTGCAGGTCTCCACAACGCTGTAACGCTCCACAACAAATCGGCCAGCCCTGAACGGGCCCAAAAACTTTTTGAGTATGTGTAACATATTTTGCCATATCTGAGATTAATCCATGAGGACAAATACCTGTGTACTTGGAGTGCATTTGGACAAGGCATCATACTAGAGGACTATACCTCAATTATATGCGTTATTGCTTGGGTTCCTACTATAATCTAGTTAGTCTAACTAACTAACGTCATGTACCTACTACAGTCTAGTTACTTTAGGTACCTACTGTAACAATCTAGTTAGACTAAATAACTAACGTCATGTACCTACTACAGTCTAGTTAGTCTAACTAACGTCAGGTACCTACAATATTCTAGTTAGTTTAACTAACTAACTAACTTCAGGTATCTACAACAATCTAGTTAGTCTAAATAACTAACTAACTAACTAACTAACTAACTAACTAACTAACTAACTAACGTCATGTACCTACTACAGTCTAGTTAGTATAACTAACTAACATCAGGTACCTGCAACAATCTAGTAAGTCTAACTAACGAACTTCAGTTACCTACAACAATCTATAAGTCTAACTAACGAATTTCAGTTACCTACAACAATCTATAAGTCTAACGAACGAACTAACTAACTTCAGGTACCTACAACAATCTAGTTAGTCTAAAAATTAACTAACTAACTAACTTCAGGTAAATACAACAGTCTAGTTAATCAGTCTAACTATGTAACAAACTAACTGACTGACTATGTATGTACAATACGTACAACAATCAAGTTAGTCTAACTAACTATGTACCTACTACAGTCTAGTTAGTCTAACTAACTAAATAACTAACTAACTAAATAACTAACTGGCTATATGTAGCTATAACAGTCTAGTTAGACTGACTAACTGACTCCAGGTACCTCCAGCAGTCTGTACCAAGTGTGTTGCCTGGCTGCGTGTGGTCGGCCTCTCACCGGTGTGTTTTCAGGTGGTACTTGAGGTGCGCTGGCCAGGTGAAGGTCCTGCAGCAGCCGTCGAAGGAACAGCGGAGGATCTGCTTGGAGAGCGCGCGGCCGGTCAGAGACGGCGACTCTCGCTTCTCGCCTTCTGACGGGAACCCGTGCGTGTGGTCACCTACGCAACCGGAGGGAGAAATAAGTAATCCGGTAGTTTCATATGCCACGTCTCTAGGGCATGGCTGAAGAACAGCTAATCAGGAATGGAACGATTTAGACCCGCTGAAGGAACCAAGGCGACGGTGAATCGAAATGCAATCACTCCCATTTAACCCGACAATGCACTCCCCCGCTAAGAATGCTATTTTAAGTTCTGATCCTGCCACAGTCCGGTCTGCATAAGAAAATCCCTGTGATTGACATTTGACACCCACTGCTAAATTAACCTCCGGTATAAGGGAAGGATTAACAGCGGGAGAGCAACGTCTTTTGGCTAGGACTCATTGGAAATGCTTTGTTGGTTGGCTGCATTATTTTTTACTTGGAAGAGTATCTCAATATGCCGCTATTGTATATTAACTGTATACAATAAAAAATATTAAGTGAAAATGTATGCATTTACTTTGAGTGATGTACTGTATATCAAGACTGCGACAACAGCCATTTATCATGTTTTAACATGTAATAATAACATACACACTAATAAGTGCAGCAGCAGTACATTTTAAGGTGCTCATAAACTCTAAGACAACAAAAATATGAAGAGGATTCTTTGCGAGTTTGGACGAGACTTTCAAAGCCATCGACATGTTGCCATGAAGTAAGTGGAGTCCGGTTGCGTGCCGTCAGCAGACTGCATTAGCCAAAAGGCTTGCGGTCACTCCAAACCTCATAAATACTGCGCCAATAAAATCTTTGCTACTTCTGCAGTATGCATGCACAGGATCACCTCAGTTCAAGCCACAAATGTCATTATATTTAGCAAGCGACAACGGTGCCACTGGTGTTAATTCAGCTCAGTCAGTTGAGATCTAATGTTGGTTGTCCAGGTAACGCTGTGCCTGTTTCCAAATGTTATAAATATTGCACCTATAAAAACACAAAACTGCTTCGCTAGTTCAGTCCAGCTGTAACCAAGAAATCCTCTGAAAAGATTGCTCTTTCATACATATATTTTGTCAGAAGTCTACGAGAATGTACTACGCTAGCTTCTGCTGTTACAAACCGACCAACACATGTATGGACAGTGCAGGATTCTTCTAGAGGTGAACTACAGCATAAAGAACCTCTGCCACGCCACTGTGCCAGGACCATTATATTATACTAGTGGCTTCACACTAGCTTAGAACCTGACATATCATATGATACTAGTGGCTTCACACTAGCTTAGAACCTGACATATCATATGATACTAGTGGCTTCACACTAGCTTAGAACCTGACATATCATATGATACTAGTGGCTTCACACTAGCTTAAAACCTGACATATCATATGATACTAGTGGCTTCACACTAGCTTAGAACCTGACATATCATATGATACTAGTGGCTTCACACTAGCTTAGAACCTGACATATATGATACTAGTGGCTTCACAGAGCCTGACCATCATATGATACTAGTGGCTTCACACTAGCTTAGAACCTGACATATATGATACTAGTGGCTTCACAGAGCCTGACCATCATATGATACTAGTGGCTTCACACTAGCTTAGAACCTGACATATATGATACTAGTGGCTTCACAGAGCCTGACCATCATAATACTAGTGGCTTCACACTAGCCTAGAAACTGACCATCATGATACTAGTGTACTAAATAAAACTCTTGACTTGACTAGTGGCTTCACACTAGCTGGCCGCATGTTACCTTGAAACGAGGACAACCGGCTTCCTACTGGTATGGATGAGGACAAAGTGACATTACCTATAGTGATACTTCCTGTCCTGGCGTCCTGGCTGGCCTTGGCGTCCCTGGCAAGCTGTGCCCGCGTGGCGGCGATCAGGCTGTCGTGCGCCAGCTCCTGTACCCGCAGGTACCAGGGAGTGCTGCCATCCATCCCATAGTCCCCCGACGAGACGCCCTCGTCGTCGTCCTCAGCTCCATCTGCAGAGAAGATCAGGGGCTCCGAGGAGGCTGCAAGGCCTAGGAGGGGAGGATGGGGAAAAAGAGAACAGCAGGAAGTAACGATCAGTGTCAAATTATACAATATACATAATGGAGAGTGAGTCACATTCATTTTAGAAAGGATCTCTTAGCATCCTTTAAGACCATCGGGAAGTGGAAAATTCCTTTATTTTTTATAGTTGTTAACTGATCATATAGTCCTCCAAGGAGATGATGAAGGTCAAAACATGTCACAAAAACCACTTCCCAGGAATCATTGAAAAGAGCCAAAGCTAGAGAATTTTTTTTCTCTCCCCCGTCCTTGTAAATGGTGTGTGATGAATACTCACCCTGTTGACTGCCATCTATATTAGCAAAGCATGAGGAACTATTCAAGGTAACGTCTATATAAAGTTATGTTTGTTGTCTCTACTGCACATTGGTATGCTAGAGATATAAACACACACACAGACACACACACTCTTAACGATGCATGCAGGACCACTATACCCACATTGCTACACACCTAACCCCTACCCCGCCTAACACCTTCTCCAGGTGGAAGAAAGTGACTTCATTATGATGTGAGAGACAGTTTACAGTCGCTCTGTGGTATGCGTTTGTCAGTGACTGACTCCATTATGAGCGAGCAGCACAAGCCTGTGACTGAAATAGATGCATTCGTTCGAGAAATTCAATAATCTTAACAGTTATGCCTACATTATATGCCTTATGCGCACTACCAAGCAGCCTTTATTAAAAACCTGCGACTGAGTCAAGTACGCGGGAGTGAGGCGTGGGCAGAAGTGGCATTTTTCTAAATAAAATACCCAGAAGACGAATGAAAATAAAATACATTTAATTTTAAACAACTTTATTCTTTCTTTGAGGCCCGGTACCAAATTATCCATGGCCAAGTACCAGTCCGTGATCCGATGGTTGGGGACCTCTGCTATAGAGCCCTCTCTCTATACTGGTGCCACTGGACACTAAACAACAGGTGAATGTGAGTTTCTTTTTTATTGTATTCCCTGTATTATTGGTGGCACAGTGATGTAGTGGTTAACACTGTCGGCTCACAGCTAGAAGGTCCTGGATTTGATTCCCGCTTGGGGACCAGGTTGCTGTGTTGCCAGTTACCCAGGTGGAGTATCTCCCGGGCCTTTCTGTGTGGAGATAAACCCAATGGAAAAACATGCACAACAGATCGCTAATGCCGTCACGTCCCTGACGAAGACAGACAGGAGCACTTGGATTGGTCCCCGGGCGCGGCGCACACTGCAGCCCTCGTCTGCTCCCGGCTGCCCTTGGGGGGAAGGACGACGGGATGGGAAGTGCAGAGAACATTTAGTCAGCAACTCAGTGCATGTGTGTGTGTGTGTTCCTGTGGGTCACCCATCGCATGTGTGTGTGTGTTAATCTGATGACAAAATAAAGACTTCTACTTATTGTATTATTGGATGTAAAAAGATGCCGGCCGCTAGGCTCGCCCCGGTACAAGCTCTGTTTATGTCTCTGTCTCTCTTGTCTGTGCCATTTGTACGTAAAACGTTGCGTTTGAACTTTGAACACATACACTCGGGAAGAACTACTTTCCATCCGAGAAGGATTACGTGGATCATCAGATCCTCATCCCGATATCCCAGAGGAATTGTTGACTGCCTGGTCACCTGGGTATCCCATGCAAACAGGTACCCTGAAACAGCGGCAGGCGAGCTGGAGTTCTCCAGATTCAGGAGACGGCCCTACCTGCTATCCTTCTAGCAAATGTCCAATCCCTCCCGAACAAAATGGAAGTGGTTGACTTGTGACCTTCCCTCCCTGGACTCCATCTTCACCTCCCGCACAACCACCCATGCGAGAAAAATTGCAAAGGACCGCTCACACCCAGCACACCCCGTTTCAGCCCCTGCCCCTCAGGTAGGCGCTTCAAGTCCATCCTCGGAAAAACCACACGCTTCAAGGACAGCTTCTTCCCAACCGCCATTCGGACCCTGAACTCCCTTGGCCCCCCTCTCCCCCCCCCCCCACCCACACACTAACCAAGCTCCTGACCTGATGGACTACACTCTTCTGTGTGTTATGTTGTGCTGCGTCATGTCGTGCTGTGCTGTATTTATTGTGTCATGTTGTGCTGTATTATGTATCTATTGCTGGGAAGGGGGGGGGGGGGTAAATGTATCCATGTTCCAGTTTTATGTACTGTATATCCAGAGCTTCAATACACTCTGTAACAATCACAAATACCACCAACCTGGTTGTGTGGCAATAAAGGTATCTAATAATGCAGGACCTGTTCAGAGGTCTTTAATTGGCATGCAATTATCCTCAACGTATCTTGCATCTGTATCTTGTAAAAAGGTATGTATACCTTGGTAACCAATTGGTTTACATGACTATCTTATTTGGAGCGTGTGTGTGTTTTGATGGCCACCTCAGTCCTATTACATGCCTGACCGATCTCTCATTGAATTGCCCTTCTGAGGTTTCTTCCCTTTTTTCCTATTAATGGTTTTCGTGGGAGTTTTTCCTGATCGTCGCCGAGGGTGAAGGTCAGGGGGTGGTGTTCCTCTGTGGGCTTGTGTGGTGCGTTGAGCACACAAATAAACTTGACGTGACTTGACTTAACTAAAAGACATTGTTAGTCAACTATTTTGTTTAAATGTCCTGTGTTTTGCTATTCCTTTCACTATTTGGGCAATTTTACACAATTCCTGTGAGTCTATGGAAGTACTCTAAAGCAGCATTTTTCCACTTCAAGATTTCAAGCTGTTTTGGGCTGGGCTCCGCCCATAAGCGCTTTGAGTGACAGTCACCCACACAGCGTGATACATACGTCAACCCATCTGCTTAGTTCAGTGGGGGAGGATCTCGTGACATATGAAGTGGACGGATAAGCCTAAATGAGAATTAGAGACACAGACCCCATTGATACAACCCCACATTGCTAGAAAACAATGCTAAACACTGGAAAAGGCCATTTATAAGACATGGGACCTTTAAATTGTGTTTCCTACACTATTGTCCCTCTGCGAATGAATGCAATGATGGAGAAAGACCTCTTCAAAGCGTGTGCTTATTAACACTTTGAGTGCCAGCCACGACAATTGTCGTCTTATCAGACCTCCCATTGAGTGCAGACGACGTGAAATGTCGTTTGTTTGCCGTATTTTTTTTTATTGGCGATTTGAATTCATAATTATTTCATCAATCGAGCCTCGGGTTAGTGCTGCAGAGTCTCTCTGAGCTCAATTGGGAAGATACCGCCCCCCATCGTCTCTCCCTGTGTAACTGCACCCCATCAGTTCTGACTGATGCAGGGGGAGTGGTCAGTTTCCTAATTTAATTTTTCCCTCAAGGCATCTGAAGGATCGATTGTGCTCGCCGGCCCGGAAAACCTGTGGATTATGTATTTACAGTATCAACACTGTAATCAATAAGCGTGATCGATATTTGGAATGGCGATCAGGAATTGGAATAATATTTTTGGATAACATCTGATCTCAGGTAAGGAATCTATTTTACCAGTCTTAGGATAATCAGACCTGTTTTCACGGAGATATAAGCGTTTGCCCTATGTGTGTATGTGGCTCTGTGGCTGTGATCGCTGATGAGGAAATGAGAATCGATTTTTCAGCCCACCTCTATAGCCTGCATAAGTACACATATACTATCGATAATCTAGCGTTTATTTGAAAACGATTCATAAATAGGCAGAAAAAACGTTTTTGTGTATTCTAGAATATTCCAGTAAATGCCTTTTATCACGGAATCTTTATATTTTCCGCGAGCGCCCTCTAGGTGGTGCGTGACATGAAAAGGCTAATGGTGGTATTTTTTTTTTTACAATAAAATTTCATAAAAATCTTAGTCAAACCTTTAGTATTATGGATATTAAACATGCTGGCAGAGTACATGCATCCATGTTGTCGTGAACATTTTAATTAAATAAAGAAATTCCCTATCCATAGTCGCCGTGGGAAGAGATAAAATAAAAAATCAAATCTGTGCACGGAGACCAGCAACAATTTTTTCTAACAGAAACCCATTGGGGGGTGCGTCAGCTAGGTCGGGAGGTGACAGGGGGTGCACGGCCAAAAAAGTTTGGGAACCGCTGGATTAGAGCATTCAGGCATACTCGCACAGAGAAAGAAAGTAAATTAAAAGCCTTTATTAACAATTAGGGCATATCAAAGTAAAAGGCGCTGACTGGTTTCAACCACACGTGGTCTTCCTCAGGGCGTGGCTGGAAAGAGTGTCAAAAGGAGTGCATTGTGGTAATTGTATATATATAGTTACCATACCAATCCATACATTTTCCACAATTTCCCACACTTCCACAAGTTAACACTGCAATACAGTACAAGACAAAAAAAAGTTCAGAAAAATGGTCTCCAGTCCATCATTATCATCTTCGTTTTACGTCCCTATTTTCCCACTACAGTGAGGTTGGACAGGGCGATGACTCCACGCCACTGGGCACGGTTTTGTGCCATGTCTTCATGTATCTCCAGATCCCTCATATCATTTCCCACACATCCCCTCCATGTCTGTTTCAGTCTCCCTCTCTGCCTCCGCCCATCCACAATCATCTCCTCCACCCCTCTCAACATCCCCCCCTCCTCCGATCTTCTCATGTCCAAACCACCTGAGAAGTCCATATCTCACCTTGAAATAAATTTTGCTGACCCCAAAGATCTTTCGCTGACCCCACAGATCTCATCCACCTCGGCACTGGTCCTCCCATCCAACTCCCGCCACATACCTCAACATCTTCCGATCACAGCTCCTTAACACTTTGAGTGCCAACGACGAGATTTCTCGTTAGTTCATGCCAACCGTTGAGTGCCAGAGAGACGAGAGATCTCGTTTTTGATCGTTATTTCTTTTATCGATTTCCATAATTTTTCATCAATCTAGCCTCACGTTACCAGTGGGGATCTTGTCTGAACTCGAACAGGGAAAATACCGCCCCCTATCGTCTCTCCGGATGGTACTGCACCCCTTTGGATTGGATTGAATGAAACGCATGGAGTAAAAAAAGTCCTGCTTCCACATTTTACTTGTCAGACAAGTAACCGGAGACGATCCAAGTAATCGCCCACCACCAGAACAGCGGAAAATTTGTGTTTCCAGTAGGGGTGCACCGATGTATCGGTCGGGTATCGGTATCGGCCGATAAGTGCCTTGTTGACTGCAATCGGCCTATCGGCCGATAAGCTCGGATGTGCCGATGGCAGTAGCCGATAAATATCCATCAATTTGTGTAGCGTCAAGACAACTCGCAACCTGCACAACACCGTCCCCAGTCCCCCCCACACACACAAGCTACTGCATCAAAGTTACTACTTATGATTAACAAGGCATTCGTTTTGTGGCATTAACGTTATATAGTTAGTGTTACACGTTCAATAACATCAGCATATTATTTACCCGAACGTAGCAAGCGTTCATACTAGCTCAGTTCCTTCCATTGCTCACAGAGCCCTGAGTTTTACCCATTCTGCAATCTGTTAATAACGTTTTCAATCAGACACATGTATAGAAAGGCTTTGTTTTATTATAACATTAGTTGCAGTAAAATCATTATGCCTCATTTAAGTCATCCTGCGGAGCTAAAAGCTAAACGTCGGCCGCGCCGTGTTGTTGTTCTAGAAAACCTCTCGTCAAAATCAATGGCGGACAAAAGCAGAAGTAAAAAATGTATACGCGCTTGCCGATTGGTGGTAACAGCAGAGGCGGGTGCAAGCGGTGTGTGACGTAATTGGCAGAATCGACTGTCAATCAAAATTTCATTGGTTGAGACAATAGTATCTAGCTGCAGCCCAGCAGGTAGACCATGCTGGGAGAACTAGTATCTAGCTGCAGCCCTGCAGAACATACTGGGAGAGAGATAGTGCTATTTCTTGATGTTTCCTTGATGTTTCCTTTTTTTAAGTAAGTAAAGAGGCCTATGTTCATATCGGTGAGCACAATTTGTAAGACAAATATACAGTAGTTTCATAAAAAAAAAAGATTACAAAAAAAAAAAAAGATTAAAAAAATATTTAAAAAAAATGTTGCCACAAATATCGGTATCGGTAGATTGTGTTAGTTGAACAATCGGTATCGGTATCGGTGGCAAATTTTCATATCGGTGCATCCCTAGTTTCCAGTACCCAGCGTTGGATCAATAAACGCGATCGATATTTGGAATGGCGATCAGGAATTGGAATAATCTTTTTGGAGAACATCTGATCTGAGGTAAGGAATCTATTTTACCAGTCTTGGGATAATCAAAGCTATTTTCACCTATATATCAGCGTGTGCCATATGTGTGTATGTGTGTGTCTGTGTGTGTGTGCGATCAGGAAATAAGATCATCGATTTTTCAGCCTGCTTCTATAGCGTGCATAAGTACACATATACTATCGATAATCTAGCGTTTATTTGAAAACGATTCATAAATAGGCAGAAGAATGACAACGTGTTTTGTGTATTCCAGTGTATTCCAGTAAAGGGTGATTATCACAGAATCTTCTGAAATTCTGAAACTTTCAAGAAACAAGCGTTTTTCAAAATGGTATAAAATGGAAATGAACCGATTAAAAAACAATCCGTTTCAACAATGTTGACTGCAAACAAGTCATTGATAAGCGACGGCCATATTAGACACATAATTTAAGATATAGTTTATGCGTTCGCAAATATGAGAGCTCTATCATTGAAGTGGGTGGTGGCACGCAACGGGATTCCGGGGCACCGGACCCGTGGCACTCAAAGGGTTAACACCACCATCACCCTTTTTGTCATTGCCCACGTTTCTGAACCATACAGGAGAACTGATCTCACACATGCTTCATATATCCCTCCTCTGATCTTTACATCTATTGTTCGATTCAACAGTAGCCTACTAATTTCCCGCCACTTCCTTCACGCCGCCTCCACTCTCGCCCTCACTGCCCTTTCCACTCCCGCCTCACAGTCCATCATATCTCCCAGATAGCGAAACTGCTTCACCTTCTCCAGCACCTCCCCTCCCATCACTAGACCACCATCTCCAACCACTTCCTCCTCTTCCCTCTTCCCTCAAATTTCCCAAACCTGAACATCTTTGGTGACACCATTTGTCACTCTCTACAAAGCACAGAGTTTACCCCCGCTCTTCTTCCACAGACTCCACATGGGTATCTTCCCGACTGAATCCGCTCTCCTTCACTCCCTCTTATCTTCCGTCTTGTCGATATTTATCTTCATTCCATCTCTCCACTCAACAAACATTCTCCTCACTTCCTCCAGCACTAGATCATCAGCATAAAGCAGCTCCCACTGTCCTTCTCCTCGTAAATCCCTTGTAACTGTTGCTTCCTCCATTATAGTAATGAAGAGCAGTTGGCCAAGAACCGAACCCTGGTGCACACCCACTCCAATGCCAAAGTCTTCTGATGTTCCAGCTACTGGAACTCTCGTAGTGGCTCTCACATACAGGGACATTACAGCTCTCACAAGTCTCTCTGGTATCTTCTGCCTCCTAAGCGCCCATTATATAGCACTCCTTGGTATTTTGTCAAATGCCTTTTCCAGATCTACAAAAACGTGATATAATTAATTTGTCTTCTCTCTATACTTTTCCTGCATCTGCTTCAATACAAAAATTGCATTGTAAATCTCGTCATTTAAACCTGGATACACCAAAGCATCAAACTTAACACTTTCAGCGCCACGCTTAATCCCCATCTCTGCCACTAGAAGGCCATCTTAAAATAGTCATTTCCGCTGTGTTTCACAATGTTTGCAGAGCTGTGTGTGTGTGTGTTCTGTATTATAGCTGTGGAGACAATGGTGTGGCTCATTTGACAGACACTACTTGTAGTCCAACATGGAAAAAAGAGTTTTGTTTCTACACAGTTTATTACACGCTAAACATTGCGCATTTCCAAGATAATCCAGTCATTTTTCATAGATCGCGAGATAAAACGCGTTATGTGCAATAAGCCCCAGGCCATCAGGCTGCTCAACGAACAATGAACACTACACAACAACCATCAAACGCACATAGCACACACATCCACACGCACACACTCACTTTAAACAAACACACTGTAGCACCCACTCCCCACACTTTATATTTTTTTTTTTTTTGATCAAATATTTTTATTTTCTTATCTTTTTTCCAACATGAAACAAAACATATCACAATACAACAACAACAATACATAAAAAGACTTACTCAACACCACATGACAAGACAACTACTGATACAACTGTACAGTGATCATCCTAACATGGACACTCGCTCGTTCTCTTCCCCCCCCCCCCTCCTCCCGCTCACCCCAGGACCTCAACATGAGTCACACTCATAATACATCACAATACATCACTCAGCAAAAAAAAAAAAAAAAAAAAAAAAAAAAATCAAAACAAACATTTCCAAACTTATATGCGTTCCCTCAACTTTGCCACTGTAGCCAACCAAATTACGATATCAGATTCCCTAACCCCTATAACACGTGCCGTGGATATCTCCAAATAGATCACGTCAAGGTAGGTGAGAAACCATACCTTTGGACAGAGTCTATCTGGATGAAACCAACGTGAGGCAATTTTTTGCGGCTGTGAGGCCGGCCAAAATTAGTTTTTTCACCTGTATAGAGGTCGGTAATTTAGAGAGATCATTCAGTAATAGTACAGAAGGAGATACAGGTATGGTTAGAGAGAAAATGTCTGCGAGCTGATATGTAACATTTTCCCAAAAAATCACAACAGGAGGGCATTCCCAGTACATATGCATAAATGTACCTGTGGCGCCACTTGGACACAAGGTACACAGAGAGTCAGGTCTGAGACCCATTGAATTCAATCGTCTAGGGGTTAAATAAGTCCTGTGAATAAAATTCAGATGAATCTGTTGGTGATCTGGGTTGTGTGAGGATAACCGAACATTTTCCCAGACTGCATCCCAATCAAAATCTACATCCAACTCCGGAACATCCTTTCTCCAAATCGTATCCAGGGGGAGCTCTTTATACGAGGTCATGAGTAAATGGCGATAAAAGTCAGAGACAAAGCCTCTCGATGTCTCCTTGTCATAAAAGAACTTGTGAAAGCGGTGATGCACTAGTGGAGCATCCCATGGCACGCCATGAGCCTTCAGAGCTGCTCTTATTTGTAAATAAAAGAAAAAGGAGGTTCCGGGGAGATCATATCCGTTGGATATATCCTGGAAAGATCGGAGGCCAGAGTTATCAAAGATATCCCCCAATGTGTGGATACCTTTCTTTTCCCATCTAGGGTACCTAATAGGTTGTTGTTCAATAAGGAGAAGATTGTTATTAAATAGAGGGGAATGCGTGTGCCATTGATGGCGGTTTGTACCCACTTTCTGAGTGTCACGCCAAGTTTGGATCACATGTGTGATTAAAGGGCCAAATCTTAATTTACATTGTTTAATTGATATGTTGGTATACACAATATCCTGAAGTCTATATGGGGACACCAACTTCTCCTCCAATGGTCGCCAAGATACAGCTGCTTGAGCATCAAACCAAGTGATCAAAGGTCTCAGAGAGAAAGCCTGAAAATAATATTTAAAGTCTGGAAATGCTAAGCCCCCATCGAGTTTACTCCTTTGGGCAGTTGATCTCTTCAAGCGCGGGCGTTTATTGTTCCAAACGAATTTATACGAGGCAGAGTGCAATTTCTGCCAGTAACCAACAGGAGGAGGTAACGGGAGCATGGAGCTGATAAAGTTAATTCTGGGTAAAATATTCATTTTAATTATTGACGCACAGGCCTGTAATGAATTTTTTAATTTGGACCATCTGTTAAAGTCATTCGTAATCCTGTCACCCAAGCTGGAGTAATTATACCTTACCGTCTGGCCTATAGTGGGGAATATTTCAATCCCGAGACATTTAAAGTGCTCCACCATAAGCATGTTTGCCGGTAAGATGGTAGCCTTCGCAGGCTCATTAAGTGGAAGAAAAGCAGATTTTGGCCAGTTGATCTTAAAGCCGGACAGGCTGCCGAATTCATCTATCACGCCGAGCAGATGAGGTAGAGAGATGGAGGGATTTTGCATAAACAGGAGTACATCATCTGCGTATAAGCTAATATGATGATGTGTGCCCTGAATTGAAATAGGAGACATAATTTGGGATTGTCTTATGTATTGAGCTAGGGGTTCGAGGGATAAAGCGAAGAGTCCGGGACTAAGAGGACAACCCTGTCTAGAAGAACGCGAGACAGAGAAGAGTGGCGAACAGAACTTTCCCGTTAAGATCATGGCCGAAGGCTCAGTGTATAATACTTTGATCATATGAATGAAACCCTCACCCAACCCCATCCTTCTGAGAACTGCCCATAAGTAAGACCACTCCAATCTGTCAAATGCCTTCATTGCGTCCAAGGATATGACCGCTGTAGGGGCTGCAATATCCTTGCTGGCATTAATCACGTGCAGTAACCGTCTGATGTTGTCAGTAACCAGGCGGCCTCTTATGAAGCCGGTCTGATCAGGATGAACTAGAGATGTCATGTGCTTTTGAAGTCTGGTGGCTAGAACCTTGGCATATAGCTTAAGATCGGCTCCGAGGAGACTTAGGGGCCTGTAGCTGCCACATTCGGTGGGGTCCTTATCCTTCTTGAGTAAAACAGATATAAGCGCCATATTGACATCTCTAGAAAAATTGCCCTCTTTGATTGAGTGTAAGATCATTGAGAATAATAAGGGGCCGAGTACATCCCAGAATGCAAGATAGAGTTCCGGTGGAATGCCGTCCCATCCGGGAGCCTTGCCCCGTTGCATATCCGCAATCGCCTCTCTAAGTTCAACCAGCGTGATAGGTGCAGCTAACAACCTAGCACTATCTTCTGAGATCTGTGGTAGATTGATTTGATCAAGAAAATCCTCCAGCTTGGTATGATCAAAGACCACCTCTGACTTGTACAGATTGGAATAAAAACAGCGAAATGTATCATTAATCTTTTTTGGGTTGGTGGTTACCTCCCCCTGTTGGTTCTTAATGGAAGGGATATCCGCAAATTGCTCACTGGCACGTATCTTCATAGCTAATAGGTGACTAGGCCTGGAGGCGTGAAAGTAGTAGTGCTGTCTTGTTCTGTGCATCTGAAATTCAGATTGTTGTCTTAAAATAGAGTTAATCTCTTTTTTCACTACCTTAATTTGAAGCTCCAGTCGATTAGAGTAGTTGTGCTGCAAGGAAGAGATCAACATGGCTTGAAGCTTTTCCAGTTCCTCTAGCTTGGAGAGACGTCCCTTGCGGAGATTAGATGCAAAGAGAGTAGTGTTACTTCTGATAAATCCCTTAACCGAATTCCATAGGATTCTGGGGTCCTGTACAGAGCCAACATTAAACTGTAGGAATTCAGTGAGCTTCTCTTTAAATTGCAAGTTAAACTCTCCGTTTTTCAGAAGTGTTGAGTTAAAACGCCATCTAGGGGCACGGGATGTTATTTTACTGAGTGAACCTTTGAGGAGGATACCTTTGTGGTCTGAGAGTGCTATGGGCACTAAGTCAACATCAAAGCTATCAAAGAGATGTGGGGAAGAAAAAACATAATCAATTCTGGAAGAGGTCTTATGTCTCGACGAGAAGAAGGAGTAATCCCTCGCAGATGGGTTGAGCGAACGCCACATATCAATTACCCCTGTGTCCTTAGACCAGGCCTGTAGGGCTGTGGTAGCTTGCTTCTGATCAGAGTTTTCCGTGTGATTGGATCTATCGATCAATGGATCCCAAACTGCATTAAAATCAGCTCCTACTATTAAAGAGTAATCAGGTAGTTTCAACATAGCTGAAGTTAGTGCAGCATAAAAGTTAGCGTCATACAAATTAGGGGCGTATGCAGAAATCAGCGCAATTTTCCGGTTAGAGCATTCTATTTTAGCAATAGTGATTCGACCATTTGCATCAGACCACACATTAGGGCTGGGCGATATGGCCTAAATATGATATCACGATATTTTCTGACCTTTCGGCGATACACGATACACATCACGATGTTTTTCTTTTTTACCCCAAACAATTCATTATGAGGCTTACCAAGACAGTATTTGATTTTGCAAGCTAACATTAAAGACAAAATAAAATACCCATGCATTTAGCATTTTTATATTATATATTAGATTTAGATTATTAGATTATATATTGCATATATTTAGCAATGAGATATTATATGATTTAGATATGAAATATGGTGAATTGAAAATGGGGGACCCTGATGTAAACAAGACTAAAGTCTTTCTCTGGTCTGCATCCCCTTAACAATTGTATGTATTGAGCTGTACTGTACCCATTCTGCAATATGTTAATAAAGTTTTAAATCAATCAATCAATCAATCAATCAATAGCATTTTAATGAAACTACTGTATACATGTATGTCTCTAAATGTTTTGATGAATTGAAAATGGAGGACCCTTATGTAAAAAAGTCGAAAGTCTTTTTCTGGTCTTCATCCTCCTGTACTGTATTGTACCCATTCTGCAACCCTTTAACAAAGTCTTCACTCATTCATTCTGACGGAAACATATAATTTTGATTGACAGTCGAGTCTGCCAATTACGTCACAGCGCTTGCACCCGCCCTGCTGTTCTTAGCACCAATCGGCAAGCTCCTAGTTTTTTACTTCCTGAATGTCCTGTGGCTGAACAACGTCAACAAAGCTACTAACGTTAGCTCCCCGCGGCCGTCGAGTAGGAGACCAGTGCTCAACAGGATGACTAAATGAGGCATAATGATTTTACTACAACGAATGTTATAATAAAAGCCTTTCCATACATCTGTCTGATTGAAAACTTTATTAACAGACCGCGGAATGGGCATATCTCAGCACGGGCTGAGATATGAACGAGTAACGTGTGGACAGATTGACGCGACACAATCCTCTTGGGCAAAACATCACGATATCCACGATACGTTGAAAAAGTGTATCGTTAATGAACTGTACCCGATATTTATATAATATCGTCATATCGCCCAGCCCTACCACACATCTAACAGTTTAATATTCAAATTTTTCTTCGCCACTATGGCTACCCCTCGGGTCTTGGTGCCAAAAGAAGAAGAACTTATGTTATGATAAAATTTATTTGCCAATTTTGCATTATCCGCCAATAAAAGATGAGTTTCACTCAGCAAAGCCAGATCCACTTGCTTCCTCTTTAGCCACGTTAGTACACTTGTGCGTTTATGTGGTATATTGAGACCCCCTGTATTCCAGATCAGGATATTCAAATTAGCCATAGTCTAAAAGGGATGCAGTCTGGTTGAATGTAATTCGTTTGGAGTAGAAAACTATAATAGATACATATTCACTTGTTAAGGTTCCATTGAGTACCGAGCGTGAGCGTGAAAACAAAAATAAAACAGAGCGAGTCGACTGAAGAAAAACAAAAAACACAATCCCCCATTCCCTCCCCCCTCCCCCCCACTACTATAACTTCTCCTATCCGGAGATTAAGCTGCATCCCACCTGGTCGTCTGCAAACTAAAACGCAAACAGCCAGGTAAAAAGCAGACTTCCTTCTCAGTGGCTACACGCCACGCTCCCACAACAGTAAAAAAAAAAAAAAAAGTATAATTGAATGCCTCTAAAAGGTAGAGAGGAGGAAAAAAAAATAAAAAAAATAATA
The DNA here is from genome assembly GCF_963971535.1 of Notolepis coatsorum. Lineage (NCBI taxonomy): Eukaryota > Metazoa > Chordata > Actinopteri > Aulopiformes > Paralepididae > Notolepis > Notolepis coatsorum. The sequence continues at coordinate 113,254,534 of NC_140169.1, read as the reverse complement.
ATAATAATAATCATAATAATAATAATAATAATAATAATAATAATAATAATAATAATAATAATAATAATAATAATAATAATAATAATAATTATTATTATCATTATTGTTAAACCGTAGTGGTTTAATTAAGTTTAAACAAGTCGACACACACACCCACAACTGCATGATAACAAATGGGCAGCACATCCTGCAAACTGGGGAGGGCGCAACATTGACTATTAGTCTATTGTTTCTTAAAGTTCGCTCTTAAAACTCAGAGCAGAGGGTACCTGCCAATGTACAGTTTCCTCCCCCTCAAATGTATGTATTCTCCTGTATGTCATAAATGTATGGCTGCCGCAGCACTATATATCTGCATGTAACAAACGTTTATGAATTAAGATTTGAAAATGAAAATGAAGCTAAATAAATTAAATGCATTCCTACATGCTGCACATACATACGCTGTAAATGGGCTTTTGGGTGAAGTAATAATAAGTGCATGCTTACACCTGCAGCCCAAGCATATACGCAAAAAAATATATACAGAAAGAAAAAAGAAAAAATACTTTAGATGAAAGAATAAATGCTGTATTCATGTTGCACTTACAAATGCAGTGGGGCTTTAAGCTAAATAAATTAAATGCATTCCTATACATGCTGCAAAGTTGTAAATGGGCTTATGGATGAAATAATAATAAGTGCATGCTTAAACTGTGCATTCACACACACACACACACACACACTGCACGAATGCATGTGCACTCACACACATTCATGCAGCCATGTGCATGCATTTGCAAGCCTAACACCACCCTAATTAAAAAACGTGCATACTTGGAGCCAATAACATGATGGCCACATGTAGCCTATAAAGTACATGTCCACAGTATATGCTCGAATAGGCTTTAGATTAAATAATAGGAAGTAGATATGCATGTGTGCTCACACACACACATAGGCTTTAGGTGAAATAATAAGTATGCATGAATGCACACACCCACAAAAGAATGCAAACGCAAGATCCAAGAAAGAGAAAGATGAGTATCTTTCTATGTGTTTTAGTCATATGTTCGGCAGATTGACGTGCAGAATTTAAACCCTACTAGTTAATTTAATGAGTTTTGGTCTGTGAGACAAAGTCAAAAACAACAGTCTGGGCTCGTGACAGTGTTTTTAAATACCTAAGCCAAATATCTTTGCTAAACCAATATTAGACAGTGTGCGCGGCCCAGTCAGGCCTGGTCATCGGGCCTCAGATTACGGCGTCAGGCTATGTGCATGAAATGAGCCTTGAAACTAAAAAGATTAGTGTGACAAACTGCAGTTTTTTCAATACTCGTTTTGATAGACTATTATTATACTTGAATCTCAGAATTTGCATACTTTATTTAATTGTCACGCGAAAACGCATAATAACAAGCTGCAATAGTAATGCAAATAGTTAAAAAAAAAAAGAGAGAACAAGTGATAATGATAATAATAATAATAATAATAATAATAATAATAATAATAATAATAATAATAACAATAATAAACAAAGCCCGCTAATTAACCTATATTAGGACAATGTTGACAAATAGAACGAAACCATTAAGCTGCACTGCATGTGCATATTGATCAAACGGCAAACGCAACCAAGTTGGCTGTTGACAGTTATTTAGTGATAGTTTCTCCTCCAATATTAGTAGTAGGCATAGCCTATAGTATAGGTGAAAAAAAAATTAAACAGAGAAGAAACAGTTCAAGTGTTCATAGAACAGTCACTTAGCTGATCCGTCGTTTGTCCGCTGCAAGACTGGCCTTAGTCTTCAACAGTTGCTGGGACGCTTTTATTCGCTTTTGGAAGGAGATTGTTCTCTTTGAGAAATACATCAGCGTCCTCCTTTGAGTGACACATTGTTTGTTTCCCTTTGAAGTCGATCTGTAACGACGAGGGCCAACGCATTCTGTAGACAATGTTATTGTCTTGTAGGGCGATTTTGGCCTCAAGAAACATCTCTTTCCTCTTTTTTTGAATAGACGCTGGAATGTCTTGGAATATTTGGATTTTCGCGTTTTCAAATGTGAGGGAACGCTTCTCTCTGGCCAGCTGTTGGATCTTGTTTTTCTCCTGGAGACGAAGAAAGCGAACCCAAACATTGCGAGGTGGACGGCCTGCGGCTGGACGCGTGTTTGGGGCCCGGTGCGCTGCTTGTAGTTCGATGCGCCTCGGGAGCGGAGCGTCGGAGCCGAACAGATTCGAGAAGAAAGTCTCAAAAAAGGCGATTGGATCAGGACCTTCTCTCCCCTCGGGAAGACCGTGGATTTTGAGGTTAAACATTCTACTGCGGTTTTCCAGGTCAGTGTTTTTCTCCGTCAGATATAGGACTTCTTTTTCGAGTTTCTGAAGTCGGCTGTCAGCTTGTTGGGTGTGGTCCTCGACGTCACTGACCCGCTGTTCAATTGTCTCGACTCTTGTTGTCAAACCTGTCAGCTTACCATCCATGGCTGTCAAGGCAGATTGAATTTTATCCACTTGGTAGGCAATTCTGTTTGAGACATCAGTCCCGTCTTTGATTGCCTTCATTAAATCACCTAGATTTAATGCCGCTGAGTCTGTCATGACTATATCTGCAAGCGTGTCGGGAGGGCCTTGGCTTCGTAGACCTTTACTCATTTAATAAATGACATTTATATTAAATCCGACAATAAACGAAATGTCCAAGCAGGCAGGGCGGTTTCAGTCTAACAGTGACATTAGTCAACTATTTAGAAAAGCATTTAGGTTAGTATAATAAGATTGGCATCGGGAGCACAGGGAGCGTGCGTCTACCCTCTAGCACAGCATTCTGGGTAATGCCTCGACACACTTTATATTTATTGATAAAGGATTGCACTACAACTCGTACACCTTACTGTAAATTGTACCTAAATTGTACCTCATCCCATTTCTGCTTTGCACTATATAGTATTGTATATTAGTACACTGCATAGTATTGTATATTATATGGTAACTCAGTTACGTCTATTCTGCATCGAACATTGTACATATTTCTATACTGAACACTGTGACCTCATTTTCTACTTCTAATTTACATGCTATACTATGTTATTTGATACTATCTTGTCTAGCACAGTCTCTGGAGCGTAACAGTAAGAAGCATTTTGTATGAAAGTATTCTGTACTTCTGTATGACAACTATTAAAGAAACTTGAAACTCTTTCCGGTTGATTCCCTGAAACCCCAAATCAAAAAGGTATACAACATGTACATATGTACCTTCACAAAATCATTTCGTTTTAACTCAAAACTGTGATTGTGTTTGCGAGCATGTTTTGCGTCCGGTAAAACACAGAACTGTGATCGTTAGAAAAACACGTTTCAGGTTTGGTAAAATAGACATAGAATATACCTTACCTTAGCCAGAAGGTATTCCAAAAAGAATAATTCCAAGTGATCGCATCGCGATTACCAGTGTATATGTCTATACACGTTTCGATGGTAAAATACGCTTAGGCAATGGAATTTCGAGGCGATCAATGTGAATCTCTGTTCAAGCAGGAGGAGGAGCCTTTACCAAAATATTTTTTAAAGGAAGATGTGTATCCACACCTAGGGCTGTCTTAAATACTTCGAAGCTTCGTTCGATGGGCAGAGGATTCAAATATGAAAATAAATTTTGAATATATTAAAGGGGACATGCATTATAAATAGTTTTTTCTGTGTTTAGCATGGTTTTATAGTAATACGGGTTAGTATCAATGGGTCTGTGTCTCTAATTACCATATTGACTCATCAGTCTAGTCTCGAGTTCACGAGATCCTCCCTCACTCAACTAAGCTGTTCTGATTTGACGGTTTTGCTGACGTTAATATAGCACTGATTTGCATAACTAACTCTTAACTCTATGGTTTGACAGCGACAGCAGAGCGAGTGGAATAATCTTCACTTCCTCAAACAGAGTGAGGCAGACAACGAGCAAGAGAGAGAGAGAGAGAGAGAGAGAGAGAGAGAGAGAGAGAGAGAGGAGCTTCTGTCGGGGAAACAAACCGCACGCGAGGAAGCAGCAGTAGCACATACTCATTTACACACAACCTGGGCTGGACCTCGCGGGGAAGCAGCAGTACCACATACTCATTTACACACAACCTGGACCTCACAGGGAAGCAGCAGTAGCACACTCATTTTACAAGTGCTTATGGGCGGAGCCAGGCCAACACAGCCTGAAATCCAAAGTGAGAAAAATTTGGCTTTTGAGTACTTGATTAGAAATATAAAACAATTAATTTTTTTTAATACAAGCTTACAGATGTGTTCAATAGACTCACACGAATTGTGTAAAGTTGCCCAAATAGTGCTAGGAATAGCAGCGCATGTCCCCTAAAAAGATTTATTTTTTTTGTTGTGCAAAATCAACTCTGCCTCTTTGTTAATTACAACAAGCAATGCTGTTTGTTATTTAAGATGAGGTCGGACTCGGCACTGACAGATTTGTGTTGATTGTGCTGCTTTCATAAAGCCTCAGATGTAAACAAGACAAAAGTCTTTCTCTGGTCTGCATCCCCTTAACAATTGTGTGTATTGAGCCGTACTGTATTGTACCCATTCTGCAATCTGTTAAATAAAGTTCTCATTCATTCACTCAAATGACGGCTTACAATATTTCATGAAAGCAAAGTGTTTCGTTTGTCTAAGATTTAAAAAGGTTTAAACTTTACAGCACTGACAAAGTTGAACAAAGTGCTGTACAAGTCCCACAACATTAAAAAAAAATATATCTTTAATTATTATTTTTTTGGAATATTTATTTATATATATATATTTTTTTTTTATCTCGAAGCTTCGAATTAAAATCGAATCTTGGCCCCGAAGCTTCGAATTCGAAGGTCAGCCATATCCACGCCAATGCAATTCCAGTTGAGACACAGACGATACTGCCACCTGGTGATATTCGATCGGCATTGTAATTCCAATGTATACAAACGAGCCAGGGACAGCTAGAATGATCCGGATGATGATTTAGAACGGGGATCAGAGGAAAAATATCAAAGGATCTAAAAACGAGTTTACTCGTTATTGGTGCTCAACGGTTGTCGGCCAATAACGAGTATACTCGTGATTGGCGCTGGATGCGTTAAAGATCCAGTACAGTTCCCTACATACTTTTTGATTGGTGTGGTAACAACAAATCCCATTAAATCACTACAATGCATTCCGTTTGACACTCACTTTCCAGCCACGCCCTGAGGAAGACCTTGTGGGGTGCAGACAAAGTAGTTTGTGGTTCCCTTACTTTTGGCGAGGTTCAGCAAGACAAAGGAGGTGCTGTCTGACTGCTGGAGGTCGTGGAGGACTGGCGGGGGGCTGGGGGAGCACCTGGGGTGGGAATGTGTCTGGACCACCAGCGGGCTTCGCTCGGCAGCGCCCCCAAACTCGGACAGGGATGGTGGTCTCTCTGGCTCATGACTGAGGCCATCTGTGGACCAAAAACAAGAGTTGATGGTGGTAGAATGTAATGGGAGCTTTGTACTGCACTCAAACACTACACAGTTCTCCTAAACAGATTTCAATACACTGCTACATTAGACCCCACCATGTAAGGTTATCCTTGTGCCTGCATTGCCAGAATCAATATCACTTTATTTTGCAAAGTACAATTACTGGTACCAGGAATTGGTGGTGGGGGATTGGTGGCAGAGGTAGAATGACCACAGACAAAAACATACCGTTATCCGTTAATACTATTAACATTACTAAATGTCACAGCATGTCACTGGGGGCCTCCATCTAGTGTTGGATACTGCAAAAAAACAACTACAGGTGCATCAACCATCTTGAGTCAAAGTGATGCATTTATATAGATGGGCTATGGCTAGACTCAATAGCTCTTCTCCCAGAGGACGGCCAAGTGGGACTTGCAATCAACAAGGCTACCTCCCAGGGGGGTACCAGGATTACTTACCGTATGTCTCCCTCTGGTTGCCTAGGTAACCATACAGGCACACACACAGACACAGTTTCCCATCAGAAGTGTATGAAATTCAGATAACTTGCAATATTCTAAAACCTCGCTAATCAAAAGCTATGGAAAATAGTGATTTTTAAAAACCAGTGACACTTTTTCCATGATGGCTAAGATACTGGGATACTTTAATACGAGCGTAGGCCCTCTGAAAACAGTTGGTTGAACAATTTGGCCATTTAAATGCCATTCAATTACATGCATAGATGTGGAAATGTGAACTGCACACAATTCAAATAACGTTCACATTGCTGTTGAGTTCAGTTTGTTCTGTCCACGGTTCTGTTCACTAGAGTGTTGACCTTTATGGGGTTCTATTGGTAAATGGCTGCTTTTTTATATAGCGCTTTTATCCAAAGCGCTTTACAATTTGTTACTCACATTTACCCATTCACGGCGGAGGCAACCATGCAAGGTGCCAACCTGCTCATCGGGAGCAATTAGGGGTTAAGTGTCTTGCTCAAGGACACATCGACACGCTGTCCGGGAGGAGCGGGAATTGAACCGAGAACCTCCGGATTGCCAGACGACTGCTCTACCTCCTGAGCCACTGTCGCCCCATATTCATTTGTATCACAGAACAAAACGCAAATATGCTCACACTGTTGTTTAGAAGTTGGCCATGTTGAAGTTGGAAATGCTGTTTGGGGGCCAGTTGTAGTGTGTAATTCTATAGTAAGTATTTATAGGCATGTTAGACTTTTTTGGCAATGGGAGTGGGTTTCTTCATAGAGCGCTCATCCTTATCATTAGGGCACAAGTATCTTGTGTTTTATTATAAACGACGAGCATTCAGTGAGACAAATAATTACATAATGAGCTCTCTGTCTACGTCTTTTTGCCCTAGTTGGTGGAAGTGGCGAGTGACAGCTGACCTGACGGCTCTAGTGGGCTGCACAGGGAGCTCTCGGTGGGGGCTAGCAGAGGCAAACAGGAGTGCTTGGACTCCGAGTCCAACAGACCCTGCACCAATGGGATGGCCGCGTTCTGCACAAACTGCACCAGCAGCTGGAAGTGGAGAAAAGGTAGAGAAGAATGTGAGCACAGCAGGGGTGTGAGGAGGAGCCAGATATATCTAAGTTAGCAGTGGACTGTATACCCATAATCTGTCAGCTGTGAGTTAAGCAGCTTGGTAGTGAGAGCGCCTAATTTACCTCAGGTTTGGAGTCCAGCTCATCAGAAAGCATGGATTACACGTTGAGAAATCTGTAGGAAGAGGAAACTATAAACACCATCAGATGGAAGGATCCTTTCATAGACCAACATCATGTCATGGTCTACACAAGTCATTGGTTCGCGTTTCTGACACCCACTCGCCCAAAGATCACCTGCTAATTGTGAGATACTCAGCTGATCATATGTTTCCGGAGGACGTCATGTCTAACTCAACACCATCACTTTTAGTCTACGGGGGAGGAAATATGGTAAAGTTAACGTTAGAGAAGCAAATACCTTGACATTCACTGCTAGCTAACATAAGCTATTCAGCAGCACCTGAAACCAGTTTGGTAGCACATTTAACCAAGCTTTACAATGTAAACGTTTTCAACCATTATTCATAGTCAAAATACTTTACTGTTATGGTGCAATGCATGCGTTATCGTTTGCTAACTTGGATAGCTACAAAACTACCCGGCGTGTTGTGCTAGTTTGTTATTGATGCTAACCAGATAGCAAGCTAGCTACCAATCTCAAAGCCCAACACTTCTAACCAGTGACAATATTATGCATAATGTGTGCAATTATCATTACACTAAGCCATACATGCAGTTATAATCAAGGTTAAATTCAAACAACTTACCTTGTTATTGTCTGACTTGAGGTTACAAGAGGGACATGTATCAAAACACTAGCAAGATTGTTGTACGGAGAGTCTGATGGAACAATTTTGCTTCACTTCCGCGTTTTCTTTCGGCCCAAAATGACACATACTTTACTGTCATCTAGTGGTAGACGCGTGTAAGATTTATAATCATATTTCCATGTAACATGATTCATTTCGCTCATTTTCTCTGTATGGTCTGGGGTAATCATAAAAGATTACAAGAAATATTTTAATCTTTTATTTCTATGTACAAATCTCGCCCTTTTGGTGCCTTTCTATTTTGCTCCTATATAACCTGTTTCGTATGTGTAAAATATGCTTTAAATGTACTTAAATGTACTTATCACACCTACCACACAAAAAAAGTTATTCGGAATGATATGATGCAAGCAACTTTTATTAGAAAATGTACAAAATGGGCCACAGAACACAAACATCAACCCTTGATCTTCATTTGATGGCTGCATAGCTGGAGTGTTATGCATGCAAAGTAATTTCTTACAGGTTTGCCATCTTATATTTCAAGAACCTCATATTTGAAAGAATGAAGACAATCGTGAAAACAATGAAAGAGAAGCAATTTCTCCATCACTACTGCTGATTTTCTATTGAAACAGTGATAGAATATCACAATCTTCACAATTCAATGTCTTTGAGATGAGTGAAGGCTGGACACAATGATTGAAAACAGCTGCAAACATTTTGAAAGGTGACTCTCACCGAATCTAGTGTCAAAGTATGCTATAATATCAATAGTCCAATAGGTAAACACACATACAAATTCACCTATTTCACTGAAATAGCAAGTAGCTAACATGTTCTGCACCGAATGTTCCACCTTCTTATTTTGAATATGACAGTATTGCTAATTAATGCAACATAGTGGTCATGTTACTTTACAACTACATTAAAAGTACAAGAGACGGTGAGAAACATGGATTCTCTGAGTGTCAGAGCCAGATGGCCTAGTATTGCTCACTCACTCATTGTGCTTTTCAAAATGATCAATATTAACAACGACGGATGTCAATAAATAGCAACTTGGATTTATATTAAGAGGAACCCAAGGAAGAACAGCGGTCCCTACAGTAACAGGAATCCAACGTAATTAGGTTTCAGTAAATAGACGTGTCCCCTGCCTCTATTAAATAGCTGTACCGTGGTACGATGGCAGCCGAAGCTCTCGACTGTAAAGCCTAGTTATTGTTTGTAGCTGTAAAAACAGAGGCACAAACTCATTGGCATTGCTCTTTTGTAGGACAACATAAAATGCAAAAGCACCGCATGTTGACTTGTATCCAACATGATGTCCCCATGTGCAAGCTGTAAACGGAAAATGTATTTGTTCACAAAACACACGCCGTCTCAATAAGGCCATCACTGAGCACACATAGTATATATAAACATATTACTTGGTCTATTACAACACACATTACACATATCATAGCCTTATGAATAGTCCCATCAACAATAATCTTGTGCATCTTCGCACAACATTGTCTTGCTAACACACACACACAAGTTATGCCGTTTTATACCTTTGACTCTTGGTAAACAATGATTTATTCATATTTTAAGCTGATTCTGAACAGTAAACAATGATTTATTCATATTTTAAGCTGATTCTGAACAGTAAACAATGATTTATTCATGTTCAAAACTGATTCTGAACAGTAAACAATGATGTATTTGTATTCAAAATGCATATGACTGGAGATTAAAATAACAGAATATAAAACATCCCTTCAGTTTTAAATGAACCGCGTAGCTGCCATAAAGTACCTCTTGGTATAAATTGCTTGGAGCAACTTTCTGAATATTTCAGTGCAAAAGCGAAATTCTCAAATAAACATTAGGTCTGGATATTAAATGCCATGATCATTCTACACAAAGACAGACAAAAATGACATGTCTTGGCCCAAATTCCATCACTGTTTACAACTTTGGACTTTAACACTATGGGTGCCGGCCAGAAATCCGGCAAATGACTGTGGATTGCCAGCGCTATTTGTCTATGGAGAAATTCCCCTTCTTTGCAGGGCTATAACTTTTTAAATTCTATTGCTACATTGCCATTATTAGGGCCCATTCAAAGTCCTATATGTATTGTTCATTGTGTAGCAACGTTAAACTTTTTCATTCACATATTATTCATAGTAAAGTATGGTCTAATCATGTATAAGTATGTTTTCATCTCTTTCTGCAGCTTTCTCCAGAACGTGATATATAGCCCCAAATGCATTATATTGATGATGAAATACAGTTTGATGGCAATCGGGGCGATATAAAAAATTTCAATTGGACGTACTTCTAGAATGATCTACGTATGATCTGATGATGACCGGATGGGCGGGGGATCGTTTATAATTCCGTGGGCAGCGTTATATCATTCATCTAGTGTGGGTGATATGTTCATCATAACAGTTTATATGGAATACGATCAAAAATAACGCTGAATCTTACCGTATCCTCCTCGCGCCGTTGGGCGATGAGCGTGGAACAGTCATTTACCTATTATGGTATGTAGAAATATCGGGTCCATTTCCAGCTTGTATAATAGTATATATGTCCAAATCATGTTGTTTATCGAGTTATTGGCAATCGATCGCTATGTATTGTGTCGAGATCGAGTCCCGGTAGCCAAACAGTGTGCTCGGAAGTAATACGGCCGACCAGCACAACCTCCATAGCACTTCCTGTTTGGCGATTGCGCCGATCGGCCACCAGATGGCGCTCCTGAACCGCCAAAGAGCTCAGTGGGTCCTCCTGGTGGATCTCAGGCCAGCGGAGGGGAAATATGAATCCGATCGCAGATTTTTGAAATATTGCTATAAGGACGCTGTAAAGCGTCCTCCGGCAACTTGAGCATGGCCGGGAATGACGCTTTTAAGCGTTTTCCGGCAGTCAAAGTGTTAATTAAAAATTAAGAACAGAAAAAAAATATATACTTTGTCAAAAAGAAAGTTGTGATTATCAAACAAATCTTGTTCAAATTACTGTCCGATTTGAGCAATGAGGCGCTATTTCACCACTAGTGTATACAGGGAAATGTCTTGACTGATCCTTGTTTCTACATATCAATTAACTTTTATCTTTCAAAACATACCTATCTCAAGCCCTGCCCTCTTTTCTTGATCCTCCAATCACAAAGTTGTGATTAGAGGATCAAGAAAAGAGGACGGGGCTTAAGATAGGTCAATTATTAGGAACTTAATAGGAAGTCAAGTCAATGACAAGACCCTTAAAATGTGTCTGAAATAACCCTCGTTGTTTGGCTACACTCACAGCCGACATCAACATAATGGGAATGCTAAAGAGATGTAAAAAAAATAAAAATAATAATACAAACCAAAGTTTAAAAATACAGTAGACACCGTAGGCACATATTCTTTCACTCCACGATACAGATAAGTCAGATAAGCCCTGAACGCAGTCAGTGTCAGATTAACCATATTGGCGTTGGACTTCTGATAACAGCACTAAGTGTTCTTTTGATTATACTATATGTACTTTGAAGGTTTAGTTTCACTGGTTTATAAGTTGTGATTTTTAAATGCATTTTTCAGGAATCTGGGTTAGGTGTTAAAGTCTGTGTTTGTCAGTCAACACCTCCATATTAATGGGCCAAAACGAAAGAGCTACCGTGAACGATACAAAATATTTACACATCAAAATTGTCAGTACAAAGCCCCAAAATATGAAATTCTGCTGTCAGAAAAACCCAGAGTACCAGCTGAAATCCAATCTCAGATGCAAATACCTACATTGTGCCATGCATTGTCAGGGTCACGAAGCACCCATCCTCACAGATTTTAACCTACTACTAAATGTATTCATCTAAAGTAGGTTAAAAAATGCTTCACTTTCCGAGACACCCAGGCCTTTAGCAGTGAAATAAATGTACAGTCACTGCCACAGAGGAGAAAACTTCTGACAATCAGGGGAAGAGGTTCAATGGAAGAGATTTAGCCAGGTCTGAGAACAACAGGGAAGCAGGGCTGTGTGACTCTGGCCTCATTTGGGCTAAGGCAAACTGCAGCCAGAATTTAGGTCACGGCACACTATCAGGTCTGTGTGTGAAAGAGGCTGAGGGATGGAGCCCACATTATTGACGGTCCAGCTGTCTCTGTGCAACTCCAACCCCCCACCCTGCCCCGAGCTTTACCCATCCCGGTCTAAAGGGTTACAGTCTGCCCTTTAGTCTGGGTCTAATGTGACTTTAAGCTGTTCTGGGTACACCCCTCCTTCTCCTTCTCCCTCTCCTCGTCCTCCTCCTGGAGGCTGGCCTGAAGCTTGACCCAGATGCTGGTGTCGCCATTGTGCAGGGCCCGGAGGAAGAGGCTGGTCTGCTCCTTCAGCCGATCTAGGTCGCCCTGGGCGCGCCGGTTCTGCCGCAGCAGCTCCTTGGTTCTGAGCGTGATGTCCAACAGGCCCGACTTACTCAGGATGTTGTAAGTGTTGCAGAACCGCTTCCTCTTGCTCTCCGGGCCACTGCCGCCATCGTGGTCGTCGTCGTCGTCTCCGCTGTTCTCTTCGGCGGCAAAGGGCGGCGGCAGAGGGGAGAGCACCGTGGAGTTATCAGCATGGTCCGCAGGGGTCAGAGAAGGGGAGGGGATGTGGTCCGAGCTGCAGTCACTGGCAGGGCTGCTGCTGGCGCTGGAGTCTGTGACAGAGCTGGGGGAAGCAGGAGGACTCGTGGTGGTGGAACCAGAGCTACTGGAGCCACCGGACACAAGTTTCTGCTGCTGAAGCTGCCGCTTCTTGTCTCTGCGACTGCGCTTGCAGCCGCTGCCCCTCTCCGACCCAGAGGAAGAGCACGAGGAAGAAAAAGAGGAAGACGAAGAAAAAGAGGAAGAGGTGCTCCCTCTCCCAGGGTGGGGGGCGATTTTGGGGTAGGACTTTAGGATGGGGAGGTACTTCTTGGGGCGTCTGTGTCTGGAGGTGCCGTCCTTGGAGGTGGAGGATGATGCTCTGCGAGAGACCACAGGCTGGAGGAAGACCACCTGGGGCTGCTGGACCACCGGCTGAACCACCTCCACTGTGGAACTGAACCCCCAGGGCTTCAGAGCAGGGGGATTATCACCAGGCTGTAGGGTACAACACAGTCGCCATATAGAGATTCAATAAGGGCACTCAATTTCAGCCTTGAAGTATGTCATTAAATAAGAATTTGTTCTTAATTGACCTTCCTGATTAAATAAAGGTTAAATAATGTAAAATTATAATTTAATTCCTCTGTAAATTCATCTGTCCAAAAGTTAGGACAGATGGACACAGTCTGTATGAATGAACATGCACTACTGTAGGTAGAAACAACACTTAAGAGTTTGCCCTGCCTCTAATCTATGATGTGAATGAATGAATGAATGAATGAATGAATGAAAACTTTATTAACAGATTGCAGAATGGGTACAGTGCAGTACAGCTCAATACATACAATTGTTAAGGGGATGCAGACCAGAGAAAGACTTTCGTCTTGTTTACACCAGGGTCCCCCATTTCCAATTCATCGTAACATATATGACATACATGACATACAGATAGACAGTACTGCTACATCTATACATTTATGACATACCAGATTTGCAATTACAGTACTGTATTTGTGATACAAAAAGAGTCCAGAAAGAAAAGAGTATATACATTAGGCGTAGAAACTGTACATTGGATTGGGTAGGTGGGGGTGGGACTGTACATTGGAGGTGGTTGGGGGGGGGGGGGGTGGGTGGGGGTTGGGTAGGAGTGGGGGGGGGGGGGGGGGGGTTGGGTAGGAGGGGTGGGTGGGGACTGTACATTGGAGGTGGTTGGGTGGGTGGGGGGGGGGGGGGGGTGGGTAGGAGGGGTGGGTGGGGGACACTGTACAACTGTACAAACAACACTGTACATTGGATTATTGACAAGACCATACTTGGTAATTTACTGTACATTGGCGGGGGTTGTGTTCGGACATTTACAGGGGCCAGTTTCGAGTTGCAGTCTCCCTTAGGTGTTTTTTGAGAGTGTTTTTGAAAGTGGGTAGTGATTCACATTCCTTTACAGCTTTGGGTAGGGCGTTCCACATTGATGTGGCATAATTGCGAAACGTGTTTAGTCCCTTGTTTGAGCCGAATCTGGGTTTAACATGATTTGTGGAGCTCCCTCTGGTGTTGTGATCGTGGTATTCACTGACCTTTGGGAAGTATTTAGTCATGTACATGGGTACCTTGGTCGTGTAGTGTATCTTGTAGACCAGGCCCATTGCAAGTTGCTGTACTCTGTCGTCTACTCTAAGCCATCCTAGGTTGTCAAAGTGGGCAGGGGTGAGGTGGGTTCTAGGAGTAAGGTCAAGCAGTAGTCTGACCAGTTTGTTTTGAGATGTTTGTAATTTTGTTTTTAGCGCCTTTGAGGTGCTTTGGTACCATGAGGTGCAAGCATAGTCGTAGTACCCTTGAATGAGTGCTCCTGCTAGAGTCTTCAGGGTATTCTTGTTTACCAGTGAGGAGATCCGGTACAAGAAACGAGTTTGTTGGTTGACTTTTTTTATTACATTGGATGCCATTTTGTCACAGGAAAGATGTGTACTCTATGTATTCATAAAGAATGAATCACAAAATAAATACACTGGTTTCCTATGGTTGTATAGCACACAATTAAATACACCAATGCTCAACTTGCACCTTTTGAATGAATGAATCTTTATTTTGAACATTATAAAAAAAAAAAAAAATTATACATATCACCAGGGCCCGAAACTAGAGCCCGCCACCCGCCATTGGCGACCAGATTTTAGGTTTGGTGTGTGCCACTGAGAGGTCTGTCCGCCATTTGGCGGGTCACAAAATAGTCATGTAAAATAATTAAAACTGCAGTGTGTTTTCGTCTTATGACAGGCCTAATTTGTGGCTTGTTTACCGATGTCACATCCACTACTCTTCTGTCCTGAATGCCCGTGGCGCCTGCTTGCACTGTAGGGAGCTAACTAAGCTAATAAGCATTAGCTGCTAATCCTGGAAACGCTCAAAGCACCGTCATGGAGTCCACAAAACCAGTTCCATTAGTGAGGAAAGGGGTTATATTAACGAGGCTTGACAACAGGGGTTCAAAAATAACTTTACATTTATTGACTATTGGTTTATTTATATCGCTTCATGCATCCACCAGGCTCTGTGTGTTCTGTTGACATCTTAGTCTGTGTGTGACATCATCAACTACGCGAGTAGTACGAGGAGTAGGAAGAAGCATAAGCTTATCATGCCCTACCCCTATCCACCACTTCCAAGTGGGAACCTTAATTAATACTTAAATTATATAATGTAGAATAACCATATTGCCAATAATTCTTCATTCTTAACATTAAAAACATAAAATAAATAAATAATATCAGTATCCATAATGTAGTACAAAAGAAAAAGTGCTAAAGATCATTTTCATGGTCTTTACATAGCCGGCTTACCTTGAGAAGCACGTTGTTCATGATGATCATGGGGGAGAGGCTGGGGTAGGAGCCACCCAACACGGCCAACTGTGAGGGCCGGGCCCTGGAGCCAGGACACAGAGATCCGTGCTGCACAACGGAGCGGGACAAGTCCTCAGCATCCATGGTGTCCATGGTGCCAGTGTGCTCCGAACCTGCATCTATAGAGCAGAGTGACGGGGGAGAAAGTGGCGTTGTAGTATCTGCTATAGCTTAAACATCAGACATGATCGTTTCTGGGATAATGAGCACTACTAACCTGAGAACCCCGAATCCCTCTCCGAATCTGTTCCGGAGCCCTTGGTCCTCTTGATATGCAGTTTGCCCATCATGGTCTTGGAGTGACCATCTGCCTTCCTCTTGGTGCTCATCTCGTTTTCCTATCTGGTAGGTTATGTCCTTGTCCCTCAAACCCACACCACACCTACACCAGCATTTCAGAGAAGCTTGGTAAGCTTGGTAACCTAGGAATCAAAATAAAACGAGCTGATTAGCTCCGTTTTCATATAGCACAGCAGGGTGTTATGGTATGAGCTGGAATTAGTTTTCAACTCTTTTTGGACTCTTTTCGTATCACAAACAGTACTGTATTTGCAAATCTGGTATGTCATAAATGTATAGATGTAGCAGTACTGTCTATCTGTATGTCATGTATGTCATATATGTTATGATGAATTGAAAATGGGGGACCCTGATGTAAACAAGACGAAAGTCTTTCTCTGGTCTGCATCCCCTTAACAATTGTATGTATTGAGCTGTACTGTACTGTAAATTTGATTAACAGATTGCAGAATGGGTACAGTATAGTACTGTACCCATTCTGCAATCTGTTAATAACATTTTCAATCAATCAATCAAACATCAACCTGACCACTGTTATTTAGAGGGCACACGTTAACTTCGGGTCATGTGAAAAGGAGCGGAATAACATGCTGTAAAACTCTGCGATGACATGGCGAGATGCGATGCGACTGAACCGTGAAAGTACTAAGACTCTGGCAAAGCTGAGAAATATAAGTTAACGTGTTAGCTGACATTATGCCAAATTAGTCCGTATTGCTACTTTCACAATCGCCTGCCAACATTATTAACACTTGTGACTTAGCAAAGAATCATAGTTCAACCCGCACATCAAAAAATGGTAAACATCGTAAACACAGAACAATGGAAACGCATACCTTGGGGCCTTTGCAGAACCTAAAGAAAGCAGCTACAGTGTTGCTACTGAAGCCGCTCTGGAGTCAGTGAGTGACGCTTCCACGGTCCGTCTCCTCCGGTCTGTTCCTACTGAAGCCGCTCTGGAGTCAGTGAGTGACGCTTCCACGGTCCGTCTCCTCCGGTCTGTCTGTCTCCCCGTGCTGCTCTGGAGTCAGTGAGTGACGCTTCTTCCACGGTCCGTCTCCTCCGGTCTGTCTCCCCGTGCTGCTGGCACGCGCCACGGCACACAGTTCCACGGTACGTTAAACACGAGACCGTCCGCCGCTCCGCCCCCTGTGTCGGTACCGTGACTACCGTCACACGCAGACGGTATCTATCCACCGTGCTTCGGTTTTCACAGTGAATGCTCCGTATAAACAAGGACTCACTCGCGCGGTATTATTAATGTTCTCAAACGTCATCACCGCAGGCGAGGGGGGTACACGGGAACAACGGGGACAAAGTATTCTTTGTACCCCACCCTGCCATATTTGGTAGTGAGGGGGCGTGGTCACGCGTAGAGTTGTAGGCACGTCACATTCCTTCCACGCCCACTTCCAGGTTTTCCTAGTTCGCCATTGGTGGACGAGTTGGCACAAAGCCAGAAAACGTGACTGACCCGACGACCAAACGTATGCGGTTGTGTTGAGGACATCGTGTTCACCCACAGACGTACAGTACAGGCATTCCACATGTACAGTCAGTCTGTCGGGGGATCCAGTGACGCGGTGGAGACCATAGAGTTCTCATGGTAAACATACCATCTGAACAAAACGTACTCACGTGCGTATGAGATGTTGCTGGCAATTTAGAGCAAGTAGGCCTACTATGCTATCTCTCTCTTTTCTTTCACACAAACACACACAGGAACAACCCACATAGAGACAAAACTACCTAATTTTGTGTTGCATTTTAATGTTGCACTTACTACAGCTCCCTAGACTTCAACCTTCAAAGTTCTCAAATGACAGGGAGTCAAATGTTTTTATTGTTTCATTGTTTTGTGTCCCTGGTGGAGAGACACATTTCCATCTCGTGGATAATAAAGTTGCATTGTATATTATAATAGGCTATGTAACAGACGCCTGTGTGCTTTTTTTGTAACAATGAACTAACCAGTATGTCCTCAAATGACCCTGAATTATTATGTCCAATACAAATATAACTGCCACAATATAAGTTGAAGAAATCCCCCCACACTGCCCTTGCACTTGCGTTTATTGACATTTTGGCCAGAACTCTTCCCCAGAGGTCTGGCTGGGGCCAAAACATCAATACATGCAAGTGGGGTTGTAGAACAGTGTAGTGTGCTGAATTTTCCTCAGCTTGTATTGTCTCCTTCCGACATGCCTGCACAAGCGTTTTGAATGTGCTAATGACTGTGTTGATAGCCAATACAAACCAAAGTGACTGAAGCCCCTTGTATTTAATGTACATTTTTTATTATGAAGACTTGTGGTGGGCTTACATGCAGCTGTCCCATTATTAGGCAAAGTAGGGGGGGGGAAACACAATGTAGATGTTCAACAGATGTTGGAGTGTCCATAAATAAACCAATTCCGTTACAGACACATCACCTTTTCAGTTTCCATCCACTTTTGTGTGTCTTCAGGGGGGGGGGGTGGGTGTGGCCTCATCACAGTTGGCCAATGTAACCGTGTGAGTCGTTCTAACGGACCGTGAGGTCACAGCAGAGGCATCTGGTCTCTCCCTCAAGCCTCCCAATAGCCACAGTTGAGGAACAATATACTGTACTTCAGGTTGGGTGAAGTCATAATCCCTTTTCCCTTTTGGCAGCTGATAATCTCTGAGCACACTGTCCATTTCCCCTTAGTGTGCCCAGTGATGGGAGCGATCTTGTGTGAAGCTTGCATCCTGTGTGGTTAATTTTAAAACTACAATAACAGGAGCCCGGGGTCTTCTAATGGTGGTATTTATTTGTATCACCAGCGGTTAGAACCTAAGGGGTGTGGTGGTGGTGGAGAGGAGATATTGGAGATATTAGTATCCGGGGCTCTAATCGCTGCAGCCCGGTGGAGAGTTTGATATCTGGATACGGGGAGTCAATGTGTGTTGCTGACCATCCCAAAGCGTGTGTTGTTCCTCCATAGCCGCTTGGTAAGCAGGCTTTATTGGTGAAAGATCAGATCCTCCTAGCCATGTGGGTGCTGGCACCTGAGTAAGACAATTAGACAGAGATTAAAGAAGGGCTGTAGTGCTTGAGTCTGGTCTATTGCTTTCCAGTCTGGTCTTGACATTTTGAAATGTAATTTAACTTACTTTAAATTACTGCATTTCTATGGTGTTTTCTAGTACTAGGACACTAAATATTTAAAGGAACACGCCAACATTATGGGAAATGCGCTTACCATCTTCTCCAGAGTCAGACAAGAAGATAGATACCAATTTCCTCTCTGTGCGTTCAGTAGAAAGCTATCCGGCTGCAAGCTAGCCTAGCTTAGCACAAAATAATTAATAGAAGTGGATAACCAGCTAGCCTAGCTTTCATTCATTTGTACTAAGCCAGACTAGCTTGCAGCCGGATAGCTTTCAACTGAACGCACACAGAGAGGAAATTGGTATCTATCTCCTTGTATGACTCTGCAGAAGACAGTAAGCACATTTCCCATAATGTTGGGAAACATTCCTCTGACAGCAGAATGACTGCATGTAATCAAACCACTAATCCTGATATTGTTAGTGTCATGCTGTTCCAACTGTCTCTGAGGCTGCGGTTACATTAGGGCCATTTCATTTAGTTTCATTTAGCTTTTCAGAACACTGCATATTGGCAGGCAAGTTAGAGTTAAGTTAGACGTCGTTTTGTCTCGTCTACTATATACATGTAGTACAATGCCAAAGCAGTAGGTGGCGATGTAGTTCAAACATGAAGGCCATTTTCAACCAATCAGAAAGGTTGAACGAGTCACTCCACATCCTGCTCAAAATCTCAGAAAGCCACCATCTTTATACCTCGCATGAGCCATTTAGCAACATAGCATTTATTTTTCAGCAAGAAATAAAGTGCAATAAACAAAAACGGATACATTCACTGTGTGTTCTGCCTCATTTGTTGATGATTTGTTGATGAAACAAAACTAACATCAACACAATTGACCACCAAGAGCGGAGTTTAGTCTCACAAAAATATCACCGATTTTGTTAGCTTACGTCCTAACGTGATTGGGATATGCCATTATAACAGTATAGCATTGTGGCTAGCAGCGTAGTAACGTTAATGCTAGCAGAATGAATGGATGTAAACGTTATTTAACAGATTGCAGAATGGGTACAATACAATACGGCTCAATACAAACAATTGTTAAGGGAATGCAGACTGTTGTAGTTTGGAGTACTGGGTTCCTTATAACAATAACTTGACAACACATGATCTTAGTTTAACGGCAGCTACAGGCAATCTGAGGAGGACGCAGCTGATATCCTGTATAGGTCCAGCCAGGGGAGAATTTGGCATCTGTGTTTACTACTGCGCATGGGCGTTGGGCAAGAAACGGCTCCGTATCCGGCTCGCGCAAATTACAGGGCACCATTTTCGGCGAGTTTCCAAAAACGAAAACACCCTTTCAGCGTTGCCACTAGGAAAACGTGTTCTCCTGCCAAAACGGCGTTTCTTTTTAACTTGGACATGCAAACGTAATCATTCGAAAATACAACGTTGCTGTTTTACCCCAGTGTAACCATGGCCTCAATAAAGAAAACCCTCTGAGGGAGTGGACGCCCCAATCTTCTTTAAACCAGAACAGCTCTGCTGAGGATCACTGTCATAGCAATTTTGAAATAGTTGCTAATAATTGATAAGCCCACCAATTTAGTATGTGTCTCAAATGAGACTTGACATACTCTGCCCTGGGTTTTGATGCAGGCTTGAGTAGGCCCCTGTCTTGGATTCAAGTGAAGCGGTCTTGACCCGGCCACTGGATTAAAAACAGCTGTGTCCTGATGACTCAGTGAGCTAAGGTGTGTATACCTTTAGGGTCATGGGTTTGAATCGAACTCAGAATCGTTGCATGTGTGACTCCCCCCCCCCCCCCCTCCAATATTCCTACCACTTGCCAGTTAATAAAACTGAAATGCCTAAAAAAATCGTAAAACAAACAACATAAAAATACTTCTTCTTAACCAACATTCCACTCATCTACATGTATGTCTCATCTGTCAATTCCTCTTAGTGTGTGTGTGTCTGTCTGTCTGTCTGTCTGTCTGTCTGTCTGTCTGTCTGTGTGTGTGTGTGTGTGTGTGTGTGTGTCTGTGTGTGTGTGTGTGTGTGTGTGTGTGTGTGTGTGTGTGTGTGTGTGTGTGTGTGTGTGCGTGTGCGTGTGCGCGTGCGTGCATGTACATAGAGTGATCTGTGTATATGTGTGAGTGGCACAATCCTCAGCATCACAAGGGGATCATCTGTTTCTTTCTTACACCAGTCTTTGCCTAATGCTCTTCTGTTTAGTCCTCCGGGTCTCCACTGTCAGTCTGATGAACAACCACACATTACATTAGACTACATCAAGACAACAATGGGGTGGAACTGCACCAGACAGGCTTCAGGCAAACCTCTCCTCTTTGACTGGGCTGACTTCTCTGTTTATGTTGCAGGCAAGGAGGGCTTTCTATTTGTTGGCATATATTGTTAAATGCACTCACGGTTGTTGTGTATTGTATGTAATAGTGAGACAATTTTGTGTTTGAAATGCTGCCATAAGTGAGGACATTCTCTCTGTTAACAGACAGTACCACTGCTTTTTATTTTTAACAAGTTAATCCAATCAAAAAGTAGAATAATATAGAACCCAATGAGGTGTTAATGTGTTCCAAGTGCAGCGCAATCTATCCCTACACATGTCTAACCCTAACCCTAATCTATCCCTATAGTGTCTAACCCTAACCCCAATCTATCCCTATAGCGTCTAACCCTAACCCTAATCTATCCCTATAGTGTCTAACCCTAACCCCAATCTATCCCTATAGCGTCTAACCCCAATCTATCACTATAGTGTCTAACCCTAACCCTAATCTATTCCTATATTATCCAACCCTAACACTAATGTATCCCTATAGTGTCTAACCCTAACCCCAATCTATCCCTATAGCGTCTAACCCCAATCTATCACTATAGTGTCTAACCCTAACCCTAATCTATTCCTATATTATCCAACCCTAACACTAATGTATCCCTATATGATCTAACCCTAATCTATCCCTATATTATCTAACCCTAACACTATCCCTGTATTCAACTAGAATAATTTGCATAATGAATTATTGTAATGTGTAATGTAATGTATAAAAAGGTATGCACCTGTATACATATGACTGTATACAGTTGACCTAGTTGCCACTACTCAGAGAGGCAGTGCCAAGTGATATAAATATTCATCAATGTTCCGTTTTATGTTTCTATAATTTATCACGTTGTGTATGTAGACATGTACAGTGAAATAGTGTTTATTTAATTTTTTTTATTCCACCTCAAAACCTTTTTTTTAACACCTAGAGATGTTGAAGTGCAGTCCTTTATTGCAAATATCATTGGTCTGTATGAAGGCCACATGGTAGTTCATATCTGGCAGCCTCAGGTGGGGGCACCATCTATCAGTTTTGTATCAACATCAACAAACAATATACATTTTCACGGTTGACTGTACACTTTTTATATTGAGAAACGACATGTACACAAACTGGCCATAAGAAGCAGGCAGATTATGGGCCCACCAATGGAAAGAGCTGGATAGCTGACAAGATATTTTAATATCAAGCCTCATCCATGAATGATAGCTGGGTGACGTGTCACAGACAGTACTAAATGTACCCATAAAACATCATAAAACCTGCCTGCACCCATCAAGCCTGTCCAAAGAAACAGTGGGTTAAAATAAAACATTTATGATTTATGAAAACGTGTGTGTGTGTGTGTGTGTGTGTGTGTGTGTGTGTGTGTGTGTGTGTGTGTGTGTGTGTGTGTGTGTGTGTGTGTGTGTGTGTGTGTGTGTGTGTGTGTGTGTGTGTGTGTGTGTGTGTGTGTGTGTGTGTGTGTGTGTGTGTGTGTGTGTGTGTGTGTGTGTGTGTGTGTGTGTGTGAAAGAGAGAGAGAGAGAGAGACACACAGACAGAGACAGACAGACAGAGAGGGATACTGAGTCCAGACAGAGACAGGCAGACAGAGAGGGAGACTGAGTCTAAAGGCCTCTGCATGCTACAGAAACTGCGAAGCAACTGCAACACAACATCGACAATGCAACAGTGTTGCAGACACTCTGCCTTTATGCTTCTGCAACATCGACGCGCAGCCTATGATGCAACATTGTACCCCGGATGTGCGGCGCGCGCCAAGCCCCGCTGCACACTCTAGCAATTACATAACGGATTTCCCTTCTCAACCATACGTTAGTATAATAATAGCCCTGTTTATGTTTGTTTTCGCTTGTGTTCTTGTATATAGTGTAATATAGTTATATCTACTTTAGTTAAGTTAAGTTTGTTTGTTAGTTAACTTAGTTAGTTCATTATTTTAGATTCGTTTTATAGTTTAGGTAACTTTCATTTTACGTTGGCTAACGTTGGTTTTACTTTAATGGGATGGACGTTAATGTGCAGATGCAAATACATCTGTTACAGCAACAGGCTATTGACGAGGAGGAGGAAGAGCTGCTTATTTTAATTGCAAGGAGAGAGAGAGTGTGTCGAAGACTATTTTTTTTGTCTCGCGCCAGGAACACTAGAAGTGACAGGCAGCCCCGCCCCCATTCACTACCAACCAATCACTGCTACGCAATATCAACGCAACGGTTGTTCAGATTAGATTTTGGGGAGAGGTACGCAACATCCTCGCAACACAGTCTACAAGACCCTCTGCAACATGTTGCGTTGAAGTCGCGCTGATGTTGTGTTGCAGTTGCTTTGCAGTTTCTGTAGCATGCAGAGGCCTTAAGAGAGAGAGAGAGACACACACACACAGACAGACAGAGACAGACAGAGAGGGAGACTGAGTCTAAGAGAGAGACAGAGACACACACACAGACAGACAGACAGACAGAGACAGGCAGACAGACAGAGAGGGAGAAAGACTGAGTCTAAGAGAGAGAGAGACACACACACACAGACAGACAGAGACAGACAGACAAAGAGGGAGACTGAGTCTAAGAGAGAGACAGAGACACACACAGACAGACAGAGACAGGCAGACAGAGAGGGAGAAAGACTGAGTCTAAGGGGCCTTTCTCACTCACCAATTGGGATCGAATCAGCGCCCCCGGGGACGGGGGAGTGTTCTCACTCAGACGGACACACCCCTTTTGGGAGCAAATCGGCGCTGATTCGTTTTTCCCCCCGCTGAACCTGGGACGCTTGGAATAGGTGGTTTCGGATGCGGGCCAGTGGGAGCAGGGGGCGTGACACACACAACGTCGTTACTGTAATGCTTTTCATGCTTGCTTGAATTTTGGGCAGATAAAACCACACAGCAACAACTGGACAATACCCACAAAAACGATATTTATGGGCAATTTGAGAGTTCAGACCTCAACCAAACAAGCATGTGGAGCCTCACAGCTCAGTGGGATGAAAACATGTAGCCACGTTACAAAGCACAGCACTTCTGGCTCGCATTAGGCCTGGCAATTTTTGTTTGCCATGCTATGTCTATACATTGGTTTCTTGTTTGAATGCATTTATTTCTATTAGACCAGTGGTGCCCAACCAGTCGGCCGTGGTCGACCAGTAGATCAATGACATTCAATATAATCGATGCGAGCAATGTTACTAGTAAAAGGCTAAGATAACTAGCGTTAGCCGTTAGCTTAGCGTTATCGTTAACCCTGCAAAACGCTCAAAAGTGGACTCTACAACAGAGTTCCATTCGTGAGAAAAGAGGCAGAAAAGAGGCAGAACACACAGTTAGGGCTGCAACTAATGACTAATTTGGTAGTCGACTAATCTGCCGATTATTTTTTCGATTAGTCGACTAATCGAAAACCAATGTAAACAACAAAAAAAATGATTTTTTTTTTTTTTTTTAATTACCTATCTTTGTGAAAGTGGCTTCTCAGCTCTGGTCCAGCTGAAGACAGAGCAGAGGAACAGATTGGACATTGAGCATGACCTCAGAGTTGCTTGTCTACCATCACCCCAGACTTTGAGACTCTTGTCAGGACCAAACAACAACATCATAACATGATGATCCCATAGCAAATTAAAATAATGACTCATGAAACATTTGAATTTGGATCTTTAAGCCACTTTAAATGAAAATGTATTTGAAGAACAATACAGCAATCACTCATAACAAGATAAATAAATTAAATAATACAAATTAAAGTGGAAGTGTACTTTAAATAACTTTTGTTTGCTGTGTGTGAGAGGAGTCCGTGTGTGTGTGTGTATGTGTGTGTGTCTTACTCTGATCGCTGTGTGAGTGAGAGGAGTGTGTGTACTGTGTAATTTGTGTGTGTGTCTTACTCTGATCGCTGTGTGAGTGAGAGGTGTGTACTGTGTAATTTGTGTATGTGTGTGTGTCTTACTCTGATCGCTGTGTGTGAGTGAGAGGAGTGTGAATGTGTGTGTGTCTTACTCTGATCGCTGTGTGTGAGAGAGAGGAGTGTGAATGTGTGTGTGTCTTACTCTGATCGCTGTGTGTGAGTGAGAGGAGTGTGTATGTGTGTGTGTCTTACTCTGATCGCTGTGTGTGAGTGAGAGGAGTGTGTATGTGTGTGTCTTACTCTGATCGCTGTGTGTGAGTGAGAGGAGTGCGTGTGTAATGTATTGTGTGTCTAGTCTGATCATCATCTCCTGCAGGGGAACAATGTTTTCAATGTCCAAAATTTGCTATGGGATCATCATGTTATGATGTTGTCTGGAACCCTGAGAAGCCACTCTCACAAAGATAGGTAGTGCACAAAAAAAAAAAAAAAATTAAATATTTTTTTTTTAAATGACTAATCGACGCAACAATTTCTCGTCAACGATTTTTTTATAATCGACGTCGTTGATTATGTCGACTAATCGTTGCAGCCCTACACACAGTGAATGTATCCGTTTTGTTTATTGCACGTTCTTTGCTGAAAAATAAGTGCTACAGGCTATACTAGACTAGGCTAAGCTAACTAGCGTTAGCGTTAGTCCTGGGAAACGCTCAAAAGCGAACTCTACAACACCATCCATTCGTGATAAAATGGGGTGGGTTATATTGACAAGGCTTGACAACAGAGGTTCAAATATAACTTCATATTTATTGGTTATTTGTTCATTTTATATCAGCATCCAGTCTCCGCCGTCGTGTTAAGACACTTCCTGTTTACATTTTCGAACGTGACATCATCGCCTACGGCAAGCGTAAACGCTCAAAAGGCAAACCGTAAACAGAACCCGGAGCGAACCAAGACTGAAGTGTGTACACAAACTAGAGGGGGGAGAGGGAGGAGGGAAGTTCGCATCAGATCTCGGAACGGGCTAGAACGGAATGGAATGGAAACGAATAGGTGAGTGAGAAAGGCCCCTAAGAGAGAGAGAGAGACACACACACACACAGACAGACAGAGACAGACAGACAGAGAGGGAGACTGAGTCTAAGAGAGAGACAGAGACACACACACAGACAGACAGACAGAGACAGGCAGACAGACAGACAGACAGACAGACAGACAGACAGACAGAGAGGGAGACTGAGTCTAAGAGAGAGACAGAGACACACACACAGACAGACAGACAGACAGACAGAGACAGGCAGACAGACAGACAGACAGAGAGGGAGACTGAGTCTAAGAGAGAGACATAGACACACACACAGACAGAGACAGGCAGACAGAGAGGGAGAAAGACTGAGTCTAAGAGAGAGAGAGAGAGAGAGACACACACACAGACAGACAGAGACAGACAGACAGAGAGGGAGAAAGACTGAGTCTAAGAGCGATAGAGAGTCATTCATCATCCACCTCGTGGGAATAATCTATCTCTTACTTGCCACAATCCTTGGCTCTTCTCCTGTGTTGTCTCCTGCGGGGTTTACTGGGCTTGCTCTTGATCGACTGACTGCTGCTGGAGAGGAGAGTGAAAATGTGGTATAATAGAGGCCTTGCATGGAATGTTTGTGTACTTCTCTTTCTGCCTGCGGGCAGCAAGAAACAACGGTTTATCTGTACAAAACAATGGTTGCTATGTGTTGATTTATGAGAAATTATATATTAACAAAAACATAATAATTTGGTGTTTTATTACTGGATCTTGTAAATAATTCACAGTAAAACAGTAATATGCTTTTCCAGTGTTTTTATCCAGTCTACCACTGCACATAAATTAGGCATTTTCCTTTGAAAGTGGTTACCAATGGTTACAAGGGGCCGTCCTGGAAGAAAGAGAAGTACACAAACATTCCACGCTAGGCGTCTATTCACATTATGGAATAAGTGACAGGATTGTCAAGAATACGGGACAAAAAGAAAGATTTATTTCAACTAACCTTTCATTATTCAAGTGTGTCGTCCTGCGTCTAAAAGAAAATAATTATTTTGTTTGTCAGCTGGAGAGGGCTAGGTTCTTACATTGTATTTGGTTGATATTATGAATAATATCAGACTTTGTTGAGGTTGTTGTTCTGGCATCTGAAATGTGTTCTGTGTGGGTGTCCTGAAGGC
Source organism: Notolepis coatsorum (assembly GCF_963971535.1). Taxonomy (NCBI): domain Eukaryota; kingdom Metazoa; phylum Chordata; class Actinopteri; order Aulopiformes; family Paralepididae; genus Notolepis; species Notolepis coatsorum. The sequence goes on along the minus strand of NC_140169.1, from coordinate 113,227,439 downwards.
ATATATACCAGCATTCACATTATTATTATTTATTATTATTATTATTATTATTATTATTATTATTATTATTATTATTATTATTATTATTATTATTATTATTATTATTATTATTATTATTATTATTATTATTATTATTATTTATATACCTGCATTCACATTCCCGGTGCTCAACGAACGTGAGCTCCACATACTGCCCAGATCTCTCTGTCGGATTGATCCTCAGCAGCTGAAACACAAAGGAAAGGTTGAAAACCTCTGCAGAACCATATTTCATACAAACGTAAAAGCACTATGTTTGGCATTCTGATGAATGTTTAATATGATGTGTTTAATGTCAACATGTATCCTGGGGACTATAGCTGTCTTTGTTACAAAGAGCACATGTCTGTTGGATGTTCTGTTTACACGCCTGCAGTGGTGGAACAAGTACCCAAATCCTTTACCTGAGAAAAGGAGAAATACCTGGTATGACAAGTATGAAACGGCTTGATATAAAATGCACTCAAGTATCCAAATCAAAAGTACTTAATTTCTTGTCCTCGTATAAAGAAGCATTCCATCAGAATGCATTAACCTCTGTTAATTAAACTAAATGTGTTGGTGGTCCAGTTATAATTGTCCTTGTGGCTTCCTCATTAAGTTGGCTGGACCAAAGTGAAAAACTTTTTTCATTTTATATTAAATGATTGCATATTTTTTAACGTGAAATCCTTTAATTAAAAGTAACTACTACAGTCAAGTGTTGTAGAAAAATGTAATGAGTAAAAAAGTAGGGTATTTGCCTTGAACTTTAATGAGTAAAAGTATTAAGTGCCCTACAATGGGAATAAGCTACTCAAGAAGAGTACAGGTACCTCACAAATGTATTTATCCCTTTAACCCTTTTACCACCACACTACCAAAATGGTTAACTCTTTCACAACTACACTACAGAAGGTTAACCCTTTCACTACCACATTACAGAAGGTTAACCCTTTCACTACCACACTACAGAGCAGTCTGTAGTGTGTTAGTGAAAGGGTTAACCTTCTGTAGTGTGGTAGTGAAAGGGTTAAATTGTTTTGATAATCACATTAGTGTGATTCGAATTTTGACAACTGAACACTCTAATGATGATGTCACACGGAAACGTCTGGAAAAGAAACCCCCACCTCAAAGGGAGCTACTTGAGTGAAAAGCACTTGGTTTACTTTCCACACACCTGCATGGTGGCGTTGCTCGTGAGGGTGGGGCGGCACTCCAAGTTCTCGTCGCCACAGCAACCGGAACATCGCCAGAGTGGGACGCAGGCCGGGCTGAAGATGTGCTCCACCTCCCCGGGGTACTCGGCTTGCACCTCCACCAGGAGCTCCAGGGAGCGGCAGAGGCTCCGCCTCCACACCTCGTGGAAGGATATGACTGAAACGAGAGTTATCTAACCGGTCGGTTTGATGTTCACATCGATGGCTCAGGGGAGTAATTGCAGGGAGAGAGGCGGGCACATGCCTTGGTATCTAGTGCACCCGCAGAGTGGTACAGGTCACCACTGAGCAGCTCGACTGGAGCAGTTAAATGCTTTGCTCAAGGGCACTTAAGTGGTAGTTGTTTAGTTTGGAGGAAGAACAACAGAATAGTGACAATCTACATACTGTCTATTCATGAACAATTTAGGATGACTCTTACCTTTTGAGCGAACCTCAACTGGAGGGTGAGAATTCTGCAAAAACATGGATAATAATGGAGGGGGGGGGGGTAAGTTTCAGCAAATTAATGTAATATATTATGTAAACGTAAACATTACAAACAAGACAAAGAGGCTTGTTCTGTTAAAGGTCAGTTCTGATGAAGGTGAATACATGATTTGTTTTTTTTACAAGTACTCCAAGAGCAGTGTAATGTAAAGTCTAAAAATATGAATGATAATAAAATAATAATAATATTAAATTAAAGTAAAGCCTTCAAGCTACAATGTGCTTCACAAGTTCTAAGATGAACAGCATAATAACAAGTACACATTATACACAATCAAACAGCACAATAACAAGTACACACTATGCAAAACCTAAAACAGCACAATAACAAGTACACATTATACACAACCTAACAGCACAATATAAAGGACACACTATGCAAAACCTAAAACAGCACAATATCAAGTGCACAAGTAAAACAGCTTAAATATGCCTAAGGGTAAAGGTAGGTTTTCAGGAGCTTCAAATTAGCAACTGAACCAGACGATCTGATCATATTCATGGGGAGGAGGCCGTTCCGTTACTTTGACCCATTTCAGAGAAGAGAATAACGGAGAGCAAAGTGAATGGCCAAAGTGACCTCTGATATTGATAGCCCCATCGTAGATTGGCACAGTTACATAATATACATAAATATACAGCGCTTACAACAGAAGATGTTTCATTAAGCAGTTGAGGAGCTCCCTCTTGTGGTAAAACGAGAGACCATAGGTATGAACAATGATGTCGCCTGTAGCCTACTTGAGACAGAGAGGGGATCATTATATTACTGCTTTCTATGAAACAACATATGGTTTGGACTGCATTTATATAGCACTTTTATCCAAAGCGCTTTACAACTTATGCCTTACATTCACCCATTCACGGTGGAGGCAACCAGGCAAAGTGCCAACCTGCTCATCGGGTTAAGTGTTTTGCTCAAGGACACTCCAACACGCTTCTGGGAGGAGCCATAATCTAACCGAGAACCAGACGACTGCTCTAGCTCCTGAGCCACTGTCACCCGCATATAAATCTGTGCTGCAGACTGATAACAATAAGGTTGTCTGTCTGCCTTGTCTATATAAATCTGTGCAGACTGATAACAATTTTAAGGTCGTCTGTCTGCCTCGTCTATCTCTCTGTCTCTGAAAATATCATGGCCTCTGCCCTCAATAAGCAAAAAATAGTTCTAAGTACTGTATGCAAACTAACATTGCCTATTCCCTTGGGTTAACCCAAACAAAACAAGTTCACGTAAGGCCTCTGAGTCTAATGAGGAATAGCATCTCTGGGAGAAGTCTAAACATTTCTCCTTCTCTGGACGAGTTCAGTGTGCCACGGGGGTTACGTTTTTGTTCTCGCCAGTTGTTTTCTCAGGCTCTTGTCAGCTCAGCGGCTTTCTGAGGCACAGTTTAAGTAGTGGGTTGGATGAACTTGGCATCGTGAAGCATACGCTGTCCCGGTCACGGGTCGGAGCCTCATGTGAACCCAATATGAAAGTCCCTGAAAATATTCCTAATCACACTAAAATGACTGTGATATTTGTTTTGTTAAAATCAGAAACATCAGATTTTGGGACTCTACAGAAGCCACTGTGAAAGCCTTTACAATCAATCTACACAGAGCCGTGAATGATCAGCTCACAAGAGCAGCTTGATTGTGTCTTCCTGAGGAACGAGTCCGTGCTTTTTATCCTTGATCATACAGAAGACATCATTGGCATATAATTCATAATAATAATTCAAAAGCTTTTCATGTGTGTCACAGGAATTGTCCAAATCTTCCAACCGCACAACGTTCACCCAGCAAAAAAAAGATTGGATCCCCTTGTTGTGATTGGAGTGATTTACCGGCTGGTCTCATAAACTCTGATAGCTTCATAAAACCAAATATTCAACAGGGTCAATGGCCCAATATATTACGATGATTAAGGAGCTTACTCTACTCAGTGTTTGTGGTCAATGAGAGTCGCATGCCAAAACGGACTAAAATTTTAATTCTGTGCAAAGGAAAGGAAAAGTAATTGAATTTCCTGCTTAAATCATTACAGTAATCGCATGAGCACTTGAGTGTGGACCTAGAGGCATGCCTGCTGAACGTACGCTATAGGTCTTTGTATGTCCCTCTGGGAGACACTCGAACATATCAGCAATTCATGAACAAACGGGAACAAAAACACAACATTTGCCCAAACAGTGTGAGACAGTGCTCAGAGACAATGGGCAAAGAGACCCAGTTCTTTGGTCCGTGACCTTAAACTGAGCTCCGACAGTTTTTGAGTAGTCATCCGTGACCCCTGTGTTTCCTGGTGGAGAGAGTGTCCAGGCGCTCTGCACCGTGGGTTGGATTCAACATGAGTTTTGGCTGAGAGTCCGGGAACCAACAAGCCCAGCGGGGAGCCGGGACTGTCCCCCTGCTTGTCTAGGGGCCCTGTATTCCAGATCAAAAAGCAAAGACTCCTAACATTTATCATAGTGGGAGTTTTTCCCACCTCTCTCCATTACAATCTCTGTGGACGTGGCTCCATATACACCCGCTATACCCACAATAGTCATGTTTCTTTGTTTGATTTAACGAACCCCCCAAAACAACAAGAATCACAGAAACACGAGCCTTTGCCTGATTTATTCTTTTTCTCTTTAATCTCTACACCCCCCCCCCCGCGCCTCCTCCGTCAGTCCGTTTTTTATCTCTCAGCTCCTCTCTCCCATTACCGTTCATAAATGTCACAGTGACTCTGTGATACGGGCGCCGCTCAGACAATAATAAATATTTTTCCGTGGGGTTTTTGATGCCTGTACTCCACGCCGCGGCCCCATCTGGCGTGCTTTCAAAGCCTCTAATAAATCAGATCACCACATACTCTGCCGAGTCGGCGAGGGGGATATGAGATACTTCTCACGTCAGCTGGTTCTGCACCACATCTGGGACGCCTCTTTCTTTTTTTGCGTGTCCAAGGCAAGCTTGGCCCCAAAGGTGCAAGTTTGTCTTCTCATCGATGTATAGCCTTGTTTAAAGGGGAACACGACTGAAATGAAGAATGCCAATATGTTATTTCCAGGGCCTTCAGTCAATATTTTTGGACACAAGCTACTCTCAGAGAAGTAAGACTCAAACTTGTGATGTCATCAAGTATATAACGTCTTCTGTAGTCATGTTCACTTCTGAAACAGAAACTGTACCTGTATACTCAGAACATTCCCACTGGGTGCTCTCAGTGTCACCCATAACACCTCTCCGTGGAGTAGCTTCAGACTTGATGAACTGATGACATCACAACAAGTTTGAGTTTTAGCACTCTGGAGTCTTAAGACGATTGGAATAACATGCATCAATTCTTAAATTCGGTGTAGTTCCCCTTTAAGTGTTCCTTCTCCTCCACCCTAATTGGCACGTTTAAGCTTAAAGGGGAAGGGAGGGGTATCTAAGATGCATGCCTCTACGGACACCGTTCCTTTTGTCTGGGAGCTACTGTATCCATCTCAGAGAGTGAACATGCTGGTTTGGCTCCCTGCAGTGGCACAGTATGAAGTACTGTATATAGCCCCGCTTCCTCCTTGCAGATGGGAGCTCCTCATTACCACAGCATCACAAGTTCAACTCCCTCTGGCATAGAGAAGCGCAAAGAGTCAGGAAAACCGCATCAACTCTGCATCAACTCCGCATCAACCTAAACGCACTGGGGGAACATTTGGAAGCACTGCAGATGGCTGACTTTGCCAGCAATTATGACTGCATCGCCCCCTCCAGGGTGTTGTCGTTCGTTATAGGTCTTAGGCCTTGGGCGATGTAGCTAACCCTGCTTCATTAGGGTAGCAGGCTGACAAATATATGACTGAGTTAAATGTTAATGACATGCTTTATTATTGTCCCATTTCCCAACCTGCCACCCTGCTCCAGGCAATATGTTACCCATCTACACTACACAGTCTTGATGGTGTATAATGGCCTCACAGAAAGGAGTGCTGGTCTGTCATCATAATGACCAACGTAACATCTGACGTATGGAGATGTAAATTGCTAGTTTCCTGCAAGTGTTCAGTTAACAGTAACACGGAGATGTTTATGATTATATAATAACAGGGATACCACCCCCCTCTATCCTCTCAAACTGTCCACTGTAATTACCGTAATACACTTCTGCATCCCCGGAGGAGCTTCAATGTAATCTCACTATACGATGATGTGTCATCCATCCCTGCTGTGTGTAGTACAGCAGTCTGTATAGCTCTTATTATTGGCTTAGCGGGGGAGGGATCACCTGTACGAAGCTTACTGTACTCTGTATGTCTAATGTAAAACCCAGCAGTTATGGATCTCGAAAACATAAACATTCTAAATAGGCCCCTTTGTATTTCCTGTTGCAATGTTTGTTAATACGCTGACAGGACATACACAGGGGCCAGAGCTGTTCCCTATAGCAATGGAGAAGCAACAGAATACTTCTGAAGAAAGGTCTATAGTCCCTCCAAATCATCTCTATAACAGGAAATCATCTAGCAAGTCAATTTATCCTCAACATGTGATATCAATGCAACAAGCAATTTTGCTCTCAACACAGTGATGCTTGACTGCAGTTATGTAAACTTCTATATCTTTATCTGGATGCAGCTGAATCCCAGCTGGTGGAGCACTATACTGTAAATACAACAACATCCCTAGTGTCTAGTGGGTCTGCTTGAGTAAATATCTGTAGACATGTGAATAATTACAACGAGTAGCCACTCTAAACAGCACTTCAAACATCCCAGTTCACTAAATACACACAGAAGCTGCTGCAGGTGTATCTAGGCTATAGTGGCAGTTAGCCAATACTACAAGTGGCTGGAGAAGGCTGGGGTTTAACAGGCACCCTCCACTCTCTCACGGTCCAGGAATGAAGGGGGACAAAATGCTCTTTGAATGTGACTCTTATTACTTTTTCCACGTGAATTGGTAATAGGAGTCACATTCTCTGTCGGGGAGGAAAGTAGAAATTAGGCAGCTATAAGTGGGAGTTTATTGCTAAGTAGACAGATAGAATGCAACGTTAACACCTGATAATACAATGATACTTAGCAACATTATATGATATCACTGGAGTTATCAAGACCATGAGCTCGAACTGACACATTTAAATTCATAACTTCAAACAACAACAAAATGTCTACAGTGAATGCCATATTTTGGTCGATGGCGTATAATCCTCAATTACAAGGCTATTATTAGGATGTCGCCTATTGAGAAAAGTGTCATCAAAGCAGTGACAGACACATCAAGTTCAAACACGGAGCATGTGATGAATGTATATTTGAATTACCTGAACAGGTGTTAATTGCGTCAGAAGAACGGCTAAAAGTTGTGAAACCACGATGAAACTTTGCATAATGCCAGGTATAAATATGCTAGTCTTGACGGTGGCTCGTTAAAATGCCAGATACAGGTCAAAAGTGGCTGTAAGTAGCAGACGCGAGTGAGGCTGAGAGGATGCGCACATTGTCCCCCTGTGCGCTCCTGGCAAGAAAGAAGCGCTGTGCGGCACTTCTATTACCATCGCTGCTAACAGACCAGCCTGCCCTGTGCTATCAAGCAGCCATTGAGAGGCAAGCAAAACCGAGACAGCCTAGAAACTTAAAAAATAATGCAGGCCCATTGACCGATGTTTAGGGAGGCGCGCCCCCCCTCCCCCCCCCCCCCTCTCTCTCTGTCTCTCTCTCTCTCTCTCTCTCTCTCTCTCTCTCTCTCTCTCTCTCTCTCTCTCTCTCTCTCTCTCTCTCTCTCTCTCTCTCTCTCTCTCTTTCTCTCTCTCTCTCTCTCTCTCTCTCTCTCTCTCTCTCTCTCTCTCTCTCTCTCTCTCTCTCTCTCTCTCTCTCTCTCTCTCTCTCTGTGATTAATTAGGCTACGCCTATAAAAAAGAACATTCAGTTTTCACATAATGTTTCAATATAAATACACTTTTTGAGTGAGTATTGAATTGTAATGCAGAGATGTTTGACTAGTGTTATGTCTAATAGATGATATACTCATCATTGTCTAGTTGCAACACTTTTGAGTTAATTCATCCAAAAGTGTTAAAGGAGATGCTCTACTCAAGATACATAGGCTATTCCACAATGCTATCACAATACACAAAAACATTAACTCTTTGCCCGCCAAACCAGAGAAAAGTCGGGTTTCGTCACCAACCGTTGAGCGCCAAACCCGACTTTTCTCTGGTTTTGATAATTATTTTTTTTATCTACTTTTTCTCCCCATTTTCTCCCTTCCCCAATTTCGTATTGTCCAATTCTACCCTCCCCTGTCTCGAACGTTGGTAGGCCATGCCTCCCACAAGCCGGCTGCAATGTGGACGAAGCCTTGCATCACGTGTCCCCTCCGGTACTCGAGGAGGCAGCCGGACCTAAAACATGCTTTTGGTAACGATCGCAGTTTCGGGGTAAGACGACCCCCCCCCCCCCCCCCCCTTGGTGATTTTGTGAAGACACATATGTATGGTATATACCTTTGATATGGGAGTATTTGGGGTTTCAGGCGAGCAACCCGAACGATTTGGGCATAATGTATATAGCGCGTCATATCTCGCGATCTATGAAAAAAGACTGGATTATTTTGGAAAGGGGCGATGTAGCGTGTAATAGCGCACAAACTACAGTATGTAGAAATGAATGGTTAGTCAGTGATGGACTATGAACAATGCCTGTCAAATGAGCCATATTGTCTCCATAGCTATAATACAGAACACACGATGGGTCCGCAAACATCGCTAAAATTGTCAATAACGCTGGCGCCATTGAGTAAAGATGGGAAAAGAGCGTGGCAGTCAATGAGTTAAGCTGATGGATGTTCGTGTAAGCGCTTACACCAAATAGGGATGCTCGATATTGGCTTTTTTACCGATACCGATATACCGATATTGTCCAACTCTTAATTTCCGATACCAATATCAACCGATATCAACCGATACCTCTCTGGACTCCATCTACACCTCACGCACTCACGCACTCTCACCCCCTCTGGTAAAATAGTCAACGATCCCTCTCACCCAGCACACCACTTATTCCAGCACATGTCCTCAGGTCGCTACAGGTCCATTCTAACCAGACACACACGCTTCACAAACAGTTTTTTCCCCACAGCAGTCCGAACTCTGAACACCCTGGCCCGCCCCCCTTTGCACAGACGGGCAAGCATCTGTCACTGACTGACACTGTTACCGTGACTGTCCTGTATGTATTTATGTATATATGTATTTATTGTGTGGATTGGAGGTGGGAGGGGGGCGTTTGATGTTTGATGTCTGATGTTTCATGTTGATGTAACCAGTGCTTAACAATCTGTACCACAAACAATTACCACCAACCATCGTTGTGTGGCATTAAAGTATCTTGTATCTTGTACCGATATATGCAGGGTTTCCCCCCCCCAAAAAACGGAATAATTTCAGGTAATTAACATTACATATCTCTTGTCGTGTAATTAACACAACATTATGCATACTTTGACAATAAATAAAATAATAATTTGTTCTTACTTGCTTGCATGGGTAAATAAAGGTTAAATAAATGTAAAAAAGAAAAAAAATATTTCTTTTGAAAACCGATAGCGATATTTTCCGATATCACATTTTTATCCCAATATCGGCCGATAATATCGGTAGGCCGATAATATCGGACATCCCTACGAAATGAGGTTGTACAGACCGGCTAGTAATAGCGGAATATAAATCTCATTGTGTTGTGAACTCAACATGTTATGGCTTTAAAAAGTCTTAATTTAAAGGGGCACTTCACCAAAAAACAATGCTGATTTTTATTTTGCACACAATCTCAGACACATCCAAAAACTCTAAACTGTTTTGTACACATTCATTTAGTTTGACAGTTATTGAAAGTAAATTAGTTTGAATATGGCCACCAGCAATCCTTATGTTGTGTTAATTACAGCCCAATTAAATAATAAGGTGGCAGTCCCTATAAGACAAGGTATTTTTCATCTACATCATGTAATTAACACAACACAAGGATTCAATGTCCACGATGACATCACTGGTCACCATATTCAAACAAATTTCCTCTCAATAACTGTCGAACCAAATGAATGTGTGCAAAATCGTTTAGAGGTTTTGGATGCGTGTGAGATTGGCATTGATTGGCATTGTTTTTTTTTGGTGCTCACTTTAGCAAGATAAACTAAAACTGTGACATAGAGTTGTGACCCAAGGGTTAACAAATTAATATAATAAGATGAATATAGCTATAACTATACTTCACCCTTGGCTTTGAGGCTCTCTATTGTATTGTTTGGTGAAGTTACTTACTACACCCCCTTTTCCTCTACTACAGTGTGACTAGTGAAAGCTGTTCTCTGTCTGTCGTTCACCTGCCACCCGAGAGACTGTTTACACGGTCAGACTCATATGGCGACACCTTGAGGAAGATAAAGCCTTTCAAATAGAGCTAAACCCACTGCCCACAGTCAGCCCCTCTTTCTCTGTGAGTATAGTTTCTCTTTCTCTAGTCATGTGAAGGAGCTGTCATTTAAAGGGTTATCCATTGTTTATACACTCTAGAGTGTGGTCTGGACTGAGGACAGGCGCAAACATGAGCTTATCATCCCCACTGGTCCAAGAATGAGCAGAATGTCTGCGACGGATCCTCCTTCATTCCATCTAGTCGTTCTGCGGAGGAGGGATTGTCATTAGGAACTTTGGTCTCTGAGTGCAGAGTAAGAATAATTCATATTCAAGTCCTTTATTTAATTGTTTCCATTTTAGGTTACTTGATACTCTACACATACTCAAAGCATTTTCTCTTACTTTCTTTTAAGAAAAAATGATCACAGGAAATGTGTTCATCAGTTCATAACTATGATTAATGTCATGGATTAATCATGTCATGGAAGAATACTGTGTGTCGTTCGAATACCGCGGTACACGAACCATTCCCTCCCAGAGCAAGATAATAACCACGCTTTTATTTTGTAATGTCGTCCAGAGACAATACCGTGAGCTACGCCACTGAGAGTAAACTGGAGACTTGCTTGCAACATAGTGGCCCCTGCAAGGCTAACTGACCCCCTGAGACAGGGAACCGTATGACTATGAGTCTGTTTTGAAAAATGCTTTCTGGAAAGCCCATGTGTTTAGTTGTCAACTTAATCCAAATCAATGTGAATATGACATGCAACCCCAAAGTGCTCTGTATCTTTTAATGATGAATGTACTGTAGATAACGTTTCAACTTACCGTCTGTACATAGGTTTGAAAACACTGTTGTTGTTCTTAAAACAGACTTATATGGTATAAACAAATGATTGGTTCTGGTCTACAGATGTGTGTGCAGTGTGCACATTGTTCTGCAACTCTGGCTTTGCTTGCTTTTCTTTTCTTTATAAGGAAAAGCTCAAAACATAGGTGGCATTATAGCTATGTTTCACCCGTTGAATGGGCCCCACTCGCTAGCAGGGCCCCGGATTGATAAAGCAAACACACCCTGGATTGATAAAGCAAATGCGCTCACTGTGCCAATGTGGATAACTGATTCGTGCTGGAAACGCTTGAGAAGGCACATCACCAACACAGAAAGATGTTTACTGACCAAGTCTTTCACCTTGTAGAAGGAACCGTGCTCCTGACATAAACCAAGTACCTCTACATTAACATTTAATCATTTAGTTGACACTTTTATCCAAAGTGACTGACAAGTTCTGAATTTACATCAAGTAGTGTAAATCTCCAGGGTCTAGTTGAGCTGTGTCATGGTGAGTTTGGCACAGTGGCTACAGTAGCTTCCTGCCTTATGTGCAAATTAGCCTAAAACATTATATTTTCATTGGCTTCCTATTGTGATTCTGGGTGAGGTAGAATATAATTAAGCAATAGCTCACTGCATACCTTTACACAATAAAAACTGAATATGGTACAGATAATTATGTTGTATATCATTGGTCTAAAAAGCAAAGATCTCTATGTGCTCAGCTGAGATCAGGTAGAGGTATTTCTTTTTTTTTTATCCACTTTTTCTCCTTATTTTCTATTTTTCTCCCATCCCAATTTTGCCTCGCCAATTCTCCCTTCAATTCTCCCCTCCCCTGTCTCGAACGTTGCTAGACTATGCCTCCCACTGGTCGGCTGCAGTGAGGACCAAGCCTTGCATCACGTGTCCCCTTCGGTACACAAGGAGGCAGCTGTTGCATCTTTTCACCTGAACAGCGTGATCTCTCAGTGGCAAGGAGTAACGCTAACGCGTGGGAGGCTCACGCTGCCCCCGATACTTCCTGATTCTGCTGTACAGGCGCACCAACCGACCTGTAGGAGTCGCTGTCCACAACGTCCAATCCCCACCCACCGGCTTTCCCACCCCTAACACAGCCAATTGTGTTAGTATGAATGACCAGCCAAGCCGGTAGCAACACAGAGAGCTGGGCTCGAACCCAGCATCTCCTGCGTTAGTGGCGAGCGCCTTGCCGCCTGGTAGAGGTATTTCTGAGGAGAGACCAGTTGACTGTTGAAACTGGACAATATATTAATCTAGAAGAACACATGTGGATTTGTCCAACTTGTCTAAATTATCTAGAAAATGACTTCCATTTAGTTTTCTGCTGCCCTTTGTATTGTGACCTGCGCGATGCTTTGTTTAGTAAGATACAAATTCAAGAGATTCATTTTGTAAATATGAATGATGCACAAATGGATTATGAATGGCTGTTCACACATGCATGTAAATTAGCCAGTTATCTGGAGAACTCCTGGAGAAAAGCTCTTAATCAAGACGATCCGTAGATATGTAACAGTCTTTCTATGTCAACACTTTATTTATTAATTTTCTATTTTGTATCTTTTCTATTCCTTTTTCCACATGCTCTGTATCAATACTGGAAGATGCATGTTTTATAAGATAGTGGTGTCTTGTCATCCCAATTAGGATCGGCCAAATATTTGGCATGACACAGAAATAAAAAATAAACTATATGCTTCTTTATCTGGAAGGATTAATAAATGCATTATTACTCTAAAATATCTATTTCTCTATTCCTCTAATCAATTATAGTTCATGTTGATCTTGATTCCCATTCAGATATGGCTTAAAGGGGAACTACACCCAATTTAAGAATGTATACATGTTATTCCATGGTCTAAGACAGTCCAAAAATATTAGTGAAAACAAACAACTCTCTCTCCCTAATGCAATTGAGTGCTAAAACTCAAACTTGTGATGTCATCAAGTGTGAAGTGTGGAGCTGCTCCATAGACAATGAATTGGGTAAGATGGTAAAGGAGACACTGAGAGCACCCAGGGGAATGTTCTATGTATACGGATACATTTTCTGTTTCAGAAGTGAAAACACTATATAACATAGAATAAAGGTAATTTGAGGATAAAAACGTATAATAACAACGATTCTGTGGGTCCACAAAATCAGTCTCCCATTCATTGTCTATGGAGCAGCTCCAGAATGTAAAAATGACGACATCACACATTTGTTACTTCTCTGGTTTCTGGCTTTTGGAAAGTGTAGCTTATTTTCACAAATATTGATTGAGTGTTCAGTAGAGTGCAAATCTCCGCCAGGCAGCCATGCCCTAATAATAAACATAGCTCCAAGCGGCAATTCCGGGGTTCAAGCCAACATGGATGGTTAAGATTTCAAAGTAATTTCACACACATGGTTCAACAAAAAACCTGCAAGTTTTGTAATGATTGGAAAAAAAATTGTTTATGTATAGTCTGATTTGTGTGTGTAACTTATGCCACATCCATTTTTTGCATTTGTAGCGCCCCCCCTAGTTGTCAATTTGAGTGAAACCTTCAGGGTATGTGCCAAACACTTATATGGACATATCCTGTAAGTTGTGTGATGATAGGTCCAGCGGTTGTTGACTTTAGTCTATTTATGTGCTGAGCCACGCTCTTTTGAAGTTTATTGGTCAATATCTTCAAAACATAATTATATATGAACAAGCTTGTTCCAATAATTATCCATTATACACTGTACATTGGAATACTGACAAAGCCATACTTGGTCATTTACTGTACAACTGGGTTAGGACATTTGTAGGGGCCAGTTTCGAATTGCAGTCTCCCGTAGGTGCTCTTTGAGAGTTTTTTTGAAAGTGGGTAGTGATTCACATTCCTTTACAGCTGTGGGTAGGGCGTTCCACATTGATGTGGCATAATTGCGAAACGTGTTTAGTCCCTTGTTTGAGCCGAATCTGGGTTTAACATGATTTGTGGGGCTCCCTCTGGTGTTGTGGTCGTGGTATTCACTGACCTTTGGGAAGTATTTTGACATGTACATGGGTACCTTGGTCGTGTAGTGTATCTTGTAGACTGGGCCCATTGCAAGTTGCTGTACTCTGTCGTCTACTCTAAGCCATCCTAGGTTGTCAAAGTGGGCAGGGGTGAGGTGGGTTCTAGGAGTCAGGTCAAGCAGTAGTCTGACTAGTTTGTTTTGAGATGTTTGTAATTTGTTTTTTAGTGCCTTTGAGGTGCTTTGGTACCATGAGGTGCAAGCATAGTCGTAGTACCCTTGTATGAGTGCTCCTGCCAGAGTCCTCAGGGTGTTCTTGTTTACCAGAGAGGAGATCCGGTACAAGAATCAAGTTCGTTGGTTGACTTTTTTTTATTACATTGGATGCCATTTTGTCACAGGAAAGATTAGCCTCTAGGATGGAACCCAGTTATGTAATTTCATCTTTCCTTGTGACAATATTGTCACCCACTGTAACTGAGAAGCCGTCGGCCTTGATGAGTTTGTTATTTGAACCGAAGAGAATGGACTCTGTTTTGCCCATGTGTAATGATAGTTTGTTGTCGGCGAGCCATATGCAGATTTTGCCTAGTTCCGAGCTGAGGGCTTTTTCAACCTGTAACTTGTTCTTGTCAGAGACCAGCAGGGCTGAGTCGTCCGCAAACAGGAACAAGTTGCAGTCACAAGCTGACGACATGTCATTTGCATAAATTAGGAATAGTAGCGGTCCTAGTATGCTTCCTTGTGGAACTGGCAGGTACTAGGGCTGGGGGGGAAAAGTCCATACAGAGATTGTGATATTTTGCATGCATGGTGATATCTTAGCAACACTGACACTGAAGTATCGATATATTAAAAACATATTAATATTTTTGCTTGATTATCCCATTTTGCTGCAATGAAAATGATTGGACTGAGGTGACTGAAAACTGTATCTTATTAGATGAAACAGATACATAATTTCAGTTGAAAAAAAGGTAATAAATCGTAATATATTGAGATATTCTTGCTGTAGATATCTCTAGATAAATCACATCGAGATAAGTAAGAGCCCATACCTTTAGGCACATTTTATCCGGTTGAATCCAGCGTGATGCTATCAGCTTTTTAGCAGCCGTAAGACCGGACAAAATTAGTCTCTTTAGCTGTTTAGTAGCTGCTATTTGAGAAACATCATTCAACAACAATACAGAAGGCAGTACAGAATGTATGTTCAGAAATAAAAATTCTGATAATTGCGTTGTTACTTCTTCCCAGAATATCTTAACAGGGGGGCATTCCCAGTACATATGTATAAATGTACCGATATCGCCCCTTGAACACAAGGAGCATAGAGAGTATTGTTTAAGCCCCATTCTGTTAAATTTTATAGGAGTCAGGTAAGTCCTATGAATATAATTAAGATTAATCTGTTGATGATCCGGGTTGCGTGACACTAGTCGAACGTTTGCCCAGACTTCTTGCCAATCAAAATCCACTTCCAAGTCTGGTATATCCCTCCTCCAGACTGAGTCTAGGGGGAGGACTCCATACGAAGAAGTAAGTAAGTGATGATAAAAGTCTGATACGAAGCCTCTCGATGTCTCCCTTTCATAGAAGAATTTGTGATATCTGTGGTATCTTTAATGGGACTCCATGAGCTTTCAAAGTAGCTAATAACTGTATATAGAAATAATAAGTGGAGTTGGTGAGGTTAAATTTGTTATAAATTTCATGATAGCTACAGAAACCCCGTTCGTTGAAGATATCTCCCAATGTATGTATGCCTTGCTTTTCCCATTTGGGATATCTGATAGTGCATTGTTATTGAATAGGGGAGTATGGCTATGCCATTTATGTGGGTTAGTGCATTTTTTCTGTGTGTCACGCCATATCCGAATTACATGTGTAATAAGAGAACCAAATTTCAAGTCGCATTCAGTGGCGGCTCGCCACTAGGGGCGCTGGGGCGCCGCCCCCCCCTGGTTAACCCTGGTTAAAAGAGAGAAGAAGAAATATTTATTTTTATTTTTATTTTTTATAGCCCTATAAATAATATAAACATGTTTAAAATGAATAATATTTATTCATTTTAAGTATGTTTGTGTTTCCAATGCACAATATAACATTAATATATCAATTTTTTTTTTTCATGAACAGGGAGTGAATGTCTGCTAGAGAATAATACCGCCTCTATACTTTCCATAGCCGCATTTCTCCTGGGCTAGACGCATAGCGCTCACAGTGGGCGTGCACTGGTTTCATCGCTGTACTGTCGCAGCCAATCAGTGCGTAATTCGCTGTGCGTTGAAATATGATGTATTATGATGGAAACCGGGCGCGTTTTGAAGCGGTCTATATCATTCTAAGCAAGCAGCGTCAATAATTTCCGTAGCCGCATTCCTCTGAGACGCTCTCTGATTGGCCGACGTCAGTTTCTACACTGGGAAAGCCTAGCCACTCTTCGTTCGAAGTAGGTTTGGTAACGTTAGAGTTTGTCTTAGAGCGTGACGGCAAGTTCTTTCGACGGTTAAGCTTAGGCACTCTTTCAAAGTTGGTTAATGTTAGAGTTTGTCTTAGAGCAGGGCGATAGAACGCCAGGTAGTTTGCAGGCTGTTCGACGCGGAAATGGGCAAAGACAGACTCATTCATTCATCCATCACAGTACTGTTGTGTTGTGCTAACAAGCTAATAGCTGGATGCAGTCTGGACAGTGTGGATATACATCAATGGTCTGGGACTGTGGGACAACAGTGGACATAATTATACACTTTATCAAGCCCTCCTCGACCACGTAAACAGTGAGTTAATTCGGTCTCTCTCTCTCTCTCTCGCTCTCTCTCTGTTGTTGTTAATTTGACGCATAATGGATGAATGAATGAATGGTAACTTGTTTAAAATGACAAGATATATATATATGTGTTCATTATTGCATTGATCATACGTGTACTAGTGTAGTAACTCGACTTAACGCTGGTAACGTTATGTCGTCAGCTGTCCACTTGGTCAGCTGTGAGCTGTCCACTTGCCCCCCTTCACCCCCCCCACCCGCGACTACCCAAGTGTAATTCACACCGGCCGCTACTGGTCGCATTGCTTAATTGATAATTTGGTGTATACTATATCCTGCAGTCTATGTGGTGCCACTATGTTTTCTTCTAATGTTCTCCAGGATACAGATGCTTGAGAATCAAACCAGGTGATCAGTGGTCTTAAAGAGAACGCTTTAAAATAGTGGTAGAAGTGGGGCGGCTACGTGGCGTAGTGGGCGAGGCGCTCGCCACGAAATCTGCTTTCAGTTTAGCTGGTCGTTCATACTAATACACATTGGCCGTATTAGGGGGTGGGAAACTGATGGGTGGGGATCGGGCGTTGTGGACAGAGACTCCTACAGGTCGGTTGGTGCGCCTGCGCAGTGGAATCAGGAAGTGTCTGGGGCAGCGTGAGCCTCCCACGCGTTACTCCTCACCACTGAGAGATCGAGCTGCGCAGGTGAAAAGATGCGACTGCTGTTACCTCAAGTACCGGAGGGGACTTGTGCTATGTATGACTTAGTCCACATTGCAGCCGGCTTGTGGGAGGCAAGAAACAGCGTTCGTGACAGGGGAGGGTTGAATTGGATGATACGAAATTGGGATGGGAGAAAATATAGAAAAAAATGGGAGAAAAAGTGGATACAAAAAAAATAGTGGTAGAAGTCTGGAAATGCTAAACCTCCGTCGGCTTTGTTTCTCTGTGCGGTGGATCTTTTTATTCGTGGAGGTTTGTTGTTCCAAATAAATGTATATGCGGTGGAGTGTAATTTTTTCCAGTAACCATCAGGGGGAGGTAACGGTAACATTGAACTAAAGAAGTTGATTCTAGGTAAGACATCCATCTTAACTATTGATACTCGGGCCTGTACTGAGTTTTTAAGTTTTGACCACCTGTCAAAGTCATTTGTGATCCTATCTTGGAGTCTTGTATAATTATACTTCACCGTTTGGCATATAGTAGGGAATATTTCAACTCCAAGACATCTAAAGTGTTCTACCATTGGTATACTTCCTGGAAGGATTGTAGTCTTCGCAGAGACATTAAGTGGGAGGAAGGCCGATTTTGGCCATTTTATCCTAAATCCCGATAGATTGCCAAAATCCTCACTAAGTTCCTCTAATGTAATAGGTGTATCTAACTGTTTAGCGTCTTCCATTGAGAGTTTAGGTAGGTTAATTTGATTAAGAAATGTATCCAGTTTATTTTGATCGAAAACCATTTCATACAAGTTGGAGTAAAACTCTTTGAAAGTCTCGTAAACTTTTTTTGGGGTCTGTAACAAGTCCTTGTTGGTCCTTAATAGTAGGGATATCTGCAAATTTTGCGTTGGATCGTATCTTCATAGCTAGTAGGTGACTTGGTGCATAACCTTTTTCACAAATAAATAATAATAAAGTGCAAAACAGGGCAGAACAGTGAGACAACGATAAGACAATAAAGTGCAGTGGTTGGAGACATGTATTACAGTGCAAAGTTAAAAAGTCCAAAAGTCCAGCCCTAGCAGCTCGCCATAGAGGGGGGGGGGGGGGGGGGGGGGGGGGGGTGGAGCAGGGGGACACCTGACTCGTTTACCAGGCGAGCTGCTGAGGGGAAGAAGCTGAGTCTATGATGGGTTTTAAGTGTCTTGGGCAGCCGTAGCCGCCTGCCATGGGGGAGCATGGTGAAGAGGCCGTGACCCGGGTGGGCGGGGTCTGCCATGATCTTCCTCGCCCTCCTCAAGCCCTAGTGGAATGTAGGGACTCGAGGGAGGGAAGGGAGCAGCCGATCACCCTCTCCGCCGAGCGTATCACCCGCTGCAGCTTGGCCTTGTCCCTGACCATGGCTGCAGGGAACCAGGTGATGATGGAGAGGGTTGTGACTCTAGTATTGTAATAATATCATATTATGGGGCCTCTGGTGATTCCCACCACTCAATGAATCAATATTTCAATATCCTTTTTCCTTACCTTTGATTAGTCGTATATACAAATAAAAATAAAAATACAAATTGCTCACTACTAATCAATGCATCATCATACATAAAAAAGCACATATTAAATGTTTTGCACTGTTGCAGTTGCTGTTAAATGTTATAGGCTATCTATGTTATTTAATGTTGTAACTTTCCTTTTTATTACTTGATTGCTGTTGATTGTCTTGTTCTTTTTTTGTATTTTATTTTTGTATTATTTTTTTTAAACAAACGTATAAACAAACATGACAACACACGATAAGATATACAAGCATTATTAACAGTGCACATCCAATAAAATCACCATTTAGTTAAATGTCTTATACAGGATATACCCCTAATACCTGCTATCTAATACCCTACACACATATGCTCTAGCTCGTACCCCCCCCCCCCTCCCGGACCCCTTATTGGATAATCCATCCATTATCCCTCGCTCCTAACCAGACACTACCATTATATGCTAGCTTTTATTCTCTCCACCACTTCTAACCACATTGTCATTTTGGATTCATTGAGACCCAGAATTCTTGCTGTAGATATTTCTTGATAAATCACATCGAGATATGTAATAATCCAGACCTTTCGGCAAATTTTTTCCGGTTGGAACCATCGTGATGCTATCAGCTTTTTAGCCACTGTGATACCCGATAAAACCAATCTCTTTAGCTGTGGATGTACTGCACACTCAAAAACATCATTCAGCAGTAATACAGAGGGGTGTACAGGTATATTCAGAGTTAAGAGATTTGATAATTGCTGGGTCACCTCTTTCCAGAATATCTTAACTGGTGGGCAGTCCCAGTACATGTGCATAAATGTCCCCTCGTCCCCATTTGTACATAAGGAGCATTTGGAGTCTTGTTTAAGACCCATTTTGTTCAGTCTTATAGGAGTCAAGTATGTCCTGTGAATATAGTTAAGATTGATTTGTTGATGGTCCGGGTTCCTTGATGTAAATCGAACATTTGCCCAGGCTTCTTGCCAATCAAAATCACTTTCCAGGTCTGGTATATCCCTCCTCCAGACAGAGTCTAGGTGGAGGGTTTCATACGAGGACGTTAGTAATTGATGATAAAAATCTGAAACAAAACCTCTCGATGTCTCTCTTTCATAGAAGAATTTGTGGTATCTGTGGTGTTCAATTTGTATCTTTAATGGAACACCGTGAGACTTCAAACATAACAATAACTGTGCGTAAAAATAATGTGTGGACTCGGTGAGATTAATTTTTTTGCGTATTTCTTCATAACTACAAACACCCTGTTTGTTAAAAACATCACCTAATGAGTGTATGCCTTGCTTTTCCCATATAGGGAATCTTATAGGTCGTTTTCCAATCAAGAGTGCATTGTTATTGAATAAGGGAGTATGATTATGCCATTTTATGTGGGTTAGAATATTTTTTCTGTGTTTCACGCCATATCCGGATCGCATGAGTAATTATGGGGCCAAATTTCCGTTCGCATTGCTTAATTGATAATTTAGTGTATGCTATGTCCTTCAGTCTATGTGGGGCTACTATATTTTCTTCTAAATTTCTCCAGGATACTAATGCTTGGGGATCAAACCATGTTGTCAATGGTCTTAAAGTGTACGCCTTAAAATAGTGGAAAAAATCTGGAAATGCCATACCACCATCTGCTTTGTTTCTCTGTGCGATGGATCTTTTTATACGTGGTGGTTTGTTATTCCAAATAAATTTGTATGTGGAGGAGTGTAATTTTTTCCAGTAACCCTCTGGAGGGGGTAACGGTAGCATTGAGCTTAAGAAGTTGATTCTAGGTAGTACGTCCATCTTAACTATTGATATCCGTGCCTGTACTGAGTTTTTAAGTTTTGACCACCTGTCAAGGTCGTCTTTGATTTTGTTTTGGATTGTCTTGTTCTTTTACATCCATTTACAGTCATTTACTACAGCCTTTCAGTCAATTTAGGATTTAGCCCATTTCTCTCTCTCCCCTGTGTGTGTGTGTGTGTGTGTGTGTGTGTGTGTGTGTGTGTGTGTGTGTGTGTGTGTGTGTGTAAGTTAAATTATTTTTGCAGGATAAACCCCTTGCGATGTAGCATCTAATTTTCAAGGCTGTCCTGCAACATGAAACACAATACACAGCAACACCACCAACAACAACAACAACAACAACAACAACATAACATATATGACTGTTAATCAAAAATAAAAATAAAACAATGGATCACCAAATATATAATGTAATATATATATATATATAATTAAATTAATTTGAAGCATGAGCAGCTAGCTTTAAGATAGGCAAATAAGGTTGTTTTAAATATACCAAATTAAGTTAGTACATTATACTATAAGTGCTTGATTTGTCTTGTTCTGCAGTGAAATGCCCATATTTGAGGTGGATAAAGTGCTTGACAGGTTAAATCATCGCTGTAATTCAAGGGGTTTATCAAGAGGTTTATTTGTCACATACATACCAGGGCATACAGTGAAATTCAATAATTCTGTTGAATCATAGTATATTTCACTCAGTGGTAGAACATTATTAATTGTATTGGTTATAATACAATGAATAGCTCAACACCTGGTATTAAACCGTCTATCTTTCATTCCTGTTTTTAAGACTACAAATGTACAACCCTAACCCTTGACTAAAATGTTCACAAACATTGCAAATGTAAACAAACTTCCCGCATTGGAAGAATTCATGTTAAAACTCATGTTTACCTCTTACACACTTTCGGCCTCTGTATCAAAGGCTCAAACAATGAATTTCAGTGTGAAAACAATGTCTTCAATCCAATATATCACTATGTACGCAATGTGCGTAGTGGGGTGCCAGTGTTTCGACAAGAGGCAGCATACTGCCATCACGGATTGGGCCTTTAAGTAAAGTAACACATTTGTGTACTACTTCCACTAATGCTCTTAGGGCTTGGCCCACAAGTAGGTGTCCTAAAGGCATGCTTCTATTTTTATTTTTTTTAATCCTGAATGATTTACAGGCTAATTAGCTCGTGTGTTTTGAAAGAGTGTCTGCGGGGAGGATAACCAAGATAGATGATTCATCCCTCTCGCCCCTTTCACTCCCCACACATGCTGTGATAATGGCCTGCAAGGGTTTTCATATGGGAAAAGTCATACTTCTCTAACCTCATACATGTGTTTAATGGATATATGAATAATGCACTGGCCACATACACACACATGCATTCAATCATCATGGGTGCAACCATGTACACACACACACACACGTGCCTTGTAATATCCCTGATGTAAGTGATTTTGCTGATCTGTGTTATGAATGCGTCCTATGGGCATATAGTAGCTCACCCTCTGTCCTGTATAGGAGTCAGGGAGACATCCTCCACCCACTCAGCGCCCTCTGACCACGGGTCGCACGGCCAGCTGCTGCTTCCTGTCCCTGGGAACCACGTCGACGCCCAGGTCCCAGGCCACCCCCCCAGTCCCCAGCAAGACAAGAGGGGTGAGGGGGACGAGGAGGAGGGTTGTGGGCAGACGGAGCAACAGCTGGTGGTACAGTCCACCATGAGATCTTCCCGTCTCCATCGCCCCCAGATGTGGACTATGGCTTTGGCTGTGTGACAGCCGGTCATCTGCTGGGTCATCTGTGGAGCCTCTGACGTACATATCCTTCAGTCATTCACATTTGTGTACTTTGTGTATATCGTTTCCGGTTGCTCGTAACACATTAGGCATGTGTCCATGGGTGTGAGGATTCTGTAGTCCACACTGATCGCACAAATTTTTTATTATGCTCTGCCTCAAAGTCACAAACAGGCCTAGCGTGGGTTCAACTTCATTCTTCCAAGGTTTTCTCTCCAAAATCATTCCAAAGCAGGGGAAACATGTTTTTACGCAATAAATATAGTTTCTTTCGAATTCTCTCAACGTGGAGATGAATCCTCAGGAGAAGCGGTTTGACCTCTGCCTTTCAGGGTCAGTACTGTCCTGTCAGCTTTACAGCTGCTATGATAGGTGGTCCTGCAAGACAGTATATCACCCTGGAGAACGGTTTGGAAAGGTCAATAAGAGAGAGAGAGAGGATATTTATGCCAGTTGCTCATGTCAGTGATCAGAATCCAAAGTGGAGCCCATTTCCCAGCCTTACTGCCAGCCTCTGGCCCCAGGTGTATGATGGTTAATGACGCTGTTTCCCAAGCAGTAGCAAGGTCCAGGCAGTTCCATGATCCTATGATTAATGAAACCACAAGTACAATGGCCTTCTGGGACACACTCATTACACCCACAAACACAGTGACCCAACTAGATCTTCCCCTGATACAAGTGCATTGTGGGTAAATAAATACCAACATCAAATATGTCTCACAATGTATATACGTGGGGAAATGCTGATTTAAGTACTGAATCATGTAAATCAATAAAATGTGATTGATCATAAATATGAAATTGAGGTAACTTGGCAGTATGAGGCCCTCTTGTGGTGGTGGTAGCAGCGTATGCACATCCTTGACAGATGTCCGTTTCCACATTAATTTCATCAACAGGGCAAGTGGCCTGTCTGTAGACCAGGCAGATTAGCTTTGCATTGATTTAATATCACAATAAAACTCAAGCATGTATAAGACACTCTGCACTGTTACTTAAGTATAAGACACTCTGCACTGCTACTGAAGTACAAGACACTCTGCACTGAAGTATATAAAACACTACACTGCCACTGAAGTAAAAGACACTCTGCACTAGGGCTGCAGGATTCATCTGGAAAAAAAATACCACGATCTCGATTAGACCTATGCAATCTCATTTTTAAATTAGGACGATGAACTTTTTTTAAATGAGGAAAAATAAGAATCGTGATCTCAATTCTTAGAGAAAAATCGTGATTCACATTTGAGCAAGAATCGTGCAGCCCTACTCTGCACTGCCATTAAAGTTAATCAATCGATGTGGCTGATATTCTCTGAGGTTATAGAGCCATTTACTGTCAAAAGTACCTTTATTATTGCTTGTTGTCTTCAAATTCTGTGATGTTGCATTTCTGTAGTATGACAGAATACGTATTCAAAGGGTATGTTCCCCGTTTGGCTACAGCTTGTGCACTATATTGAATCATGTTTAAAAAGGCGCAGACTGAACGTTCTTAATCCTTCTCAGAAAATGATGTAAAGAGAAGTTTGAGATGCTGCTTTTAACTCGTGAGAAAGTATTCCCCAATCTGTCTGTGTCACATCAGTGGGAATATATGACTGACAACTTTACTGGTCTTGCGGGACAGGAATATCACTCTTCAAAAAAGACAGGTGCCTCAAAACTGTCTTCAAACATCACGCCTGAGTGCTCGCTCCTCTCTTGACAACACCATATGGACAAATATGGAGCGAAAGAGTTTTCATCTTCAGAAGATCCCACTCTGTGTCTCATCGTAGGAGCCTCAGGAGGACGGGGAGGAAATCTCCCGAGACGACTTTCTGAAGACGCTCTGAGGAAAACAAACTGGCCACATGAGGAAAACGCACAGGTTTGACAGCTGAAGTGTGAGGGGGAAAAGTTACATTCATTCAAATGAAAAAAGCCACCATTGCTAACAGGATTCCAGGAATGTTTATTTATATTTATATAGTGTTTGAATTCAGGTGTTGCAGAGCAAGAGAGAGTTGACCAATGCTATTCTTTTTAATTACACAGACAAACCTCTTTACATGGCAAAGACACAATAAATAAAAGGTACTTAATCCTTGTTGCAAAACAGTATAGGAGAGTTGCATTAAAGATTACACAGAACCATCTGACAGATATATTTATACACCAGACAGTTAATTAGGCAATTATTTTTGAAAAACAATGGCTCCTCTACCAGGTTGACCTATGTTTTCTGTACAATTGGGATTGAGCTCAATGTGGGGAAACCCAAGGAAAACTGATTCCACACCACTGTCTGGAAACGTGGAGCAGGTTAATGCTGAAAACATAGCCGTCTCCATTACAGTATTTCAGACTGTAAACTGAAACCAACTGCTCTACCTGAACTCTTGACCGCTGCATCGTCATTCATCTCAAACAGACAAAAGAATGATATATTTTTCTAGCTGTGTTCTAAGACGGCACAGTACGTTGGTGTTGTACTCATAGTATTTCTCATGGTGTCTCCATTTCCCACCAGTATGGAGCGAAGCGGCAAACGCGGCTCGTTGATCACGGTTGTCTGTCACTGAATAATAATCACCTGTTATTTGATCACAATCACGCGTTGTTCGCCTACCAAGATGTCTGTGATAATTATATCATGGCATGATATGAATAAGCTGGGCTGGCTGGCGGCGTGAGAGACTTTGTCGTTACAAGAAGCGGAAAAGAGATGAATAAAAAATAAAAAAAACACTACGGGGCCTTTTCAATTACTTGATTTCATTCAAAGTAATCTTTTATGACTATAAAACAGTGAAAATGGCTACCATCCACAGGCTTTCATTTTAAATCCTTATCATGAAGATCAATTTAGATCATGCCTGGGGAGAAATTGGGCAATTGTCAAAACAGCCATCAGTCCAGTAGGAGCAGTCCAATCATCTACCTCTATGGCATCACTGCATAGGAAGAGAGGGGGGCAAGGGCGGCTACGTGGCGTAGTGGGCAAGGCGCTCGCCACGAATGCGGAGACGCTGGGCTCGCCTGTTCGAGCCCAGCGCTCCACATTGCTTTCAGTTTAGCTGGTCGTTCATACTAATACACATTGGCCGTATTAGGGGGTGGGAAACTGATGGGTGGGGATCGGGCGTTGTGGACAGCGACTCCTACAGGTCGGTTGGTGCGCCTGCGCAGTAGAATCAGGAAGTGTCGGGGGCAGCGTGAGCCTCCCACGCGTTACTCCTCTCCACTGAGAGATCGAGCTGCGCAGGTGAAAAGATGCGACTGCTGTTACCTCAAGTACCGGAGGGGACTTGTGCTATGTATGACTTAGTCCACATTGCAGCCGGCTTGTGGGAGGCAAGAAACAGCGTTCGTGACAGGGGAGGGTTGAATTGGATGATACAAAATTGGGATGGGAGAAAATATAGAAAATGGGAGAAAAAGTGGATAAAAAAAAAGGAAGAGAGGGGGGCAGACGTGTGAGTGGGGACGCACAACTTTTTATAAAAAAAGCAGCCAGCACTGTTCATAGCATCAACCGCACGGGACAGCGTTGATTTTAACCTACTTGGAGTGCCAGATGAGTGGGGCTTACTGCATCGTGGGCGACTCAAGACAGTATCACAGAAAAGTCGACCAAATTGACTTTCAAATTAATCAACACTTTCCTGCGCTCGTCGTGTTCCTTCTGTGTGACACACTCTGTCCATCTGGTACTACGAACACGTAAAAAACTAAAACAAATGCAGAGAAGGATTTGAGTTACCATGGAGTACACGTCTGGTGTCAACAACAGGTTAGTCAGACTCTGTATGGAGACTTCACATGTGAAATGACTGAGCGGTCTGGAACAGACAGTTTGACTCTACTTCTCCGTGGAGAAGGCTCTCTTCATGAGCGGAGGCGGGGTCTTCCCTGCGTCGTAGACCGACTCGGGAGGCGGGGAGCTGAGGCAGCACCAGTCTGGGACGCGACCCGTCTGGCTGTAATAATCCCTCGACACCGACCGGCTGCCCAGGATGTCCTGCAGGGCTCCGAAAATGGCACCTAGAGGAGGAGGAGGGGTTGGGGGGGGGGGTACAGGACAGAGCAGGACAATAAGTCAGGAGGTTCTTAAAGAGATTAGATTTCACTCTAGTGTGACATTTGGTCGTTCTTCCACGTGTGTCCTTGTGCGGGCAGAGACACTATGTGTAATGAGGAGAGGGGAGCACTGCGGTAGTTTTGAACGGAGAGATCCGAAACGCTAAAGATGGCAGTGACGACAAAATCACTTGCTACAAAACGACAATGTTCAGAGACAATGATTAAATGTGATGTAATTTTATGTTGGATAAAATTATGATTTACTGCATTTTGAGGTGATGTGTGAGTTTTAAAGATGCTCAAAAGGCTGGGAATCTCACAGTGAGTGGTTGCCATGGTAACTTAGGACTCTGTGGCAGGTGGCACATGAGTAGAAGGTGGTGGAAAAAAATATTTCTTTACCACAAAAGTGTAGTTTTTTTTATATGAAAGAAAAATAATATTATGTATAAAAAATACAGATGTCCCCTAGACGGCAGCAGAGTGAACCGACTCGTCTTTAGGGAGACTTTGGTGTGTGTTCACCAACAGTCAAGACTACAGTACAGTATATATTGACCATCTGAGTTATAATAGGTTCTTAAATCTTTTCAGTCCTGGAGACAATAAGGAGACATTTTGTCTGCAACGAGGGTAATACAGATTAACAACTCAATGAAAGGAATGAAGCGGTCATCCTAAACATTCTTTCTAATGGAATGAGAAGTGTGGTCTCTTCCCCTCTGGAGCCAGGCTCATGAAAACATATTACTGCCAACAGATAAAGGCCTGAATCCAACTTTGGGTCCAGGGGTTTGGGCTAGGGGATTCATATAGACTCCGCTTGCAACTGGAATTCAATACATTTTGTTGTTGCTCTTGGGTTCATTTTAAGTCTAACAGATGCCCCAATATTCTCTTCCCGGCGTAGAAGGTATTAAATGGCCACGTTTGCCGATTTTCAACCTTAAGCCTATCGTGCAGCTGTGAGGAGGACATGTGATTTAGACAGCCACATGTAATTGTGATAATTGGGACATAAAAACGTACCAATGTGTTCCATGTCTCGAGAGTTTGGTCGCATCGTCTCCCCTCTTCCCCAAACTCCAATATGTGATTTCACCTGGCAGAGAGCCTCTAGTAAACTGCAGACACTATTTCTTTTTTTTTTATCTACTTTTTCTCCCATCCCAATTTCGTATTATCCAATTCTACCCTCCCCTGTCTCGAACGTTGTTAGACCATGCCTCCCACTGGTCGGCTGCAATGTGGACCAAGCCTTGCATCACGTATCCCCTCCGGTACACAAGGAGGCAGCTGTCACATCTTTTCACCTGAACAGCGCAATCTCTCAGTGGCGAGGAGTAACGCGTGGGAGGCTCACGCTGCCCCCGTTGCTTCCTGATTCTGCTGTACAGGCGCACCAACCGACCTGTAGGAGTCGCTGTCCACAACGTCCGATCCCCACCCACCGGCTTTCCCACCCCCTAATACTGCCAATTGTATTAGTATGAACGAGGGGCAACGCAGCTGAGCGGAACACGTTGGTAAGTTTTATGTCCGAGAATCACGTCCTCCTCGCAACAGAACCATAGGATTCAGGTTCAAAATCTGCAAAATAACTCTTTAAGTAGAATCTCATGTAGAAGTCGGCATTTAGAAGATTGATATTATTAAAATAGGGATTGGGAAAGCTGACATCACATTTCTGGGGCAAGTGGGCATCTGTAGAGGATCACTCCGGCTAACTTGATTTTTGGGTTCAAATATGGTAAGGAATGAAGTACAGTATCCGTTTTTGTTGAAGTATCTGATTGATTCATTTTACCACCACTGACAGTCACACGGCATCATTTCACTTCCTGGATTGTATTTTTCTCTCTCTTTGTCTTGTCTTTCTAACACAAATATAAGTCAACACCCTGACTTTGTAAGCACTGCCTGATCAGCAGGTACTAAATTTTAGAAGGAGCACTCAGGCAGAACCCCTCCCTCCCCACCGCCCCCGTGTCTGACCTCCAAGCCAGGCGGTACAGTTGGGCTTGGCAGGCGGAGAGTGCATGCGGAAGCTCTTGGTGGCCAGGGCGTTGCGGTACTTGGGTTTCTCCACCAGGAGGCGTATTTCAGCCAGAAGCCGGTGCAGGAAACCAGGCAGCATGGCCGTGCCTCCGATCACCACCAGGTTCTCAGACAGGACTTTACGGGTATCAATTGGGCACTATGGAGTAAAAAATAAACAGACGCAAGCACACGCATGCACAGACGCACACATATGGACAGTCAAAAAGACACAGACACACATACAGCAAACAGATTAGACAAGGTGCATTGGTATGGAATGATTAAATCTAGTCTAACCTATGTTGGGAGACCATAGATTATATTAGGTTTGCAAACAGGACATGTGAGCCTCTCAGCCCTATTTATCCAAATGGGATTAGAGGGCATTTTGAAGATTGATATTAAAATAGGGATTGGGAAAGCTGACATCACATTTCTGGGGCAAGTGGGCATCTGTAGACTAGAGGATCACTCCGGCTGACTTGATTTTTGGGTTCAAATATGGTTTGGAAGTTTGCTGTGGGAGAAACCTTCTTTCACTACATCCCTTCCTCCCTTATTGTATATTTAGCAGTTTTAGCGATTTCTCAGTGTAAATTAATGTAAGTGATTCATTCACTAAAGATGGCAACTGGGGTCTGTAGCTACGTAGAACTACAACCCACTTCCTGAGCCATATACTGGGGCTAAGCTTCTAAAAAAAATTGAAATATGCATTAAGACACGTTTCACAACTCTTACGATATACACATCTTTTACTTTGTTTTAAATTGGAGTGCTTTTAATTGGATCCACGCCACCAGCCACCATCCAACTGTGCAGCGAGAGGTGGGAGGAACCGGCTATACCAATACAGCACGGACGCGATGCACCGCAAGTCATTTGCCTGAGTGCAGACTAAGGCATAAGCAAATTGTGATGGATGAGGGCCGCGGCCGCCGACTGCACTGCAGAATCTCTTCTACGGGATACGAGCTCTGCTGAAGCCTCAGGAGACGGGCCTAACGTCAGTGTAGCCAGCATGTCGTGCACTATTGTGCAGCTGGCTGTAGTACTGCCACTAATCCAGGGAGACCGGTGAATGGGGAGTGGGGTCTACACTGCTCAGACAATGAATAAGTGGGGAGGCTAGAGGAAGAGGAATGATCTCCCGCTAGGCCTATTGAGAGTAATGAGGTGCGCTGGCCCCCCGACCCGGTCCGACTGGACCCTCCTTCAGCGGAAAACAACCAAACAAGCGAGGTACGCTCGTCTCATCGGAGCTTTCACGGGAGAGCGTTGCCATAGCAACAGGGTTATCCAAGCCCATTATAAATACCGTCGTCGTCATAGTATAGGGGAGACACAGAGCTGCACGCCTGCAGGGTGACAATAGACTTGTGTCTGGTGAAGGTCACTCTGGAGGACAAAGGTTCTTCAGATCTGAGAGATGTGCCATCAGTTGCCATTATGTTGACTGGCTGTTCTTTTTGGGCCATTTGTTGGGATGAAAACCTCGTTCCCTGCCACATGCCCATACAGGCAAATGGCATTTCTAGTTTTCTGGTTGACTGCATCAAAGAGCACAGGCTAGTAATAATTCTCAGCTTGTTTGATCACATAGGTGGGGTTTCCTGCATCAGATTAATTCAGAGCGTGTCAGGTAACTTGTCAATTAGGCTTGCAGTGGTCTTTTTGTGTGTGCAAATAATAGAAATAAAACGTGTTAGTAAATGTTTGCATATCAGTACCCACATTCAAATAGAAACCGCAAATTAGTAAAATGTATTATCAGGCGTGTAAGAGACAACATTAAACTTGACATGTCTGCGTGGACAGCAGCTATTTTTAGGCTTCACTTTCACTTTTAGAGTAGTTTTTTTTTTTCTTCTTTTTTTTTTGTCTTTTCCCTCCTCCATTTTCCTCCGATTTTCTCCCATCCCAATGTTAGTCGTTATGCCAATTCCCAATCCCCTTCCTGGTCGCTGCGCACTTACCCCCCACAGTCGGTCTGGGAGAGTGGAGGCTATCACGTGCTTCCTCTGACACACGTCTAGCCAATCAACCGCTTCTTTTCACCTGGCAGCGCGGATTCTCATTGAGAGGGCGTAGCGTGTGGAAGGATCACACTATCCCATTCAAGTCCTATCCGCGCTTAGCAGGCGCCCCGACCGAACTGTAGGAGTCGCTGTTTACAACGACCCCGACCCACCCCGCCAGCCTCTCCCACCCTCTAATACTGCCAATTGTATTAGTGTGAACGGCCAGCCAAGCTGGTGACAACCCCGGAGCTGTGAGCTGGATTCGAACAGGCGAATCTAGCCGCTCCGGGGTTTGGTGACGAACGCAATCTCCGTTACGCCACCTGACCGCCCCACTTTTAGAGTAGTTTTAACTTCACGTGAAGGAGAGAAAGAAGCTCTAGAGACGAAACAACACGTTACACAACGATAGTGGAGGAATTGGAAATATTTCAGATCAAAAACCAGCAGCAGTGAAAGCTCGACTGGAGGAGCGCAGAGGACCAGCCCAGACCAGCAGCATTATGTTTGCGCAGTATGTGATCAATGCACTACATTAATCCATTTGTCAATGAACAAATAGAAAAGTGATGGAAGGTATTACTATCCGTTGGTTTATTTTTTTATTAGAACCTAACGTCAACTCTGTCTGTCCAACAAATGGATACTACTAGTCATTGAAAATGTATTAAAAACAGATGTAGACGGACAGACACAGCAGACCAATTTAGCCACATAACGTCAAAGTAAGCGCTCTACAGATATTGAGTGTAATTTTGTAAAATGTCCGGTCTCACCGGTAACATCGGCGTTGTCATGAGTTTATTAGTCATGGGAAATTCCACATTACCATGGCAACCCTATTGTCAATCACAGAAAAGGTCTACTACTAGAACTAATTTGACTTGTCTCGGCTCTCTGGCACTCATTATGGGAAACCACCCACCCAATCTGGTACTCCAAGCAGATTAAAACACCAAAATAATTTCTGCTAATTCTATTTTCACCCAGGCCTGTTGGTCACGTTACCTTGACCAGAGAATCAAGTATCAGGGTGGCTATGCTCTTCTCTTCGTTGTCCTGTTCAAACAACATCTCCATTACAGAATCCCTGAAAAACAAAGAGTTCATCAGCCACAAGATGGACCACCGTCCTTCAGAGAGACTAGGAGACCAGTCCCTGACGCTGACGCCTATCAGATTAGTCAGAAACTATGAGCCATTTCAGTCCAAAACCACTTACATCAGTGTTTTGGTTTTTGAGATGTTCGAATTGAGAATTGTTAGTTATTTGTTAGCAATGCTAGAAGAAGCTTTTTATTTTTTTTTATAAACAAAAGCAAAACACATTTAAGTCCTTCAGTATACCGGTAGTTATCAGAGCAGTCTTCAACTCTAGCATTTCTTAGTCGATTAAAAAAATCACAAGACTTTGTAAACTAATTGATTTGTTACTTTATTACTCTGTTGATTTTTCTGACTTTCAGGAAATAACTCATTCCGCATGGAAGAACAAGCATAAAGAAGTCTTGGGTCAATTAAAACCAAACCGATCAACTAATCCTAATAATTATCTATGTGGAGAATCAGTTAGCGACCTGTTTGGAAAGTGCTATGTGTGATCTTTGGAAGGTGCTATGTGTGATTTTTCAGAGAACTTGTGAAAGACCCTTCTGACTTCCACCACAAGCTTAGTGTGATACTCAAAAATGCTAATAATTTCAACTCATTATCCTGTTAAAAAGTTACCTTAAAAAAGGACAGATATGTGTGATAAACAATCCAGATACAATAAACAACAAGAAGCAAATATTTAAAGCTTGGAATATTTCTACATTTGACTAAATAGCAAAGCACCAGGGTTCAGCTTTCTAGATCCTATGCTCAGCATCATGCCGTGTAGATCATCAGTAGATCGCTAGGACATAGATCTACCTGATCGGTCCCTTGATGTGCAGGATCTTCTCCCCATTCAATGGGTAATCAACATCAGGCGGGGGAGTAGGGCGCTACAATTACATGAAGAAGTACAGGACATTGTTACAAAAATCTAGTTATACTAGCATACATTAGGATTGACAAGGGTCAGGTAGGATTTATCAGACATAGTGCAGGTAGCCAGGTACTGTAGAATATAAACTAATCGGGCGGCTAAGTGGCGCAGTGGGAAAGGCGCTCGCCACTAACGCAGGAGATGCTGGGTTCGAGCCCAGCTCTCGGCGTTGCTACCAGCTTGGCTGGTCGTTCATACTAACACAATTGGCAGTGTTAAGGCCCTCCCATAGTCGAGCAGACTGTACACAGAGCAGACTCCGCGGAGGTCCGCGCGGCTCTTTGAGCTTTGATCTCAGCGGACAGCAGACCCACAGGTGCGAAGCTACTATTTTCTGACGCGCGGACATCCGCGCCGCTGACTTGGTGTCACACAAAACGCTGCTTGGCGTTTTGGTTGACATCGAACTGCATTTAATGTGACGCCGATCTGCATTTTACTCTGACCACTCGCTCCGTGCCAAGAGAGATGTTTGAATGGCTTTTCTAAATGAAGTGTGTAAAATTGCCAGTTTTATTTAGAAATATTGGAAACGGAGATAACATAGAATGTTATCTCCGTTTCCAATATTTTTAAATAAAACTGGTGGTTTTATTTCATGCAATGCGTGTTTCATTTCAGCACCACGCGCTGTCCACCTCAAGCCTATACGGTACATTGCATCTCGCTACCTGTTATTCAAGTGCGTAAAACTTTTTTTGTGGGAAATGTAGTAAAACTGGTGCGAGAAATGTAGGAAATAGAACGCGGACGTCCGCTGAGATCTGCTCGACTATGAAAGCTCAAAGAGCCGCGCGGACCTCCGCGGAGTCTGCTCTGTGTACAGTCTGCTCGACTATGGGAGCACCTTTAGAGGGCGGGAAAGCTGGTGGGTGGGGATTGGACATTGTGGACAGCGACTCCTACAGGTCGGTTGGTGCGCCTGTACAGCAGAATCAGGAAGTAACGGGGGCAGCGTGAGCCTCCCCCACGCGTTACTCCTCGCCGCTGAGAGATTGCGCTGTACAGGTGAAAAGATGAGACAGCTGCCTCCTTGTGTACCGGAGAGGACACGTGATGCAAGGCTTGGTCCTCACTGCAGCCGACCAGTGGGAGGCATAGTCTAGCAACGTTCGAGACAGGGAAGGGGAGAATTGAAGGGAGAATTGGTGAGGCGAAATCGGGATGGGAGAAAAATAGAAAAATAAGGAGAAAAAGTGGATCAAAATATAAAAAAAATTTAAATAAAAGAATATAAATTAATCAGACATAAGTGTTAAAATGGCAGGCATAGGGGGCGCCCTTGTGGCGCGTACCATAGTGCCACGCGCACCTACGCGGCCGACCCGGGTTCGATCCCAGCACCCAACGTTATTTGTCGCATGTCCTCCCCACCTCTCCTCCCGTTCGCCCTCTCCTCTGTCGGTCCTGCGTGACTATGAAAAAGCTGTAAAAATGCTAAAAAATATTAAAAAAAAAAAAAAATGGCAGGCATGGATTACGCAATAGCTTTTCTAACATGAGTGATCATGATCTCTATACTGGGCAAACTGAAAGACAGAGCATGCACCGATATACCATTAGAACACACTTACGCTCGCACACGTATGCACACACGCAGTTCCAAAGTAGCAGCGAGGCCCATTGCCAGCCTGTCCTCTCTCCTTTTCACTTCAAAGTGTCACGTCGGTGAAAAGTTATAGTTTATCGAGTACAACTACAGGTGAAAAATGATATATCTGAAAATCTATATTGTTGTTTCCCCAAAAATGTCAACCAACTTCAGTTGTGAGAACAAAAGTAAATTGATATTGATTGGAGAGGACAGAACAATGCAGGCACTGACTAATTTGTCTGTGTTTGCCTGGTCTGTATTACATTGATTACCATCCAATGATAAAAATAGGGAAACAATGTCCAGGCAAATTTATTGGCAGCCTATTTTTATGTATGATATTAGAGGTTACAGCACCCAGTGTCAAGTCTAGTGAGGTGAGCGCGTTCTACTACTTTTTTTACCATCCAATAATGCATTTGAGTGCCCTTTGCAGATATGCAGTCCAACTGTAAGTCAGATACACATGATGTAGATGCTTTACTCAGGTAAGCGAAGTGCACCATTTTTTCACCAGAGCCAGTGTAGCAGATGTGAGCCATCCTGCTTTTAACAGTAAAGTGGGAAAGGGTTCATTTACATACATAGGTGCCACACAGTGGAACGATCTCGACATCAGTGTCAAACTGACAACCAATCTGAGGTCTTTTAAGCAGCAGATAAAAGCTGGTCTTTTAGAAAAGGTTCCCCTATAGAGGATCATTAGCATAGAAAAGATGGAGCACGTGTTGTTGTGTATGTACAGTATTTGTAATTTTTCATATGTTGTTGTATTGTAATGCATCTTTATATTAACTGTTAATTGTATGAGGACCCCAATGGAAATAAGTCCCACGACTTTCTTGTGACATCTTCGATTTGCTGTAAATATGTTTTACTGCTTTTCAAATAAATCAAATCAAATAAAAAAAATGTATGGGTCTTTTATATATAGCGATACCAGAAGTTTGCCTTGAGACACCATCGTTTCCTTCCGCTCAGAACACGGGGTACTTTTTTGGCAACGATGCGAAACAAATATGGAGTCACCTGGACTACCAAGAAACCAAGAGTCCACTCTGCAAAGAGTCTGCATGTGTAAAAAAAAAAAAAAAAGAAAAAAAAAAAAAAAAGCACACAGAGGCAACAAAGTAAAGAGGCTCATGGGAAATGTATGAAAAAAACCAGACGGTACCGTTTGTAGCCAGCAGGTGCCAGGAATGCACATTGTAACTTTTTTTTTTATCTACTTCTCCCCATTTTCTATTTTTCTCCCTTGCCCAATTTCGTATTGTCCAATTCTACCCTCCCCTGTCTCGAACGCTGTTAGGCCATGCCTCCCACAAGCCGGCTGCAATGTGGACGAAGCCTTGCATCACGTGTCCCCTCCGGTACGCGAGGAGGCAGCCGTCGCATCTTTTCACCTGCACAGCGCGATCTCTCAGCGGCGAGGGTCTGCGTGGGAGGGACACGCCGCCCCCGTCGCTTCCTGATTCTACTGCGCAGGCGCAACAACAGACCTGTAGGAGTGGCTGTCCACAACGTCCGATCCCCACCCACCAGCTTCCCACCCCCTAATACTGCCAATTGTATTAGTATGAACGACCAGCCAAGCCGAGAGCTGGGCTCGAACCCAGCATCTCCTGCGTTGGTGGCGAGCGCCTTGCCCACTGCGCCACCTAGCCGCCCAACAGTCACTTTTTAAAAGCCAGAGCCGAGTGCAATCACCAGCTAATGTAAACTCTGACCTTACCATGAACACACCTGTGCTTCTATATATGCTGAGGTCAGTATCACACAGGAGACCAGCATATGAAACTTCAGAGAACAGGTTTTCACCTAAATGTCCGAATGCCTTGCTTGGAAAGACAAGACGTGCTCACTCACCTCAGCCGTGCCCTCCAGGTTAAATTTGGCTTCCTGGATTTTGAGGCCTCTTTGCAGGTCACTGACGAAGCAGGTCCTGACTGTGGGAAACACAAGACGACAAATGTTATTAGTTGGTATATACCAGTGGTTCCCAAAGTTTTCAGGCCGCGACCCCCGAAATAACGGTGTCAGAGAGCCGCGACCCCCACTATTATAGGAGGTTAAATTCTTTTTATTTTTTTATAATAATAATAATAAAATAAAAAAAAAAATTGTTTTTTTTATAAATGGAAATGTATGGTTGAAACATGCAAACGTTCAAACGCACACACACTAATAAGCATTGGAGGCTTTTAACCAGGGCCGGACTGGGGAAATCATTCAGGCCAGGAAATATAGTGCGTAATATAGCCCCAGTCAGTCCTCCACCAGGAAATGTTTTGTTACAAAGACTTCATTTCCTGCATTCTGGTGCAGGATTTTTTTTTATTTGTACCCTTTAAATGCCAGTGTTTGTGATGGAATCACAAATTATTGTTAAAAAACAGTTAGCAACAACACTGATTTTGATGGATTTTCAGTTTTTTTGTAATGTCAGATTGAAAATAATACAATCTTTTATTCAACTTCAGCCCTAATCATAACACCACATATTCATTTTATAATTCTAACCCTTTAAATGCCAGTGTGTGTGATGGCATATATTTGCAATATATCAAATGCAAAGTAGATTTTTCTGGGGGGGGTTATTACAGGCTAGCCGATGATTAGCAACAACACTGATTTTGATGGATTTTTAGTTTTTTGTAAGGGTCCCGCCTCCACCAATCACATGCGGTTCCCTTTGTGTGTGTGTGTGAGCAAGAGAGAGAGATAGTTCTCCAACTTGTGTGAGTTGCAGTGATCTCCTGGTTGTTCCCCACCTACTGTAGGTTATCTAACTATTGCGCCGCTGCAACTAGAAACACTGGCCTAGCCTTTTTTTTCCTTTTTGGAAATCATCTGGCGCCCCCCCCGCGACCCCCACTTTGGGAACCACTGGTATATACTATATATAGTATGTTCTTATGTACCCCAGTTGCTATTGCATGTACATATTGTTTTATTACACGTATATGTACATACATACCAACTGTTTGCCTGTTTTATTCTCCACCCATTGATCATCCAAAGCAACACTACTATCACCGACATCTAAGAAGGGAGATCCCCCCCTTGAACGGCCCTTCTAAGGTTTCTCCCCTCCAAATTGCCTGTGGTGCTTTTTTCCTATTGCTAGGCTTTTAGTGAGTTTTTACTTACCTTCGCGTGGGGTATGTCTGGGACTGTTGCATTTATTTATTTTACATTTTATTTTGGATTTCATGGTGTTTTTTGTTTTGTTCTTGATTTATTGTGATATTTCTTCTTGACTTGTTTAAAGAAGACGTGTCCGGCCCATGGGGACATTAACGCGTGTTGTCAGGCATTACAAATACATTTGATTTGATTTAGGTCTTCCCTCTCTCAATAGCTAAGACTAGACTGTCAATGAGCAAGGCACACAACCAACTGTAGAGCCTGTGGTTGTACAAGTTGTACTGGGCAGCTCCCAAGTGTGAATGTGCATAACTACCGTATGTGCCAAAAGATTTATAAAAAAAAAATATATATATAAAAAGGGTGCGGTTTGAATAATGCATTAAACTGAGATGATGAAATGAATAAGTAAGGGATAATGTATAGCTACGAGGTCATTGTCGCAAAATAATTGACCGACACGGAGTTTAAAATACAGAGGCGCCGCGCCGAGGTGTTTTAAACGTAGTGAAGGTCAATTATTTTGCGACAATGACCGAGTAGGCTATACATTATCCCGCTTATTACATGGCTAACTTACTAACAATATACCTAATTCATTTGACAAATCGCAGTTGTTCTGTGGCTCTGTCAGCCCAAATAAAGTGATTATTATTATCGCGGGCAGCCTCTGGCTCCGCTGTCAGTGCAGCGCTATACATTATCCCGCTTATTACAGTACATGGCTAATTTACTAACAATATACCTAATTCATTTGACAAATCGCAGTTGTTCTGTGGCTCTGTCAGCCCAAATAAAGTGATTATTATTATCGCGGGCAGCCTCTGTGTTCTGGCTCCGCTGTGTTCTGGTGCTCCGCCCCCTGTCATCGCCGGCACGGCAGTGTCTAATTGCACTGAAACAGTGTGTCAGTGGGCTTGATTGCGAACAGCTGCGCTCTGCGGTCATTATTGAAAAATAATGACCGCAGTCGGGGGGCTATTGACCAATCACAAGCAAGCATTTCGGCGAATGTGAAAACGCCATGTAATAAGCATGAATAATTTTGATCTTCTGTTTGTTTCTCATTATTATTAATATTATTATTATTATCATTAGAACTTGTTTACCACTGCCTGCGGTGGTGATGAGTTAACACATTCCCGGCCATTAGATTAGACGGGCCCCACTCTTGGACGCCAGCTTTTCATTACAACTTTTCACTGTGCGTGACGTTGTTTGTAGAGCTAAATCTATATTTTCTATTATAGCTATGTATCCATTGTCATTGTCAATTGACAGTATAAACCTTCCCTTCAATATGCCATAAAGAAATAATTTTCTCATCAATACGTTCCCGTTTTATAGCGTAATGAATATGAGCCTTATATGGGAATGATCTGGGATAATTCCTGCAAAGCTAGTTATAAGGCGCTAAGCTAATAACGTTAAATCAATTGGCGTTTTGTCCATACACAAGCTAGAGTTAAAAATCAAAATGCATATGATCGGTATCATGTTCCACCATGAATGCATGAAATGGGGGGGGGGGGGGGGGGGGGGCAGAGGAAGTCGTTTCTGATGATTGATTACCAATAACGGCATTCGTTATTACAACAACATATGGCTATGAGAACAAGGCCCGATCAGGCTGAAATTGATGTCAAATCGCTCTTACCTGTGGCCGGTTGGATTCCAAAAAGAATTTCCCAGTTATTTGATCGCCATCTGGTAGACAGATATGTCCATTGGCTGATGCTATATTCCTTTACTACATACTGAATTCGGCGTCGCAAAAAGTATTCCAGGCGATCGGGTGAAGCCCTCGCTTCAGGCTAACAGAAAAGTCCACCCGGAGCGAAAACAAAGTGACACCAGGTCTGAAACAAGGATTACTGCATTCTCGAGACAGCGCCACTACCAGGATCTGGTCGGTACTGCACTTTCCGAGTCCCAATATGCCTTTTCCAGCCAAAATCCAGCTCAGTGACAGTGAATAGGATATTAAAATCGAATAAAAGAAAAAACGAGTTAAACACGTATATATACGTGATTGGCCGTCAAGCGCTGGCTCCCAATCACGTATACTGTATATACGTGGATGGCCGGGAATGTGTTAAAAGCATGACCCATCACCCGTACCAGAGCTCAGGGACGTGTGAGAGGAAAATAAACAAAACACATCTTCAAACCTACCCTTGATGTCCTCCAATATCTCCTCAGAGATGGAGCCTGGAGAACAGAAGAGGAAAGAGACACACGTTACACTCTCTTCTCACACTCAGCTGTTTACTGTCACTGGCCAGATGCACTTGGCCAAATGCACTTGGGATTTGGGCCACACAAATGTATGTGGATAAAAGGATGATTCCTGTGGGGTTTTTTCTCTCTCTGTGTGATAGTCAAATGGTTATTAGGTCTGAGAGTCATCTAAGAACCAGGTGAAACTAGAATATACATAGTTAGGTCCTCAGGTAAATCATTACAAAAACAGCAACATTTAGCCAGCGTAAAATGAACGAGAGTCATAGGGGCAAGCATTCCTCTGCCCAAAGAGGACGTAAATTAACCAGTGCTACCTTTACTCGTATGGATAACTACATCACTGCATAACTCATAAATGTTTAGACATGCTTAATTTTTGGTTATTTGTGATACTTTATTTATTGTTATTATTATTCATGGTCATATTATCATTATTATTGTTATCATAATTATGGTAATGATTATTGTTATATTATTATTATTATATGGTATGAAGCTGTAAGGTGCACTTGAGCTGACCATTATGTTAAAATAAATATGAAGTTTGGAAGGGGGCAGGAAACATAAGTTTTCTTTATCCTGCTCCTTTTCGGCCATGGTTGTATCATGTTAAAAAAAAAGATGTTGGTGATATTGTGCAAAGATGAACTGTACCCCCATGTACGAAACAAAATAAAATGAATGAAAAAAAAAACACTCTGTATACACCCAATTCTCTTGCTCAGCATAGGAGTGTGGGCAAAGACTTCATTATCCAATTAAAACAACAAATTAAGTATAGTTTATGAAATGACAAGTAACCATCTACAACATTTCCTTGTTGTGCTGTAATTATGTAATTATGATTACAGTACTACCCTTGTTTGTGCTTTCCGTGTGAGAGAAATTGAGCTGGATTACATTGCTTTGTCAATTTCCCAATTTCATTTTAATCTGTGGTGGTGGTGGTAGTGCTCTTGTGGAGGTTCACGATTGCTGAATGAATGTAGAGGAAATACTGATCTATGCTTGTGACCCACTTACCAATGACTGCTGGGAGCATCTGGCCAGTGTTGGAGTCTGCGCCTACTGTACACTGCACAAGCAGCCCGTCCATCTCTCTAGGAAACACCAGGGTTCATACACACATTATTCTAGGCGATTCAAGCACTTCCAATTACCTTTTCCCAGCACTGTTTATTTTCCTGTTTCTCAAGACTCCACATGAAACATGACTTGATTCTTGACTCACTTTTACAAGAAACAAACTTTTTCTTCTCAGAATAAATCTGTTTTTATGTTTCAGTGTTTGTATTCTGCTAAACATTTTACTAATTTTAGTAAACATATACATCAAATCGTAGATGCAAAAGACCAACCTCTGTAACAACAGGTTGATGATCAATTTTTATTTCAAGGTCTATTCAAGCACTTCCTTACATAAGAGGCTGCTTTTCCAGGTATTCCAGTACTTATATATTCTTTAAAGGTCACATATTATACTCCTTCTGAACAAGTTAATTAATAGAGGTATCTGAGGTCCCCAAAAAATACCACTCAGATTATGCATTCTAGCATGTCTCTATTCTGCTCTGTTTCAGTCTTGTTCTAGATGGGCTGTTTCTGTGTCAGTAGCATAGCTGTCAACATTGGCAGGAGACAAAACGTGTACATTTTAGCCCCGCCCCTTCCCCGCCCCCTCCCACCCGGCCCCACCCCCTCCCAATGGAGCTGCCTCGTCGCTGCCATCTGCTGGTCAAAACCTGTATGTACCCAGCCATTCGTTGTAGGGTAAACTTTTCCTACTTTAAGTGTAAATGCTATGTAAATGATGGTTTTGTTGAACATTTGTTCAAGTTTCTTTAATAGTTGTCATACAGAAGTACAGAATACTTTTATACAAAATGCTTCTTACTGTTACGCTCCAGAGACTGTGCAAGACAAGATAAGTATGAAATAAAATAACATAGTATAGCATGTAAATTAGAAGTAAAAAATTAGGTCACAGTGTTCAGTATAGACATATGTACAATTTGTATTTCACAGGAGAGAAACTGTATTCAAAGAAAGCTATTAAAATAGTCTTTGAATCTAAATATACTTTCTTTGTGTTGATTTTACATTAATTCCATGATTTTACTCAAGTAAATATCTGTTACAAGCTTCGGTTTTATGTAGAAAAATGCTGTTTTTAATCTAGATTAATCTAGATTGATTACAGAAAATTGTGAGATTGATTAGTTAATTTTTTTTTATCTATTGGCGGCGCTGGTGTATATATTATATATATATATATGTGTATGTGTATGTGTATATATGTAATGTGTGTATATATGTCAGAGAATCAGCCCCTTGCATCCTTAGTGTATAGCATATGACATGGTGTATGTTTGTTCATTGATGTGACAGTGTCTGGCAACATACTGTTTGTGTTCTTTTATTTATTTTTTCTTTGTGTTTGTGATTTGTCTTGATGTGTTTGTGAAACTATAAAAGCTGAAAATAAAATATTATAAAGTGTAAATGCTATAAAAATACAGTAAATTACATTTTATCAAA
The DNA here is from genome assembly GCF_963971535.1 of Notolepis coatsorum. NCBI lineage: Eukaryota > Metazoa > Chordata > Actinopteri > Aulopiformes > Paralepididae > Notolepis > Notolepis coatsorum. The sequence goes on along the minus strand of NC_140169.1, from coordinate 113,185,248 downwards.
ATATTAACCATTAAATAAAGGTTGTAATCTGTAAATGTATTTGATTCGACTGTAAATGTTATGAATTGAAAATGGGGGAAGTCCTTCTCTGGTCTGTATCCCCATAACAATTGTGTATTGCGCAATACTGTATTGTACCCATTCTGCAATCTGTTAAATTTAGCAATCAATCAATGTATTACCATAGTGCCTTTATACCTTCATCACTGTAGGCTACATATTAATACTACAACTCGTTAAAGCTATAAAAAAACACCTATGGTCATTAATTTAGCAGTGGGAATATCATTTTTGGAACAGTGTGTGTGTCTACAGAGAAATGTGAGATAGAAAAAAAGCCAATGCGATTTTGTGTTTTTCCTCAATATCTCTGCAATGCCTGCGAGTTACCAGTAACTGTATTTGTCATACCATGACAATTCACGACAACTTTTAAAACGGATCAATTTATATTTATAAATCGCATTCAGGAAATTGGGCGTCAGAGTGAAGGCATGCTCTCCGTGGAGGAATGAGGAGGGGACGCGTGAACCTTAGGGGACGACAGCGACAGGGGAGGCGCAGAGCAAACGGCTGTTCACCAAGACATTTACACATTCCTGCATCACATACAGTAACTTTGTATTGTTTTATCCACAGAAGATTTGCAAACCCTTTGTTCCAGAGACAAAAGCCACAGAGTGGGCAATCAAGAGACACTGGCTAAGTTGATTTGACACCCTCGGTGCATCAGTCTCTCCCCTGAGCTCTGAGCAAATCCGCTCGCTCTTCTTATTCTTCTTCGGGTCGCAACCGTCTCCCGGTCTGACTTCCTGTGATAACGTTCTAATCTACACTGCTGCCACCTGTCGTCACGGAGGGGAATTGCAGCCATTTTGTAAAAATTAATAAGTACAAAATACGTGCCAATACGTGAACCGTGAACAGGGCGTGAAGAGGGTTAAAAAAAACAGGAGAATCCCGGGAAAAACGGTAGGGTTGACAGCTATGGTCAGTAGCTTTAAATGTAAATGAGCCATGTTTTCCGCACATCACACTGGGAACTACTGGGCTTCCAGCTAAAGGAATTCAGATCAAACTGTCAAACCAGGAGCATCAGATCAACTATGAATTAAGATTGTGCATTGCATATCCCATTTTCCGAATAAAATGTTGTCAGAAACACATTATTTGCATTGATGTTAGTAGTAGGGATGGGCATTTTAAAGAAAAATCCAGATCGATTGATCGCATGCTATACTCGATTGATCGTGTATTACTCGGAAATGGGAAAAAAATATAAAAAATTTTACTTACTTACTTTTGTTCATTCACGTATATATGTTTAAGGAAACCAACAAACAGTTATAATCTTACACATACATGAAGAGATATGCAAAAAAAATTATAATAATAAAAAATCCATAGAAATTAATGTTTTCGATTTTTTAAATTTTTCTCATAGCTACGAGTAATGGATTAATCGATTACTCACGCCCATCCCTAGTTAGTAGGACCCTTAGAGACCCAAATGTATGTGCACAAGCACTGAAAAAGTAAGTCTTTCATAGTATGTGACCCTTAAATCCAAGTACCTTAAACACTTTAGAGACCTTTATGAACCCTGACCCACACAAGCAAGACACCGTTAGAGGAGAGAATACAAGTGCCTCTAAAAAGAAAGTCTCTTGACACAGTGACAAGTCCAACGTGTGAATAGAGAGAAAGGTCAGCACATTGAAATAGAAAGTATTCTTCCATGTGGCTCAGAGCGTGTCAACTGAAGTGACCCAAGTTTCCCTGGCAGGAATGTCAAAGCCTAAATATATTCCTCTGCGACTTGTCTCTATGTGTTTCAAACAGCTACTTACTTATGGATGGCTTTCCCGCCCAAAGGCATGGCTTCCCAGGCTGACAAGATAGGGATGCATTCGTAGACCTAGTTTTCAGTTAAGGAGGTGGCCTAAATATTCTCGTACAGAGTTGACATGTTCATTCAAAGAAAAGAAAAGATAATATACACCAGTATACATCAGTCAACAGGAAGATGGTGCGTTTGCCTGCGTGTCTGAGTCTATTTCTTTGTGAAGAAGATCCTCTTCTCTATGGAGAAGGGAATGCGGGGTGAGGTCATAGAACCTGGCATGTAATCGAAAGGTTGTCCCTGAGTCAATTGATGTTGTGGGTGCCATTGAGCATGTAACCCTGAACTGCTCCAGTAAATGTGCTCAGTGGCCAATAGTATACAGTGAGACTGTGGTTGTATGGGCAGCTCTTAGGTGTGAGATTGTGTCTATGTAATAACTCTCAGTCAAACTACTACTTACAACTACTCCCTCAGCCCACTGTTGAATGAGTGTGTTGAATGGATACTAGCTAATGTCATATTTAAGTTCAAGGAAACTATAAAAGAAGGAAGGGTCATCACGTCAGAATACCAGCGTTCTATGCTCTGCTTGGTGGCAGACTTTGGTGCTACAGTAGTTCTATTGAAGCCTGTATTAAAATTCTAAATATACAAGCTATCTGAGGAAATATACATCAACCAATACATCAAAACATCTGAGGTAATAACCCGTTTAAATGACAGCCATCTCAGATGGCTATCCCATTAAACTCAATATCAGCCAAACTGAAAGTTTCCAGACTTGGCACATGCTACACAGTGATGTGATGACCCTTCCTTCTTTTATAGTTTCCTTGGTTAAGGTGAGACACCCCAGGTGAATAGGCAAAACAAATATTTGAATAGATATCACTATGAAACTTTCCCAGTTTGTTATGTACATAACTTAGAAAAAATGTATTGCAAGTTTTCTGAGATCTTATGTTTATATATGCAAAATAGGCATTACCTCATTAAATATGCACTCATTTGCATATGACGTTTGTACCAACATTGGATGATGCCAGATTTTTTTAAATGGTTTCATTATGTTGACACATAACACAGTGAACTTTTTACAGAAGGGATTGTGGATATGTCTTTTTATCATCCCATAAATCAGGAAATGCTGACTACAGTCATAAAAAATCTATTTTCGCCATGTTTTTTGGTCTAAATGTACTATAAATCAGGCTATGAATGATATATCAACAAACCCCTCTGTATAAAGATGCAGGGTATATATAGGAAGAAATGTGGAAAGTATGGTGTGTGCAGGTGCTATGGAATGGTAGATTTATACCCAAGTGTGTAAGAAAAACGCATAAAAACTCATTTTTGGGAAAACGCCTTCAAAGTTCTGTATTGTAAAATGCCATACATTCTTTTTTGAAACAGCTATTTACAAACACAATACCTAATCAAACCATTAGTAATAGACAACCTAAACACATGCCTGATAACTGAATAATAATAATAATGATGTTATTGAACTGAACAGAACTACACACCGGCTACAAACAGTGTAGTAACAGTGTAGTACCCCCTAATAGGCAAACAAATATTTGAATAGATATCACTATGAAACTTTCCCAGTTTGTTATGTACATATAAACCAAGAAAAAATATATTGCAAGTTTTCTGAATTTTATGTTTATATATGCAAATGAGGCACTTCTCCATTAAATATGTGCACATTTATGGATGCAATAAGGCAAAATGAAGTAAAATAAACAACTAAATGTGTGTTATTGATGTTTTATTGTCACTAGTTTCATAGAAGACATGTTTAGGAAGCAAAATATAACAAAATCAACAAAAAAAGGTATATTAGCCTATTCACCTGGGGTGTCTCGCCTTAAGGTCTTGGACACAGGATACGGTGTTTATATGCATGTTCATATCCCCATTACCAATAAGTAAACAGAATATTGCTAGTATTGTGGGAAAGACTTCTAAACAGTAACCTGCATAAACCTTATTGTGGTACTTCACTTAGGCAGTTCTCAGTGAGGTATAGAGGGTCTAATCTTTGGAATGCAGCTGATCCTATGCTGAGGAAATCTCCATCTCTGCTTATTTTTAAAGCAAACTACAAAAAAAAGCTCATATCCAAAAGTAGTAGATAGATAAATAGGTCATACATGTAGGTATGCATTTGGTTATGTGGGTGGGTAGGTTTGTAGGCAGGTGGGTGGGTGGTTATGTATTATTATGTACGCAGTATACAGTATGCATGTATGTACTGTGTGTATGTATGTTTGTGTTAACACGCATCTTTTGAATGTATTACTGGTATTTTTTAAATAATATGTATATTTTTGTATGTTTGATGTTACAAAACAGGGGAAGTTCTCGATAAGCCCCTAGGCTTCTAACTTCTCCTTCACAATATGGTTATTATGTATTTTGTTTTAATTTTGTTTAACTCTGTGTTAATAAATAAATACAAATACAAAAAAGCATATCCAGGTTTCTATGTATGAGCTAACCTGGCTATTATTATTATTATTATTATTATTATTATTATTATTATTATTATTATTATTATTATTATTATTATTATTATTATTATTATTATTATTATGAACAGGATGGTATTTACAGGCCCCATCTCATCCATGGAATACTTGAAGATCCCAAATGATGTTGGAATATTAATGTGCATGTTAACGCACCCTACATCAACTTGTCTACCAGGGGGGGGGGGGGGGGGGGGGGGGGGGGGGGGCAAAGGAGACATATCACTTTAAAGGGGAACTATCTTATAAATGGCCTTTTTCAGTGTTTAGCATTGTTTCCTAGCTATGTGGACTTATATTAATATGATCTATGTCTCTAATTATCATATTGGCGCATTCTTCCAATTCTCCTCTCACAATATTCACCCTCACTGAACTGAGTCATCTGAAAATGTGATGATTTGTGATGTCAGAGAGACACCGCTGCATGATAATGTTCAGGCGGCGCAGTAACTTACCATTGTGGTTGGAGCCCAGCCTCAAAACGGCTTAGGATCTTGAGGTAAAAAAATGCTGTTTTTGAGGACTTGATTAGAAATACAAAACAATGAATTAAAAAGAATTAAAAATTACAGAGGTGTTCCATAAACTCACAGGAATTGTGTAAAAGTGCCCAAATAGTGAAAGAAATAGTAAAATAGTTCCCCTTTAAATATAAAGACTCTTGTGCTTCAATGTGATGACGATAACAAAAGGATACAGGCAGGACCAGCGTCTCTGTGTAGCCACAGTCCATCACCATGGCAGAGTTGATGCCCAGGGTCATGACGGACATGAGGTGGCTGGGGGCGAAGAGCACCGATGGCACCTGGGAGACACCAGAGTGAAGAGAATGAAATCTAAAAACGAAAAGAGCTTACATTCCTTACTAATGGAATTGTGTTCATTAAAGAGTGGTTGCTGTTCTCAAAGACCAGTGGCCTGGTTGGTTCACAGGCAGGTGGCTCCAGGATTATCTGAAGCAGTCAGAAGGTTGGATTACTGGATTGGATCATATGCGTGAGAAACTCATGTTCATCACTGACAATCTTCCTGATAAGCACATGACTTGATTGTATTCAGGGATTTGCGTTCTATTATTATCCCCTAAGACTTTTGAATCTCTAATGAGAAGTTCAGGAGTAGGATTAAAGGGCTTTCCTCATCTAGCAACATAAATGCGGTGCACGCAAAATACCCTCAACATATTGTGAGAGGTTGTTGGCAATTTAACCTAATCACACAGATGGTGCATCACAAACAAAAATGTAGATACAAAACAAAGTTGGCATGTGCAAAAACATTTATAATCTAACTACGGTAGTAGTGGCAGTAGCATTTACAGGTGTGTGTGGATGACAAATCAGATGTTACAGCTTGGCCAACTGTGTGACTCTGAAATGATCAACAAATACAAGCCTCCCCACCCCACAGACTCAATCTCTCTCTCTCTCTCTCTCTCTCTCTCTCTCTCTCTCTCTCTCTCTCTCTCCATATCCTTTAAACTATGAACTCTGTTGCCTAGTCAAGGGTCTGTTCCCTATACTCAACCTATTCCATATGAACTCTGAACTTTGTTGCCTATCCATACTTATCTGCTGCCTACAATTGTCTTACACTGTACCCATAACTACTTACCTCACTGTATTCATAACTACCTACCTCCAGGGGAGGAAATTAGGCCATTTTACTCGCCAAATGAGAGTATTCTTTATGTTTGGCGAGTGATTCATGAAGGGCACTCGCCACACTGGAGAGTAGTAAACAAAACAAAACAAAAAAATCATTCTGCAATCTGCTGATTCGCTCACTGGCACAAGCCGAACTCTGACTCCCCCCTTATGATTCCTCCCATTTGCGCCTCATAATAATCCATAACCAATTAACATCATCGTTGCGCTCTAAGCTCCTCCAATGAACACTCGTTTTCTAGAAGATGCTGCCCATCTAGGGGAAGTGGACAGACCACTGCGTGCAGCCCTACAGACTCCTGTCACCGGCTTGACAACGTAGACAAACTTAGACAAAAACACATCAGTGGATGAAAATAATTGCATGTAGAGTCGTCGCTTTCGGATATCAGTGCGGTCTGACATGGGGGCGAACAACAGCACGTGACGAGTCTCCTTCGAGTCGGATGAGAATGACAAGTGGGCGTGAGGCTAACTCACTCAAGTCAACCAGCATTAGCCGGCTAGCTACCTAGCATGTAACAAGCTACCATAACGCGCGTTCAACATAGTGGACGACTGGCGGCTAGGTGGTGCAGTGGGCAAGGCGCTCACCACCAATGCAGGAGACGCTGGGTTCGAGCCCAGCTCTCCGCATTGCATTCAGCTTTGCTGGTCGTTCATACTAATACATTTGGCAGTATTAGGGGGTGGGAAGCTGATGGGTGGGGATCGGACGTTGTGGACAGCGACTCCTACAGGTCGGTTGGTGCGCCTGCGCAGTAGAATCAGGAAGCGACGGGGGCGGCGTCCCTCCAAAGCGCAGACCCCAGGCGCTGAAAGATCACGCTGTGCAGGTGAAAAGATGCGACGGCTGCTACCTCGAGTACCGGAGGGGACTCGTGCAATGTATGGCTTCGTCCACATTACAGCCGGCTTGTGGGAGGCATGGCCAAACAGCGTTCGAGACAGGGGAGGGTAGAATTGGACGATAAGAAATTGGGATGGGAGAAAAATAGAAAATGGGAGAAAAAGTAGATACAAAAAAATAAAACATAGTGGACGACTGAGCGGCTTTGCTTAAATGCAGCCGAGTAACATTTTATTATTACCGAATTATTACCCCCATATCACCACTCGCCCATATGCCCTTCACAACGGTGATGTTGTCATACTTGTCATTCAGAATACACCTGCTGAACCCCTAGCGTTGACATGAGATTCGATTCCAATATATTGTCATCATACAGCACAAGTACAGTACAACCAGAATATGTTTGGCATCCAACCAGAGTGCAAATGTAACAAGTCAAGTTCAAGTTGTTTTATTTAGCTATTACATTACAGTGAAATGCTTGGTTCTTTCACTGCCCAGCCCAACCTAGACCAGCCCAACTTTCCCTTCCCAACCCAGTCCAGCCCAGCATCTTTCACTGCCCAACCCAGTCCAGCCCAGAATCTTTCACTGCCCAGTTCAGCCCAACCCAGTCCAGAATAGTTCCCTCTTTAATGTTAATATGTGATATCCTAATATTTTGAAGAGTAGATACGGTGTGATTAATATGTTTTATGCTAATATTGTGAAGAGTAGAGACACTTAATGTTTTATGGTAATAAATATTTTAAAGAGTAGAGACACGGTGTGATTATTACTATGATTGAAAATCAATTTAGACGAAGACATACAAAGAAGTAATTATCACAATTAGCGATTTATTTATGGCTGGTAAAAAATCTGTTTGGCTGTTAAAAAAAATCATATACTCACCAGTTGGCTGGTAAGCCAAAAAGTTTGTTTCCTCCCCTGCCTACCTCAATCTATAGTCTATCCATATAACACTGTATGATAGGAATATATAATAACACTGTACAGTCAGGTCCAGAAATATTTGGACATTAACCATTTTCATCATTTTGGCTCTGTACACCGCCATAATGTATTTTAAATTAAACAACCAAGATATGCTTTAAGTACAGACGTTCAGCTTGAATCTGAGGGTAATTACATCCCAATCAGGTGAACAATGTAGGAATTACAACAACTCTCAATATGAGGTCCAAAGAGCTGTCACTATCAGTGAATTATTAGGTTGAAAATGAGTTTGGTACATGTTTAAAAATAAAGAAGGCACTGGTGAGCTCAGCAACACCACAATACCTGGAAGATCACAGAAAACAACTGTGGTGGATGACAGAAAATGTCTTTAACTGGAAAAGAAAAACCCATTCACAACAGTTGGTCAGATCAAGAACACTCTCCAGGAAATAGGCGTATCTGTGTCAAAGTCAACAATCAAGAGAAAACTTCACCAGACGGTTCACCACAAGATGTAAACCATTGGTGAGCGTCAAAATCAGGAAGACTAGATTCGAGTTAGCAAAAAAGCATCTAAAAAGCCTGTATGGTTTTGGAACAACATCATATGGACAGATGAGACAAAGATCAACTTGTACCAGAATGATGGGAAGAGAAGAGTATGGAGAAGGAAAGGAACTGCTTGTGATCCAAAGCATACCACCTCATCAGTGACGCATGGTGGTGGTAGTGGTGGTGGTGGGCATGTATGGTCTTACTTGAAAAAGACCCGAAGGGTCGGTCGAAACGTTGTATCTACTGCTATTATTTGTCAATTAAAACACCTTGGAGCATCAAACGTGAGTTGCGAGCCCCGCTTTGTTCTATGGGCATGTATGGCTGCCAATGGAATTGGTTCCCTTGTATTTATTGATGATGTGACTGCTGACAAAAGCAGCAGGATGAATATTCTGCCAAATACTTCAGAACTCATTGGACGGTGCTTCACAGTGCAGATGGACAATGACCCGAAGTATACTGTGAAAGCAACCAAATACTTTTTTAAGGCAAAGAAGTGGAATGTTATGCAATGGACAAGTCTGACCTGAATCCAATTGAGCATGCATTTCACTTGCTGAAGACAAAGCTGAAGGGAAAATGCCCCAAGAACAAGCAGGAACTGAAGACAGTTGCAGTAGAGGCCTGGCAGAGCATCACCAGGGACGAAACCCAGTGTCTGGGTCTATGGGTTCCAGACTTCAGGCTGTCAGACTGCAAGGGATTTGCAACCAAGTATTAAAAGTAACAATTTGATTTATGATTGTTAGTTTGTCCAATTACTTTTAGTCCCTTAAAAAAAAGGGGGGGGGGGCACATGTAGAAACTCCTGCATGTAGTAATTCCTACACTGTTCACCTGATTTGGATGTAAAATTAAAGCTGGGAGTCTGCACTTAAAGCACATCTTGATCATTTCATTTCAAATTCATTGTGTGGTGTACAGAGCAAGCATTGAGAGAATTATGTCAATGTCAAAATATTTACATATAGGTATACATTTACCTATATGTGTACCGGTATATATTTTTTTTATCCACTTTTTCTCGTTATTTTTTCAATTTTTCTCCCATCCCCATTTCGCCTCGCCAATTCTCCCTTCAATTCTCCCCTCCCCTGTCTCGAACGTTGCTAGACTATGCCTCCCACTGGTCGGCTGCAGTGAGGACCAAGCCTTGCATCACGTGTCCTCTCCGGTACACAAGGAGGCAGCTGTGGCATCTTTTCACCTGAACAGCGTGATCTCTCAGTGGCGTGAGTAACGCGTAGGAGGCTCACGCTGCCCCCGATACTTCCTAATACTGCTGTACAGGCGCACCAACCGACCTGTAGGAGTCGCTGTCCACAACGTCCAATCCCCACCCACCGGCTTTCCCACCCTCTAACACTGCCAATTGTGTTAGTATGAACGACCGGCCAAGCCGGTAGCAACGCCGATACCAGCATCTCCTGCGTTAGTGGCAAGCGCCTTGCCCACTGCGCCACTCAGCCACCCTACCTATGTGTATATTATATATATTTATGTGTTTTCTTTTCTGAATTCTGCCACTTTGCATCCACTACATCCACACTGTGGTATTGTATTGATATTTTATAGTTGTTTATGCTGCTATGTTTATGCAATTTCTTTTTATTATATTCTGCATTGCTTTTATTCCATCTATTTCATGCTCATTTTATGTCTACTGTATTTTCTGCTGTGAAGCATTTTGAGCCACAATTATTGTATGAAAGGTGCTATACAAATAGTTTATTATTATTATTATTATTATTATTATTATTATTATTATTATTACAACATATAGATACATGTATCTATGTCTGTATATATATATATCCATACCTACTCTTATTAGTTATACCACTGGCTTGCATAGTTTACTACCATGCTGTATTCACACTTAGTTGTACCACTGATTATAATATTTACTCTTAGCTTCGTCATATACTCCACATATTACATTATATACTGCTATGTACTTTACTGCTCCTTTGCACTCTGGTTAGACGCCAACTTAATTTAGTTGTACTCTGTACCTGTACCTTCTACCACCTGAGGAACATCTCCAAACGTAGACCCTCACTCTCCCAGTCTGACACCCAAAAACTGGTCCACACACCTTTGTCAGTTCCCGCATCGACTACTGTAACTCTCCGCTGGTAGGCCTTCCCTCCAAAACCATCCAGAGGTTACAGTGTCCTCACCAAAACCCGGAAAACCCAACACATCACCCGAGTCCTCCACTCCATTCACTGGCTGCCAATAAACCAGTGGATTAACTTTAAGGTTCTCCTGCTGGTCTACAAGGCCATAAATCACTCCGGCCCGACCTACCTCCAGGACCTCTTCTCCCCTTCAACCTGCATCCAGGTCACTCAGGTCTGGCAGCCAAAACCTCCTTGCCATCCCATGCACCAGGCTGTCAACCATGGAGCACCGTGCTTTTTCCACACTGAGGCCACGCCTGTGGAATCAGCTGCCAGGATCCGTCGAGGCCTCAGACTACTTTGCTGCCTTCAAGGCCAGCCTTAAAACCCATTTATTTTACTCCGCCTTCCAGTAGGGCCTGTTTTTACTGCTCCTATGTTTTATGTTTTTATTTTATTCATTTTTAATGTTTTAATGTTTTTTTTTTACTTTTAAACCTTTTTATTTTTCCTTTAGCTGTGAAGCACCTTGAGATCTCGTTGAGTTTAAAGTGTGCTATACATTTCATATATATATATAAATTATATGTATTATTATTGTGCAATGACAATAAAATCTAATTCCAATTAGTAGCATCAATATCTAAAGTTCTAGGAAACACAATAATATAGTATTCATCACAAAAACTGGTTAACGTCAGTGAATCCACACATCTCCACATGAGCCTCAACGCTGCAGAGCGCCGGCGCTCCTGTACCTCAAACTGCTTGAAGAAGACCTTGGCGAGGGTCTCCCTGAAGTGCGACGGGCAGAGGATGGACTCGATGATGACCACTCTTCTGTCGCGAGGGTTCACCAGCAGGTGCCTGGTGTGCAGACGGTTAAGACCATTATTCAGCTGGATGAGGTCGAGCCGGTCATTAGGTCACCAGTCCTCAAAGCATCTTTGGTGCATTTACACCTGGATTTGTATGTGGTCAACTGCTATCCGATTGTAATCCAATCACCTCAGAAGCACATTAAGCGGGGCACTGCTCCAAAAGACAATGATTTATTTTGCACATAATCTCACACACATCCAAAAACACTATGAGTTTGAATATAGCCACCAGTCATCGGGGACATTGAATCCTTGTGTTGTGTTAATTACAGCTTCATGAAAAGATGTAGATGACAAAATAGAAATACCTTGTCTTATAGGGACTGCTACCTTAGCATTTAATTGAGCTGTAATTAGGCCTATCGATAAAACACTTTGGTGGATGATATATTGTTATTGAAATAACTGTGATAAATTATATTATTGTAATTTTAAAACCATCTTATGCCACTGATATAATGATAATATAACGTAAGCATCTCACTTTATTTTGCCTGCAACCAAAGTTGGCATTTCAGGGCTCTAGATTGCAAGCAAAATGGTCGCATATGCAACCTTTTTTTGGTAAGCACAGTTCCTATTTGACTTAGTGGGGATGAAATCGAATGGTTAATTAAAACAAAAATTAGGTCATGTAATCTATTTCAAGATTATATTTTGACATATTGTATTGGTTCTCAAACTACGGGTCGCGACTAGGGATGTCAGATATTATCGGCCGATATTGGCATTAAAATGTAATATCGGAAATGATCTGTATCGGTTTTCAAATGTATCAAACATTTATTTAACCTTTATTTACCCAGGCAAGCAAGTAATATATCCAATATCGAACATCCCTAGTCGCGACCCAAAGTGGGGTCGTAGGTAGGTGACAGTGGGGTCGCGCATTGGCAACATATTTTGGCTAAATATGCCTAATTTATAAATGTGTATTGATACCATAGTGCTATAATTATATTTTCTAATAAATATGCATGATCAAGTTCAACAACGTGTGCTTTTATTTTGATATTCCTTAATTCCACGTTGAAATTACGCAATACATTAAGTATCCTAAATAAAATGGGGTTGTGGTATAAAAAAGTTTGAGAACCCCTGCTATAGAGGCTACAAAGAGTGTATGGTTGACTGTGGTTGATGACATGCATGAGTCTACTCGCGTCTCATCCTCTCACGGCTCATTGAGTCTGATGTGTGCTACTGAGCCTGTCCGGACTGGTTTGATGTGTGCTACTGAGCCTGTCCGGACTGGTTTGATGTGTGCTACTGAGCCTGTCCGGACTGGTTTGATGTGTGCTACTGAGCCTGTCCGGACTGGTTTGATGTGTGCTACTGAGCCTGTCCGGACTGGTTTGATGTGTGCTACTGAGCCTGTCCAGACTGGTTTGATGTGTGCTACTGAGCCTGTCCGGACTGGTTTGATGTGTACTACTAAGCCTGTCCGGACTGGTTTGATGTGTACTACTAAGCCTGTCCGGACTGGTTTGATGTGTACTACTAAGCCTGTCCGGACTGGTTTGATGTGTGCTACTAAGCCTGTCCGGACTGGTTTGATGTGTGCTACTGAGCCTGTCCGGACTGGTTTGATGTGTGCTACTGAGCCTGTCCGGACTGGTTTGATGTGTACTACTGAGCCTGTCCGGACTGGTTTGATGTGTGCTACTGAGCCTGTCCGGACTGGTTTGATGTGTGCTACTGAGCCTGTCCGGACTGGTTTGATGTGTGCTACTGAGCCTGTCCGGACTGGTTTGATGTGTGCTACTGAGCCTGTCCGGACTGGTTTGATGTGTGCTACTGAGCCTGTCCGGACTGGTTTTCAGCACTAAGATGTCAATGGAAGAGAATTAAATGGTCACCCAGTTGACATACTGGCTCGTTCACTTTATTAATGGGGTCTCCACTCTCATTGGGCGTAAATGCTAAATGTTTCCCCCACCAGAGCTGTAGAATGCAGCTTTGAAACAAAGTAAATTTCTTCTTCCAAACTTACTGGCTGGAATTGTGCAGTGGTCTTCTCACAGAGAGCAGACTGAGACAAGAGGGACAGAAGCAGCACGAGTGGCTAAAATGTTGGTGACATTCTATGTTAAGTAAAAGGCAATATCAAGGTCCGCGAAATGATTGGCTTCATGTCCATATATCGTACAATGAGTTGATATAGTAATTATCACAACAGGCCTAGCTGTAATTAACAAACACAGGGATTCAATGTCCCCGATGACATCCCTGGTGGCCATATTCAAAACTAATTTACTCTCAGTAACAGTCAAACTAAATTAATGTGTGCAAAACTGTTTAGTTTTTGGATGTGTTTGAGATTATGTGCAAAATAAATCAGCATTTTTTTTTTTGGTGAAGTGCGCCTTTAAAGTGATGAGATCAAGTAATTATTTCCAGTCATACCTGAAGTAGAGCGTGTGGATGAACTCTTTGAGGTTGGCAAAGAGCTCTTCTGTGTTGATGTTGTACTGGACCACTTTGATGGCCTGTAAGCGACACACGCACACACACACACACACACAGTATATCTGACATCCCCACACTCTCCTACAGTAAATATTTGTGTATAATGAACCATATTCACATGGTGGCCATTTTGCTAATACATCATGCTCAGGTTGGGATTCAAACTGAATTTCCCCAAGGGGATCGATAAAGGAATAGAATATCTTTTCTTACCTTAGCATGACATAGGAGCAAAATGGACACCATGTGAATATGGTAAATGGTGTGAACTGATCGTGACATGATCTCACCGGCTGCTGTCCCGGCTTCTGGATCTCGCTCGGAATTATGAACCTGGGCCCCGTTTCCCCCGCAAAGCCACATCTGCAAGACAGAACAGCCATCAGGTGGACACCAGTAAAACACAGAAGGAACGACTCTGGTGCAGCATCCATAGTGTTCTCATGATATGACATTTACCAAACTATTTCAATCAATCAGATTTATTTAAACATGACAAATGTCAACCAAAGTGCTGTACAGAGGGTAGATAGATACACATAGATACATCTAGACTAGTATAGACAACAATCACATCTCAGTTTTACGGGAAGACACACAAGCAAACAGGGCATGAGTCAGTGTACATCAGGAAATGCTAATGAGTAGAAGTGGGTTTTGAGTCTAGACTTGAAGGCATCTGTCGAGGGGGCAGGTGGGGATGCTGTTCCACAGTTCAGGGGCTGCGACAGCAAAGGCACGCCCCCCCCCCTCCCCCCTGAGCTTAAGGTTAGACCTCCGGACTGTCAGGAGCCTCTGGTCACTGGCTATTTTGTCGGAAGTTAATAATAATGAATGAATGAATGAAAACTTTATTTAACAGATTGCAGAATGGGTACAATACAGTACGGCTCAATACACACAATTGTTAAGGGGATGCAGACCTGAGAAAGACGTTTGTCTTGTTTCCATCAGGGTCCCCCATTTTCAATTCATATAGACATTTATGACATACACAACATACATGACATTTATGGCATAGGGACATATAGGTATTTAGTACTGATACATTTGTGACATAAACGGTATTCAAATATACAGTACTGTTACCCCTAGATCCTGACAGAGTATATACATATGATGGGGAGGGGACTGTACATTAGGAGGGGGTGGGTGGGTGGGAGAGAAATATACATACGGCAGGGAGGGAATATATACATGCGGTGGGGAGGAGACTGTCTATTAGGAGGTGGTGGGGGTTTTGGGCATTTACGGTGGCCAGTTTCTAATTGCAGCCTCCCGTAGGTGCTCTTTAAGAGCGGTTTTGAATGTGGGTAGGGATTCACATTCCTTTACAGCTTTGGGTAGGGCGTTCCACATTGATGTGGCATAATTGCGAAACGTGTTTAGTCCCTTGTTTGAGCCGAATCTGGGTTTAACATGATTTGTTGAGCTTCCTCTGGTGTAGTGGTTGTGGTATTCACTGACCTTTGGGAAGTATTTTGACATGTACATGGGTACCTTAGTCGTATAGTGTATCTTGTAGACCAGGCCCATTGCAAGTTGCTGTACTCTGTCGTCTACTCTAAGCCATCCTAGGTTGTCAAAGTGGGCAGGGGTGAGGTGGGTTCTGGGGGTAAGGTCAAGTAGTAGTCTGACCAGTTTGTTTTGTGATGTTTGTAATTTTGTTTTAAGCGCCTTTGAGGTGCTTTGGTACCATGAGGTGCACGCATAGTCGTAGTACCCTTGAATGAGTGCTCCTGCCAGAGTCTTCAGGGTATTCTTGTTTACCAGAGAGGAGATCCGGTACAAGAATCTAGTTCGTTGGTTGACTTTTTTTATTACATTGGATGCCATTTTGTCACAGGAAAGATTTGCCTCTAGGATGGAACCCAGGTAGGTAATTTCGTCTTTCCTTGTGACAATATTGTCACCCACTGCAACTGAGAAGCCGTCAGTCTTGCTGAGTTTGTTATTTGAACCGAAGAGAATGGACTCTGTTTTGCCCATGTGTAATGATAGTTTGTTATCAGCGAGCCATATGCAGATTTTGCCTAGTTCAGAGCTGAGGGTTTTTTCAACCTGCAACTTGTTTTTGTCAGAGACCAGCAGGGCTGAGTCGTCCGCAAACAGGAACAAGTTGCAGTCACAGGCTGACGACATGTCATTTGCATAAATTAGGAAGAGTAGCGGTCCTAGTATGCTTCCTTGTGGAACACCACAGCTCACTGTGAGGGGGGGGGGGATAAGAGTACCGTTTACCTCTACCATCTGTTCTCTCCCCTCCAGGTAGGATTGCATCCAGCTCACTGATAAGCTATCAAAACCAATTGCTTTTAGCTTGTCAATCAGAATGGAGTGATTGACAGTGTCGAAGGCCTTTTGTAGGTCCAGCATGACCATGCCGCAGTATTTGCCCGCGTCCAGTCGTCCACCTCTTGTTTGATGTGGTCGTTCAAATAGAGGAGGCATGTGTCAGTGGAGTGGGACGTTCTGAAGCCAGATTGGAATTCGTAGATTAGATTTTTTTCCGCCAGGTACTTTTCGACCTGTTCGTAGACTATTTTCTCCATGACTTTCGAGATGGAGGTAAGAATAGAAACAGGGCGGTAGTTGCCTGGGTCTAATTTGCTGCCCTTTTTGTGCAGAGGGGTCACTCTCGCAATTTTGAAGTCCTTGGGGACGTGTCCCTGTTTTATAGAGAGGTTTATTATGTGTGTGATGACTGGGGTGATGGCGGAAAGTCGTCCAGTGATTTTCGAAAGGTGAGAAATGGCGTGCAAGCCTAACCGTGTCCGGCTGCTATGTATGCTCTCGTTGACGTTTCTGTTCTTCATCGTGGAGGTGGTGGTCAGTTGGATCACGGCGTCTCTGGCGATGCTGTCGGACTCCTTCCACATGCTCTCGGATGTCATCGCGCTCGTCGTGGCGCTGGTCGCGGTGCGCTTCGCCCAGAAGACCCAGTCGACGAACAAGAACACGTTCGGATGGATCCGCACGGAGGTGATGGGCGCGCTGGTGTAGGGCTGCAACTAATGACTAATTTGGTAGTCGACTAATCTGCCGATTATTTTTTCGATTAGTCGACTAATCGAAAACCAATGTAAACAACAACAAAAAATAAATAAAAAAGGATTTTTTTTTTTTTTTAATTACCTATCTTTGTGAAAGTGGCTTCTCAGCTCTGGTCCAGCTGAAGACAGAGCAGAGGAACAGATTGGACATTGAGCATGACCTCAGAGTTGCTTGTCTACCATCACCCCAGACTTTGAGACTCTTGTCAGGACCAAACAACAACATCATAACATGATGATCCCATAGCAAATTAAAATAATTACTCATGAAACATTTTAATTTGGATCTTTAAGCCACTTTAAATGAAAATGTATTTGAAGAACAATACAGCAATCACTCATAACAAGATAAATAAATTAAATAATACAAATTAAAGTGGAAGTGTACTTTAAATAACTTTTGTTTGCTGTGTGTGAGAGGAGTCTGTGTGTGTGTGTGTAATGTGTGTGTGTCTTACTCTGATCGCTGTGTGAGTGAGAGGAGTGTGTGTACTGTGTAATTTGTGTGTGTGTCTTACTCTGATCGCTGTGTGAGTGAGAGGTGTGTACTGTGTAATTTGTGTATGTGTGTGTGTCTTACTCTGATCGCTGTGTGTGAGTGAGAGGAGTGTGAATGTGTGTGTGTCTTACTCTGATCGCTGTGTGTGAGAGAGAGGAGTGTGAATGTGTGTGTGTCTTACTCTGATCGCTGTGTGTGAGTGAGAGGAGTGTGTATGTGTGTGTGTCTTACTCTGATCGCTGTGTGTGAGTGAGAGGAGTGTGTATGTGTGTGTCTTACTCTGATCGCTGTGTGTGAGTGAGAGGAGTGCGTGTGTAATGTAATTGTGTGTCTAGTCTGATCATCATCTCCTGCAGGGGAACAATGTTTTCAATGTCCAAAATTTGCTATGGGATCATCATGTTATGATGTTGTCTGGAACCCTGAGAAGCCACTCTCACAAAGATAGGTAGTGCACAAAAAAAAAAAAAAAAAAAAAATTAAATAACGTTTTTTTTTTTTTTTTTAATGACTAATCGACGCAACAATTTCTCGTCGACGATTTTTTATAATCGACGTCGTCGATTATGTCGACTAATCGTTGCAGCCCTACGCTGGTGAACGCTGTGTTCCTCGCAGCCCTTACTGCTTCACCATCATCCTAAACGGTACCCTATCCCCCCCCCTCACAGTAAACTGTGGTGTTCCACAAGGAAGCATACTAGGTCCGCTACTGTTCCTAATTTATGCAAATGACATGTCGTCAGCTTGTGACTGCAACTTGTTCCTGTTTGCGGACGACTCAGCCCTGCTGGTCTCTGACAAGAACAAATTACAGGTTGAAAAAACCCTCAGCTCAGAACTAAGCAAAATCTGCATATGGCTCGCTGATAACAAACTATCATTACACATGGGCAAAACAGAGTCCATTCTCTTCGGTTCAAATAACAAACTCAGCAAGACCGACGGCTTCTCAGTTACAGTGGGTGACAATATTGTCACAAGGAAAGAAGATATTACCTACCTGGGTTCCATCCTAGAGGCAAATCTTTCCTGTGACAAAATGGCATCCAATGTAATAAAAAAAGTCAACCAACGAACTCGTTTCTTGTACCGGATCTCCTCACTGGTAAACAAGAATACCCTGAAGACTCTAGCAGGAGCACTCATTCAAGGGTACTACGACTATGCTTGCACCTCATGGTACCAAAGCACCTCAAAGGCGCTAAAAACAAAATTACAAACATCTCAAAACAAACTGGTCAGACTACTGCTTGACCTTACTCCTAGAACCCACCTCACCCCTGCCCACTTTGACAACCTAGGATGGCTTAGAGTAGACGACAGAGTACAGCAACTTGCAATGGGCCTGGTCTACAAGATACACTACACGACCAAGGTACCCATGTACATGACTAAATACTTCCCAAAGGTCAGTGAATACCACGATCACAACACCAGAGGGAGCTCCACAAATCATGTTAAACCCAGATTCGGCTCAAACAAGGGACTAAACACGTTTCGCAATTATGCCACATCAATGTGGAACGCCCTACCCAAAGCTGTAAAGGAATGTGAATCACTACCCACTTTCAAAAACACTCTCAAAAAACACCTAAGGGAGACTGCAACTCGAAACTGGCCCCTGTAAATGTCCGAACACAACCCCCGCCAATGTACAGTAAATTACCAAGTATGGTCTTGTCAATAATCCAATGTACAGTGTTGTTTGTACAGTTGTACAGTGTCCCCCACCCACCCCTCCTACCCACCCCCCCCCCCCACCCACCCAACCACCTCCAATGTACAGTCCAATGTACAGTCCCATAATCCAATGTACAGTGTTGTTTGTACAGTTATACAGTGTCCCCCACCCACCCCTCCTACCCAACCCCCCCCCCCCCACTCCTACCCAACACCCCCCCCCCCCCACTCCTACCCCCCCCCCCCCCCCCCCAACCACCTCCAATGTACAGTCCCACCCCCACCTACCCAATCCAATGTACAGTTTCTACGCCTAATGTATATACTCCTTTCTTTCTGGACTCTTTTTGTATCACAAATACAGTACTGTAATTGCAAATCTGGTATGTCATAAATGTATAGATGTAGCAGTACTGTCTATCTGTATGTCATGTATGTCATATATGTTACGATGAATTGGAAATGGGGGACCCTGATGTAAACAAGACGAAAGTCTTTCTCTGGTCTGCATCCCCTTAACAATTGTATGTATTGAGCTGTACTGCACTGTACCCATTCTGCAATCTGTTAATAAAGTTTTTCATTCATTCATTCATTCATCAAGCGCTTCACGGAGCCCCATGAGATCAAGAGCCCCTACGTGGTGATCGGGGTCGGCGCGGCGGGGCTCCTGGTCAACCTGCTCGGCCTCTGCCTGTTCCACGGACACTCCCACGGTGGTGGTCACTCTCACGGGAGTAATAAAAACAAGAGGGGTAAAATGTGCAAGTCCGAGAGGCCGGCAGGCAACGGCTCATCGGGAGAGAGAGGAGACCAACAACTTGGTCGGGAATCACAACAACAGCCCAAACGGCGTGGACACAGAGACGTAGACACGGTGAGCACTGCAGCACACATTCGTTGTCCTCCTCTCTCTCCTCCACAGTTTAGGTTTTGAGGAGAAGGTGAACACTTAGGGTCGAGATGGTTGTCGTTTCTTCTTCAGCGTCAGTGTCATACCCAGCTGTCACTATCATAGCATAATAAGAAGGGTTCACAAAATGGGCCAGTCTACCCCTTTATCTGTGACTTTTTCCTGATTCATTGAAAATGGGGGACCCTGATGTAAACAAGACGAAAGTCTTTCTCTGGGTATTGAGCTGTACTGTATTGTACCCATTCTGCAATCTGTTAATAAAGTTTTCAATCAAACAATCAATCAATCGGCTGACCTGAGGGACCTGGTGTTGGAATAGGGGGATAGGAGGTCTGAGATGTAGGAGGGGGGCTGACCATTAAGGGCTTTAAAAACGAACAGGATAACCTTAAAGTGTATTCTGTAGCGTACTGGAAGCCAATGAATTTGGGCACATTTGCCATAAACACAGCTCACTTGGCAATGTTTTGATCACCTGTTGTTTTGCCTACCAAGATGTCTGCAATGATGATATGATGGGATATATGGATTGGACAGTAACGTTATTATCAGCAGACAAAGAAGCCAGTGTGTTTATCAAGGCACACAACGAAAGCAGCACTTGATCTCCACATGACTCGCCTCGGGGGAGAAGATCCATCTTCCAACTCCAGTTTAGCTAAATCACTGCTAGCTAGTGCTGGACATTATTTGTTTAACGTTGGCTAACGACACAGTCTAGATTGGTTGGCGCACGGCTAATGTTGTTAGCCGAATATGGCTGTGTTGTCGTTAGCCTGACAGCTAAGTGCTAACCTAGAGTTTGACGTTACTTACTTTGTGTACGCTGCTCCTAAATCAATGACAACGGCGGTCTTCTCTCCTCCACTGCCCAACCCTTCAAATAAGGGCATTTTTAATATGATATACTCTAAAGGAAAGCAATTTGGTGAATATCAGCCACACCGTTAGAGCAAGATTCGCCTAGAATCGACTTCCGGTCGAGTTGGGCGGGGGCGTGATTTATTTCCGTAGCCTATGTTTGCGAAGACGCTCTCTGATTGGTTTAGCGCCGAAGGGTCTCTTCCGCCTTGTACATATATTCTCTGCTTCAAAGTGGTTATGCTTTGGCCCTCTTTCGAAGTGGGTTATGCTTAAGGTTAGGGTTAGGGAACAACATATCAATTGTTGTTGCATATGCGGAAGAGACCCTTCGGCGCTAAACCAATCAGAAAGGGTCTTCGCTGTACGCGGCTAGCCAATCAGAGAGGGTCTTCGCTGTACGCGGCTAGCCAATCAGAGAGCGTCTTCGCAAACATAAGCTACGGGGGGAAATCACACGGGCTTGGGGGGCTTGATGACGACATGACGTCACAGAAAACGCCTGAATACCGTAGCAAATATTGCAAGTTATGTGAGCAATTAAAAGCTAGCATTTTAATAATTCATGATTCAAATCTAAATGTGTTTAAAAAAGTTGCGTTTCACAACTGAACAAAGATAGTCAAAATAGCATCACCACAAAGGTAGCCTAAACTAAGCAACAAGCGTAAGCTAATAAGCAGCTACCTAAATTGCAAGTCATGATATTGCCTCATTATTTTTCGTAAATTGTAGCATATTATTGTAGTAGGTTTTCACTCCTTTCCTTCTCCCTCGGCGGTGGAAAGGGCAATTAAGGCAACCTTGGATGGACAGCTCAAGCTCACACAAGCACACTCAGGAGCTGTCCGTTCAGCACCACGCACACAATAATAGTCTGATGGCCAGTTAGAGTGACATTGGTGGCATATGTGTACTCAAAGTCTCAAACAGATACAAAACCAAAATGCAATTGCACCTGAATGGACGAACTGACGAATACAAGTTGTAAATTATAACTGTCTTATAAATCGTTTAATGCGCTGGTGGCAGCACTTCAGCACCGCGCGCAAACGCACTAGACAGTATGGCTCCTCGCATGCAATGACGCTGGACCGCACAATAACAAGCCTTCCCTTCGTCTCGCTTCCCACACAAACCTACTGGAGAGGAGGCTGATAGAAACCGATATCCATGTGAATTAGGAGGACCGCTCTGTAAACAGTCTGAAGGCAACTGTGTGTCCTGCAGACAAGGCAACCCGAGAGGATTTCTGTGTAAGGTAAATAATGACAATTTTGTTTCAACAAACGCGAGGCATTTTTTTTGCCGACTTTTCTTCATATACCACACATGCACACATGCATGACGATCTGCATGATGGAAGATAATACAAACGATGCAGGACGCGGTCTCTCCGTATGGGCACGATGTTACGATTCAGTGCAACCAATATAAATCGTTTTGTAAAATGGGACCGCAGTCTGGATTTGTTTACTGGTCTCCTTTTCATCTCTATACGATTGGCTGATTAGACTGTCAAGTCAAGCGGCGGGCTTGCTACTCTGGTTGAGTTCATTAATTATAGTGATCATAAGATACGGAAGGTAAGCAGCGAAGTAGGCAATGGGCATTCGGGGTTGTTGTTGACAATAGTTGGACATCGCATCCTCGCGGTTTGATGTTGAATCCTCAGAGACGCTCGTCTGACTCGGGCAGTCTGGGTGGTGTCACCCTGACACTGGTATTTTACTCGATGTCTTCTCTTCATCTTCTTCTGCCATGATTGATGCACTGAAATCAGTCCACGCTTTAAAAAGCAATACGTGTGCCATGCATATTTATTCTTACTTGTTCAATATTGGTGAGTGGCACATGTGTGTGTGTGTGTGTGTGTGTGTGTGTGTGTGTGTGTGTGTAAAAGTAGCCTACATAATTCAACAATTAAACATCCCTGCATGGATTCAAATGGAAGGAATCTGACTGAATAGGGAACCAGGTGCTATTTATAGTTTTCTAAAGTGCAACACAGTGCAAAGGACTGCAGTGTCAGACTCTCTCTCTCTCTCTCTCTCTCTCTCTCTCTCTCTCTCTCTCTCTCTCTCTCTCTCTCTCTCTCTCTCTCTCTGTCTGTTTATAATAAGAAATAACACAAATTGGTTTAAAAAATAATAGTAAACAACCAGACAGTCAGAGAGGCTAAGGGGAAATCATCCATATTAAATGGGCCTTTTCAAAACTGCACAACTGCAACATCAAAGGAATGGCTGACAGAAATGCAAGCTTAATCCGTCCCCTCTGTGGTTATCTTGAGTTAGGGTTTAGTAGAACACATGCTTTGAAGTTCCCCCGTGAATAACACTCGTCTTTTACTCTTTCATCTGTGTCCTCTGCAGACGCCCCAAACTCTATAATGTGACCTGCCTCACGTCCCTTGCCCGGTTCCTTCTGTATGGCTCTGGCCACACGTCTGCTGGTTGACTGAGGGTACAAGTTATACCTGCAGGCACCGTTCAGAGCCCTGGTGCCAAGTCCTAACACGCTTCACTTGCTGGAACAGCTTATAGGCAACTCCATCATCCAGGTCTGGCCAGGCAGTAAGAGTGGACAGATATGCTGACGTTTCGGACTGTAAATGGCCTCCTCTTGGCTGGAACTTGTCTCTGTATCTATGGAACCCCGGCCCCTCTCCGCCATCATCACACCACCTCCACAGAGCACAGCGGCTGTGATGGACAATGTGCCAACGCAGAAACACCTGTAGCATCCATACATACCACAGGTGTGCCCTCTGATGCAGACAGATCAACCTATGATACACAGGAGCAGGTCACCGGCAGACTGGCTGACTTATCTGTGAAATTAGGCAGAGAAGGAGGGGCTGGCCTAGATGAAGGAGGAACTGGACCGGAGGGGATAGCGCCAGTGACGCAGGCGGGAAACGGGGGCAGCAGCCATGATGGAAGATCTGGGCTGAGCGATGGTGCCGGTGAAGAGGCTTGGAGTCAGAGGAGGGAGGCCGACACAGAGGCTGCCTCGGGGAGATCATCCGAGATGGCAGACGCTCGGAGACAGTCTGCGACAGCCTCACAGTTCTCCACAGGCTCCGAGCAGAAGCCAGGAGCTGCACAGGACCGTATGGAGGATGCGCCTGTTACCAACCCAGCCACGTTGACTTCTTCAGCGGGAGAGAAACAGGGAGTGGCGGTCCTGAATACTCAAAGAGCAGCTCAGTTTGGATCCTCTGCCTCCCCGACATCGTCGACGCAACCGCAACCATACAGCCCTGCAGGGGGGGTGGCCTGGGGGAGGGAGGGCCCTGAACAGGAGATGAATCCATGGGATGAGGTGGACAGCAGAGCGAGTCAAGCGAGCATCAGGGCTTCTTCCCAGGGGAAGGAGGCAGAGACGAGCAGGCCATCATCCCTGGAGCCTCCGGATTCTGCATCCCAGACCCAGAGAAGGACAGATTTCCCTCTCGGCGGATCTCCTCCAAGTCCCGTCTCCTCCTCCTCGCTGCTCCATCTGACCACCCCTCAGTCAGCACGGGGCCCAGAGGGGGCGACCACCCCTCAGTCAGCATGGGGCCCAGAGGGGGCCACCACCCCTCAGTCAGCACGGGGCCCAGAGGGGGCGACCACCCCTCAGTCAGCACGGGGCCCAGAGGGGGCGACCAGCCCTCAGTCAGCACGGGGCCCAGAGGGGGCGACCACCCCTCAGTCAGCACAGGGCCCAGAGGGGGCCACCATGTCCACACTGCCGGACCTGCTGATACCTGAACTCACCCCCAGGCAGGAGGACAGCCCAGAGAGTGTCTGGACCGAGCCACTGAGACAGAGTGAAGGTGAGACTTAACAAATCCAACTGTATATAATCAAAGGGGGTGTTGTTGTTCCATTGCAGTGTGCACCGTCCTGAAGCCCTTTGAGACGACATGTACAAATCAGCAGGATTTACTCGACTACATATTGGACATGCATCTATTCAGGGGTTTACATGCCTATAGGTGGTAATGCTAATGTCACCACCAGTGGGTTTTTGTGCAGAAATAGAATAGAGTACACAACAATGGGGTAATCCAAAGGTTCCCGGTTTGATTCCCGCTCCTCCCAGACTGCGTGCCGGAGTGTCCTTGAGCAAGACACTTAACCCCCGACTGCTCCCGATGAGCAGGTTGGCACCTTGCATGGTTGCCTCTGCCGTCGGTGTGTTTAGAAGCAAATATAAGGTTATTGGGACCCATTAAAGACATCTGAACAAGTATACGCCACTATCGGCACTCATTCGAACACTGTTGTACATCTTTACATTTTCATTTAGGTTGTCGAGAAATAATGAATTAAATGAGCTAAGCAAACACCTTGTATACATATAGGCTACCTCTTTCATGGAAGTAAAGTTGTGACTGCAAATCTGAAAACAAACGTCTGCTCTCTCACAACACTTATTTCTATGTTTTGAAACGTAATAACAATAAAAGCCATACAACATACAACATACAAAACGACATCCCATCACACCAGCCAAAGGTGATGCTCAGTGGTCCTTATCGCCTCACACAGTGTCCTTCTATACAGACCACTGTGGTGAAGGGTGCCGTATTTTTCTCCTCCTTTCGAGTTCGCCAGCTTCTCTGGGCTTTTCATTAAAAAGTGGAAGGGAGGGGGGGGGAAATGAAGGCGACACGTCTTGTGGCTGAGATCGCCTTTGATGATTGGCGACGAATGCGCTACCGCTTCTCCACGCTCCACTTTGAACCCCAGTGGGGACCCGTGGCAGTCTAATTACTTTCTATTCCTGACTCTGCTCTGGAAATGAACGAACATCACTGCCAGTAAAAGGCTGGTGGCAGGGTGCGCTATAGACAAGTCTCTGGGGGATTAAAAATCTTCTTTCTTTCTATCTATCCACTCTCCCCCTCTCTTTCTCTCTACCACCCCTTTACTCATCCCTCTCTTTTCTTCCTCTTTCCATCCCCCCCATGCCCACCCACCCACCCATCCTATCTCCCTGGGCTATTGTAAAGACTGAGGCAGGTTATTATTCAGTGATGCGGTGGAATGAAATGGATTAAGGGGAGTCAGTCTGAGCCAATATGTGTTCCTAGCGTCCCTGGGTGGATTGTCTGTTTGATGAAGCTTCCCCTCCCGACAGAACGGAAGCTGACGAAAAAAAATCCCCAAAGGGTTTATTATGTAAAAGGATTACAGTCTTCTTTATAAGCATCTTTCAACCCTAGTTTTAAAAAAACAACGTTTTTGGACTGAGGAAGACGCCAAAGAGTTATGCACCGCTGGTGGGAACTTCTTTCTCTTAACAGCACTTATGTTGGTAGCCCCCTTATCTATAAAGAGACACTTTTCAAAGCACCCCTCTAGTTTTCATTGTGTCTAAGCTGTATTGAATTTAGCTCTGAGAGATAGTGAAAATAATTGTTGCAATGACGCAACGGCACTCATTCATAAATACCTCAGCAGCACAGCCTGGTTCCTCTGCAACAGTAGGATGGATGCATGTTTCATTCTTACCTCTTGACAGAGTAGTGCATAATGAACACACACAGAAATGGAGCTGAGAGCTCATCATGCAGTTATAGAAAAGTATATACATCGCAATATATACAATGTCTTTGAGTTACTCGTTGATTGCGAACCCGATACTGCGACATAATGGTGTTTTCAGACAGCCTGGGTTTTTGGTTCGAATAAATCTGTCCTTTAGGATTTGGATCCGCATGTTGTAATGGAGCGACCCTGATTCCACGCCTGTGTTCTGTGTTGATCCGATTGTAGTGGACACAGTGGGCCCCATCTCCCAGGATGAGGCCACAGAGGGTACCATGTCATCAGAAGCCCTCCCTCTCATCTTTGAGCCTTTTGATGATGTCACACCAGAGGGGGCGGGGACGGTGGCGGCGGCCACCCTGGCACCCGGCGGTTCTGAGCCTCTCGTTTCCATGGCAACCAGAGGTGTGCCGCTATCAGAGGCCAACCTTGACCAGCTGGTCGCCGTGGATACAGACAGTGACGGCCCGTCACATGCCCCGTCCCTATTGCTGCCAGACTGGACGTCACCTTGGCAGACATCTGGAGCGGAGCTCCCAGAGCCAATCAATCCTTCAGGTCCATCTGTAGCCCCGCCCCCCACGGACACCGAGACAGAACTGACAGAGGACCCTGCTGAGAGAGGCAAGTCATCTCACTTGACAAGAATAGGAATCCCACAGACCGTAGACTCTGCCTCTCAAACCTCTTATGTACTTGAACATGCATCTTCTGTGGCTTGGCGGGATGTATCGTGCGATTCTGAATGAATTTGCCATTGACGGGGTGCACCTGACCCGACTCTGTTTCCATGGTCAACCGAAGTATGTAAGGACAGAGTCGGTCATCTGTGTTGCAGATATTGGGATTCAGCCATTGACATGCTGTGAAACATAAGGGTGTTCTGAGCCACACCTCATATCGTTAGCCTCATACGATAATTGCCTAAGTAATTTTTCAAGATTTTTGGAAAAGAAGAAAAAACTAATTTTCTGGCAAAGAGTTTTTCATTTATATTTTGAAAATAAGTTCCACACGGTGTATCAACAAGTTTGCAAAAATACAAAAACACAACAACCATTGCGTAACAAAATAAGGTGACTTTTAAACAAAATATGTTGTGACTTAGGCATTTTTTCCTCATACATACATACATGTCATACACTAGGCAGTTGTTATACTTCATGCGATCACCCTCTGTGTATGTAACGTTAAAATGCACAAGTCACACGAGTGAGTTAGGCAGATGGATTTTACGTAACAAGCGTTCTGATTGCCTGAGGACATAGGCACTAAGCCAGGGCTATGCAGCAGTGTGAGGAGAGTACAGTTAGGCAGAAATCTCTATTTGGCAATTATCGTATGAGGCTAACGATATTATACATGCATTGTGAAACTTCTCTCTTGCTTCTTCACCTAACATCACCTATGATTGATCTGTCTAGATGCTCACGAGATACAGAGCCCTGGAGAGACCCAGCCCACGTTAGTACCCTCACACTCAACCTTCAAGAGCTCTGTGACCACATTGAGCAAGGCAGCCCACCGGCCTGTGTCCAAATCCAGATCAGGGCTGGAGGAGCTGGAGTCTGAGGGTGAGAGAATGGAGTGTTTTTACATACTGCTGAACTGAAATGATTGTAGGATCAAATGGAGAGGAGGTAGTGTCGTTGTTTATCTTTCTTCCTCACAGAGGAGCCAGATGAGGATGAGGAGGATGAGAATGAGAATACAGAGGAATCTGATGAAGACGAGAGCGAGGAGGACTTGA
Source organism: Notolepis coatsorum (assembly GCF_963971535.1). Lineage (NCBI taxonomy): Eukaryota > Metazoa > Chordata > Actinopteri > Aulopiformes > Paralepididae > Notolepis > Notolepis coatsorum. The sequence goes on along the minus strand of NC_140169.1, from coordinate 113,157,058 downwards.
CAGAAACCCCCAAGCCAGCCTCAACACGCACCCCCTACAGCCTCATCCCCCCACCCCCTGTCTGGGTTCAGCGCAACCAGGGACTGAGTAAGAGGACAGACACACAAACACACGTGCATACAATCACTCCACCCAAAAAGCACCACTATCTATGTTAGCATTTGTTAGAGTCATGCTAAATATGCTAGTGGAAGTCAATGGAGGGCATGAAACATTCTAAATTCTATTGCTCCATCGACTTCCACTAGCATGATGCTAACAAATAGGCTTGTTAAAAACGTTTACTATCCCTTTAATTATCATATTTAACAATAATCAGATTGTCTAGCATTAAATTAATAAATTAGTGAACGGATGTGGTTACTCTATGGTTCTTTCCTTCTACAGTGCGAAGCTGGATGGAACTGATCAGGGAAAAGGTGAGACTGCCCCCTGCTGTCCTTGAAAAGCCTTACAGTTCCTTTAAGCAGCTATAATGTCATCATGTCATTAGGGCAAAATGTCATCAAAGGATCAATATTACCCACATGTAATCTTTTCAGGTGTATGTTTTTATTTCTTTCTCTTAATTCTACCCTGGCATTCTAGACCTCTGTAGGTATCATCGCTATACACTTCAGTTCTTAACATTCTATTCCATCTCCACCTGAAAGGGCCTTATGTGCAACTTCAGTTATGCAAAGGAACTCAGCCGGTTGTGTTGTTCACAGGAAGACAATAGCTTATTCTTATTTTCACCTCCTTTCATGTCTCTGTCATCCATCTCTCTCCCTTGCCATGCCAGGCGGGCTATGTGTCTGGGATGTTGGCCCCGGTCGGTATCGGTATTGCGGGGGCCCTACTGATCGTGGGGGCCCTGTACAGCATCAGGATCATCCATCGCAAGAGGAAGAACAGCTTCAAACACCAGAGGAGGAAGGCCAGGCAACCAGAGGTCAATATAACACGTCTTATTTCTCACGGCAATCAATCACTTGTCACATGGATACTGATGCTAGGCTGTGTTGCTTGTCTACGGGTCGATGTGGATTAGGAACACAATGTGACTCTTGGCATTTGGTTGTGTGCTTAATCCCCAGCAACCCAGAGAGCCCGGTGCCAGCCGTCAGGACCAAGCCATGCTATTGGCGGACAGCTCAGAGGACGAGTTCTGATGCCACCGTTTAGAACCCTGCTTCAGTGACCAATGGCTGAGCTCCCGGAACGGTGGCTTGGCCTTACATCACCCATCTCTATGACTACCGCATTTTCAATCACCTTGAGGCTTGTGTGGCTATGACTCATCCAGAGGGTTTGACGGAGTGGGAAGCAAGTGTAAGGTCGCCTCTGTATTAAAACATCAATAAGGCTGTTTTTTGAGGCCATGTTGTCCGCCTGGCGAATGGACAAGACGACCAGTCAATGAAGGCAGTATGATGCACTGTGAAAAACAAGTTTGATGTTGAAAACACATCGTCGCCCGCGCTCTGACGATGTATCTTGGCAGAATTGCCCCGAAAGGCATCATCTGTGAATCAAGGCATGGCTTCAATGCTGAAGTTAGGGCTTTGGGGAATATAGTCAAGATATTACGTGTCAAGATTCCAATCAGAGCACATCAGTTCTGTTATCAAGGGGCTGTAGCAGACTTCAGACATGACAAACACTGTAAATACTGTATGTAGCTGACACGGGGTGTAAATAACGTTTCCCTGCCAACTAAAAGATATGCTCACGTTAACTGGAGCTAGGTTACCACATAGATGACCACATTTTAGAGACATCGAGAAAATATGCAGTTAGTATCTCGTTGAACTGTATGATAAAATGCTTGAAATATAAATGCTTTGTTCAAACCCTCGTGAAAATCTTGGGGTGGGTAAGGTGGAATGAATGTCACCATCAAGCATGTCAGGTCAGTCTTCTGATGTACAAATCTCTATGCTGAATATTACCATAGCAACATTTCCCCCCCCCCCCCCAAGCGCATGACAAGCAACTGCTGTACTCATATCTGTACAACACTCAGCCTATCGCCATTCCCAACAGTTTATCCATGTACAAATGCCCTGCTGAGAAACATGTCATTCTAATAAACCAGGTGAACTCCATGTTATTCTTCAGGCTCTGGGTTGGAGCAGGCATGGAGGACATGAGATCCCATTCCCCCCCCCACGTCATTTTCACAATAGAACATTCTCAGTGTTCTTTTTACTGACCTCACCTGTTTTCACCTGCCCAGACGGAGGAGGTAGAACAGAGATCTCACTGTTCAAACAGAAACATGGATTTATGTCAAGAGGCAAAGAAATACAAATCACCTTACCTTTTCAAAAGAGACTTGAGGAAAAGATCCAAGACATCTTCTCTATACAATTTCTCCTTTAATAGGAACTTACGCTTGAGCCTTGTGGGGTGTTTCTTCATGGGCCTAATTCAACAAAGCATCTGTGATGTGAAGTGGCCTCTTGATGATCCTAATGGGACACCTGCTCTCCACTTCTTTCACCATTTCTTCTCAAATCTAAGCAACATTTCCATGGAAGTGTTCACTCTAGATTAGGTCCTAACGGATCATTAGATTAGAGCCTCTAATGGATAATTGCATTAGATTCTCTAACGGATCATTACATTAGATCCTGTTTAATGGATCCTTACATTAGATGAGCCTCTAATGGATCCTTATATTAGATCCACTAATGGACCATCACATTAGATTCTCTTAACGGATCATTATATTATTAGAGCCTCTAATGGATCCTTACATTAGACTAGCCTCTAATGGATCATTGCATTAGATTCTCTAACGGATCATTAATTGGATCCTCTAATGGACCATCACATTAGATTCTCTAACGGATCAATACATTATTAGAGCCTCTAATGCATCCTTACATTAGATCCTCTAATGGATAATTACATTAGATCATCTGTACTGGATATTGATAGGTAAAGGGAGAGGATGCAGGATTATTCAGTACTGTAAATCAGAATGTTTGCTAGTCTTTTCTTTAAGAATGTACACACCTCCAATCAAATTTTTTCTGTAACCGTTTCCTTATGCTTAAACAAAATGTTAACTTTCATGCGAGTGACCACATATATTGTCTGGTCTGAAGCTTGTTATACAAACATCTCATCTGTGCATATGCAATAATGCTGTTATCACATTGTGTGCTGTAAAATACACAAGCGCATCTTTCTGTAGATACACAACATGCAGTAATCCCTAATAAATAATTCTCCATTGACAAGAGATCTGTGATATTTTCTACCCTGCCTCTCTACTCAAAATATTCATCAGAACGCTCGAGACAAAGAACCATTAACGTCTTGTTTTGAGTTTTCAGATGAGCAATGTTTTCAATTATCTAAATGACAAGTTGGTGTGATGTGGAAGTACTTTCAGGTGATGAATCACATTTCACACTCCAAGTGGATTGATTTTACAGCCGCAAATAAACGTAACTGTCCAAAACATTTAAAAAGACTTGTAAGGTTCTTCGTCTCAAGGGTCCCGTTAATGAAGTTGTACTTCATACTTTCTCCATTCTGCAACAAGAACAGTGACGACGGTGTGGTGTGAACGAGATGAAGGAGGAACCAGGACGAACCAACAGCAGTCACGACAATCCACCTTACAGCATTAAAAAAATCAAATAATTTATTTCTGTGTTCTTTTTCCACATTAAATAAAAGCTATTGTCGGACATTTTCAGATCGAAATCAAGAGGAGACAGGGGTAGAGGGACAGGGAAACGAAAAAGGTGACATGCAAAAAAATAAAAATTTGAAAAAAAGAGGGAAAAAATAACAACTCTTCCCTTAAGCAAACCCTATGGATACCGGGGTGGGGCTGTGGTGCTGAGCACCCCGGAACACTGCAGGAGGCCCAGTGCCCACCTAGTTGGACTTGATGGGGGGGGGGATATCTCATCAACATGCCTGGTTCCAAGGGCATAAGACACCCGGTAAATAGAACTCCTGATTAGACCTGGAGCATTACTGGACGTTGTCCTGGAGGAGAGCAGAGTCGTCGAGCTTGGCTCGGTGGGGATCATTAGTGGGACCTTGGTGCCTTGTCGGATGGTTGGCCATCTGGCACCAGGGGGGTTGTCGGCAAAAGAGTTCTATATTAATATATCTATCTGCCTGGTCTTCCTCAAAGAGACCAATAACTTGACTACATGAACTGGCATACAAGAAGTCACTTTTCTTTGCTCTCAGCAGTGGTGGGGAGGAGACCTACAAGGTCTTTCAAAAGAAGCCAAGCCATGTGGGGGAGGAAGAGGAGTAGGTAGTGAATACTGTGGCGTTATTAGGCAGCATCACCACAGGCATGGCAACAAACTGAGAACAAGCCCATCAACTTCAAGCGGAGCGGTTCAGCTCAGTGTGGTAGGCTGTAATGCCCATATACCTACTGGCACTGCCAGGTTTCACAAGGTTCAAAGTATGACATGGGGAACATAGACCTGTTGCACCAAAACCACGCCATGAGAGGGTCTCCTCACACCGACAACTGATCTGAAAGGAATGTGATAGGTTTAATCAATATGGTTAATACCTATCCAGTCCTTTCATGCTTGAGCAGTCATGGTTTGGGGAGACCGGTTACGGGGCACAGAGACGTTATCAGGATCAACATGAGACCCCATGTCAGATAAGACAGGAGACCCCCAAACCTCTAGAATGAACAAAGACCGTGGTAGACAGAGATGTCACAATTTGGGACTGAGGGATCATTAGCTTTCCCACCGAATGGAGAACGGAGGAACCAACCAAACAACCAGTTATAGCGTTTCCATTTTTTTTTGTGATGTCTGTCAATCCCTGGTCTTTCTAGTCCAAACCCTGAATGGGCTAAATTAGCAGAGAAAAGAAACAGAAATCCAATATCAATTCAACCCCCGCCGCGCCCAAATAAAAACCAGAAACAAACCACAGAAGGTGCTCTCAGTATAGCCAATAAAAACAGAGAACATACACTCATACAAATCTGAAAAAAGAATAAAAATAAAGAAATTAGGTAATCTGATCATTTCCAACACACACAGACACATACGCGGGCTGTTGTGTGGGTGGCAGGTGCTGTAAAGCTCTCCCCCTGTGATCCTGGGCTCACATACATACATACCTCAGTGGAAACCGCTCAAGGAGGAAATGAACCCGGATAATGAAACGGTTGTCTCTGGGCTTGGTTTCATAAGGTACATTAGCATTGGGATCACTGATGGGAGCCGGTCTGCTCCTCGACTCGCCATACTTGGATCCTATGGATGAGGGTTCTTACAAGCTTTATGGATTTCCCGTCTGTCGAGAGACACAATTCACAAGATGGAAAAAAATCTAAATCTTCCATTCGGTTATACCGTAGCTACAGTTCACCCCACCTCCTCTCATTTCTATTGTATGAAATCAAAGCAATTTTCTTTTACACCTCCTTCAACTCCCAAGATGAATTTTTGGTTCTTTCCCATTGGAAGCAACGTAAGTACAGGTGTGGTGATCTGTGGGAAGTGTAGGCAGGAGTCAAAATGCATAGATTTACCACCTGCGTCATCTGGCTCGCTACCCAAGCTTACCGGCGTACATGGGAATCGCTTCAACAGTCTTGAAATGTACTACAGTGGTATTTGTCTGACTGGTGAATAATGAAATGCCCAGGAACATTAAGTGGATTCTGGGTTCATTTCTCCCTTCAACATGCGCCAAACAAATCCTATCTCCTATACCGTGTGTGAGATCCCAAGAGTCACCCTGGTCTTCAGAGCTAAAAGAATCAGTGCCTTTGTTCCAGCCCGATATGACCCATCTCAAAACACCCTCCCTCCCTCTGCTTCCCTTGGACAAACTTCTGAGCAAAGCAACGGTTGCGATTGGAGGATCAAGAAAAGAGGGCGGGGTTAGAGATAGGTCCCAAATACTACCAACGTTGGACCGGAGCAAAAGACTGCATAAAAAAAAAGGTTATGGTGTTCCTCTGTGAAGCTTTGAAGATTAGGAGAATAGAATTTAAACAGAACTGTTCCACACCAGTCAAAAAAACACACACACACGTACGTACGCACACACACACACACACACGCACTATACACATCCACACACTGCAGCAATTGCCAAAACGAAGTGCATCTGACCTTTTGTTCATTTACTGTGAAGAAAAAAACAAAAAACCTACATCTTAAAAATAAAAATCTGCAAAATGCAAATCGTCATTGCCGTAATTAGTGTGGGTTGGAAAGGCCGGCGCTTTTTCCTTTCCAAGGTCGGAGACATTAAATATTAGTGAGGTTGGTTGTGCATCGGGTTAGGAGCATCTGGGGGGTGGGGGGGTGCATGCTAGGCTCTGCCGCTATTGGTAGTAAGAGAGAGGGTGGGACGGGTGGACAATAGGAGATCTAAACCAACTGAAAGCTAAAACAAAAAAGAAAAAACTAAAAGTATATAGAATCTGCTAAGAATACGCGTCTCTTTCTTTTATCAGAGATGCACACACTCACACATAGCATAATCAAAGAAACAAGAATCCAGCATATTTCATAGTGCACCTCCAGAATGATGCCTAGCCAGGCCCGGTAAGCAGGCCGAGGTCGTTAATGGCCGATACTGGTGCTGGGAAAGACACACCTGCAACCAAGGAGAATCAGAGTAACATCTGAACTGCAATAGAATGTACTTCAACACAGCTCTACTCTCTTAACAAACTAACTGTTGTCTCCTTCTGGGTGATTCTGCAGTGTTAACAGTGGCTGGCAGTGCATTTTGGGGAAATTAGCTTTGCAAAAGAGGAGAAAAAATACATTTTAAATAGAAAAAAAAGATAATGGACCTGGTCCATCGACAACTCCTCTCCCGCGCTCCTTCAGGGATGGAAAGGACTTTGAGATCATCAGAGAAAAGACGTTTTATAAACGGTAAAGGTGGCAGACCAGCCGCTGACTGAAGGAAGTCTTTGCTGGTAAAGGGAGTAATAGTAATTTGTTCCATAATGCCACCGTGACGTCAGGAGGGTCATACGAGGAGTCTGCAACGCAAGGCAGCCGGCTGTAATGTGAATGCCTTCTAGCCATTACCGTCCCTTGCAACACTATTGTCAGTAACCGGCAACTAGCTAGCTAGCAACATCCCAGTCCTTACATCATCATTTTGTTCGTTGGCTGCTTTTAGCCGCTTGATGTGCAATTTATATGCCCCCCCCCCCCCCTCGTGTGGTGCTCCATGCTCTAACTATCGAGAGGCTAGGTGTGACTAAGACTAGAGGGTAATTTGGCTTGAAGGCATTTACGTTACAGCAAACAATGCTCTGTGCGCGTTGCATTGTGGGCTCCTCGCGCGGGGCGCCTGGCATCACAGGCGGCTTCACGGAACTCCGCCGTCGCTTTGCACCAATGAGCACCGTCCTTGATTTCTTCCGAAATCTGCTAAAGTAAGAAGAAGGGGTTGGAAAGGGGGGTTTGTCTCAGACTGGGCCAGACTCTGAGTGTTAATCAAAGCACACTCACCACCACACTCATCATCATCCCCTCACTCATGTTAAAATAAATGCATGCATATCTTTACAGGCTTCGGCCTTTGGCTGGGGGGGGGGGGGGGGGGGGGGGGGGGGGCGGAAACGGGACCAGACGAGGGAGATTTTAACAATACGCACAACTCGAGAATTTCCAGCCAAACGTGCACTCGCACACAACACAACTCACAGACATACACACATTATCAACCCACAGTCAAACCAAACCACATCCCCTTACACATGCACACGAGAAAGTTTCAAAAACACAGACACGCAGCCACGCGATAGCTTTTTCCAACCCCGTTTCAATCAATGATTAAAAAAGAAACACAAAAATAAACTCCACAAATATTTTCTTCCGAGTCCATTTTTTTTTCTTCTTCTTCTTCTTCGTCTTCCAGCTGCTTCCTCATTTCACTTGCTGTTGGTTCCTCTTTCTCTTCCGTCTATCCCTGGGTTCCGGGGGGATGACTCGGCGAGGCGCCTGCCTAGTCCTCTGGGGGTTCGGAAACATGCCCCCCCACCCCTACCCGCCTCAGCTGCCGCACGCCTCACTTCCTGTTCAATATGGAGTCATAGTTTGAAGGTCAAAAGGTTGTCTAGTCCATTCCAGAAACCCTTCGCTCTGCCCCTCCTCCATCCTTCTCTCAAGGTCCCGTGTCAGGGGCCTCTTCATAAAAACATTTGGTGGGATTTTTTTTGTCCATTTCAGCCTTGATGAGACTTGTTCTAAGAGGTCAAGGGTGAAAAAGAGGTTGTGTGTGTGTATATATGTGTGTGTATGTGTGTGCACGTGTGTCTATGCATGAAAATGTGCATACTCCCATGTTTGTCCATGGGTGTACGTGTACTGCGTGTGTGTGTGATGTGTGTGTGTGTGTGTGTGTGTGTGTGTGTGTGTTAGGGTGAAGTAACTTGGGGCAGGGTTGAGGCTGTCGAGTTGATAGCATAAGAGGTGAGCAGCACCTTTTGTCATCCCCACCCCACCCCACCCCGTCTCCCCTCCTCTACCGGAGCCACAGTTTGAGCCGCAGCGCGTCCACGCCGTTCAGGTAGTATCTGAACAGCCGCTTGTCTCTGACAAAACCCAGGTTCTCATACAGCTTCAGGGCCGACTTGTTGGTGATCTCAGTCTCCAGCACCACCTGGAAAACACAGGCAAGAGAACATGTCGGTGAGCCGCTGGTGACCAGAGTGAATGAGAGTCTGGTTGTATGTGTGTGTGTGTGTGTGTGTGTGTGTGTGTGTGTGTGTGTGTGTGTGTGTGTGTGTGTGTATGTGTGTGTGTAATGAACACCAGGCTACTTCATTAGCCGTCCGACTCTGTCCGTTTTCTACGATTTAATTTGGCTGGTAGAATAATTAAATAAATTCATCAGCCACCATCAGTGGTTCGTTTCCTGCCCTGAGCAAGGTCGTTGGGATGTAACTACATCGCAATAGAACAGTTATTAACACATTGATTGCCAACAACGAGATTTCTCTTTATTGGCCGCCATGCGTTGGTTGCCAATAACGAGATTTCTCATTATTTAATCGTTATTTCTTTTATTAGCGATATCCATTCATTTTTCATCCGTCCAGCTAGGCCTGCCACGATAACACATTTTGCTGGGCGATTAATTGCCCCCGAAAATATCGCGATAAGCGATATTATTGCGACCGGTTAGAGAATTTTTTTTGAGAAATTTATTTCCCAAAACTTTTATTTTGAAGCCCACCGCTCCGTCTTTTCCGGTGTTTTAGACTTTTATTTTGAAGCCCACCGACCGGACCGGAAGTATTGTTGTGATTATCCTAAGCAGAACCTATGAGCCTACAACTTGTCTCGTCCGGTTATGTTTTTGAGCTAATGATAAAACAAATTGTTGGTGAACAACTAACTTTAGGTTAGTTTTAACGTTAGCTACTAACGTTAGATGCAGCTACTACAGGCAATCAACGATGAGGAGGAAGCGTCAAAGCAGTATATAATAGAATAGCTGTGGTGCGTAAGCACTGCAGCACGACTCGAAACTACCGGAGTGTTATAATAAATTAATTCATGTTTAACTTGTCCCCGTGTCCAGTCCTTTGCCTAGCCCCACCCGTTCATTGTAAACAATGATGCATGTAATTGTATTAACGTTATTCTGTGTTGTACTTGTAGCTATGCTATACGTTGTATTTAGTTTGTTAGCTATTTAGCTAATGTTGTTAGCATGGAATGAGAATCAAAGCTCTATCTTTCATCTTTATTTAGCAGTCCAGTTTCTCCGGGCAGTAGCGAGTAACTACTTGGGTCTAAAAATAGCTAACGTTACACTACAAATAATGCTACTTGGTTAAAAGGAACAACACTATTGAGAAATGTAGTTAAGCTATATGTGGCGTTGCCCCACGGAGCTCCCGTGCTGTACTCTAGTAACGTCAGCGGCCCGCCTCCCAACACGGACAGTGACTGACAAGGGGCACTGGTTCCGCCTCATTAAAACAAACGCGCAAATAGCAATTAATCGCGCCCGTCAAAATCATTGCATTCATTTTAATTATCGCAGCAATTAATCGATTTATTGCTTATCGCGGCAGGCCTACGTCCAGCCTGACGTTATCATTGGGAATGGCTCTGAGCTCGAAAGGGGCAAATACTGTCCCCCATCGTCTCCCAGATGGTAATGCACATCATTGGATTGGATTGAGTGAAAAAGTGCATCAGAGAAAAACGCCGGTCCAGGGTTTCCCCATCTCTGGCAAGCAGTGTCAGTTACCAGATTCACTGGCGAGGCTCGGAGCAGCTTTCGATTATGCGTTTCGGACTATAACGTTGGATCAATAAACGCTATCAATATTTGGAATGGCAATCAGGAATTGGATTCATCTTTTTGCAGAACATCTGATCTGAGGTAAGGAATCTATGTTACCAGTTTTGGGTTAATCAGAGTTGTTTTTCACAGCGTTCACAACGTGTGTGTGTGGCGTTGGGCGCGGCACGAATAAATGATTTTTCAGCCCGCTTTTGTATCGTGCATAAGAACACAAATACTCTCGATAATCTAGCGTTTATTTGAAAACTATTCATAAATCAGCCGGAAAATGACAACGTGTTTTGTGTATTCCAGTAAAGGGCGATTATCGCGGATTTCTCTGGAATTACTAGAAATATCCAAAACTATACTCGTATTCAAAACGGTATAAAACGGAAATGTACTGATGAAAAAACAATCCGTTTCGTACATGTTGACTGCAAGCAAGTCATTGATAAGCGACGGGTGTATTAGACACATAGCCATAATTTAAGATATCGTTTAATCGCTCGCAAATGTGCTCGTCCTCCCATTGATTAACGTGCTGGCATCCATGAGATAAATAGTCATATCCGGCTGGCAACCAATGCGTTAATTTTTTTTTAATCTTTTTTCTTTTTTTTTAATAGTCCTGCTGGTTCAAAAAAAACGTGTCATTTACAGTGGCAATGTCTTGGCTTGACCTTTGTGTCTAACAAGCTCCATGCCTACAAGTGTGTAATTGAGAGCGGTTTGGTCAAAGCATGACCGTGTCACTCGTGAGCTCGCTTTCACCACAACAGCGGCATGCAACATAACTGAACATTTGACTTCAAATACATCAAATACATTTTTGACCACCGTTTCCCCCATTTCACTGTACAGGCAAAACATTGTTAATATACTGAATGACGTTAGTATTTCAGCCTCGACAAGACTTGCTGAATGAGGACATGGGTGGAAAAAAAGGGACTCTTTTAGCCTGAGGCTGTGAGGAGGTCAACAATATACGATTCAGCGATAGTGAATCAGACCTCGTTTCATCAGACTTGAGGACGGCTGAAATGGTCAAATAATTTTGAATCAAGTGAGCCCTTGGGTCAGAGTGTGCGTTTGCGTTGTGTATGAATGTGTTTGTGTTGTGTATAAGTGAGTTTTGAGGAGTGCACACTGCCAGCTAGTGACTAGAGCTAGTGAACCAAGTGAAGGTCATTGAGGGGAAACAGGACCTTGAGCTATCAGTAGCCTGATTTCCACTCGAGTTCCACCCATAGTCATGGCCAAGCTCAATACATTTAATGTTTTTAAATGCTGTGAAGCACTCTGTGCACTCGTGCTGAGAAGAGCGCTATAAAAAAAAGTTTTACTTAATACATCTGAACCACAGACAGTGTAACCCAGCTATTGGCCATATTCCAGTTAAGGTCTTTTTCGGGTTAAGCTGTTAACATGCGCCTTTGATATGCCGTGTTTGAACATGTGCTTCACTATCCCTGCTTCCACAAATAAAACAAACCAGCAGAATAGTGTCCCGCCTACAGACTGAACGGTCCATCTGCAAAGATTATCAAAAGGTGTGTCAGACAGCTACCCTCTCGCCGTCTTTGACTGAGCAATAGTAGGTTAATCAGTACTTCCCACAGGCTCTTAGGTTATTTGTGGTGGTGGCAGGCTGGGGCGGCCAAAATGCACAGCAGAGCAGTGGAAAGGAATGTGTATATATAATATATATATATAAAAGACAAGACATTATAAGACATCATGTGTTATTGTATCAGTTTGGGAAATCCATTTGTATTATGCTATTTGGTATTCTCCTAAATATTCATGACTAGAGGGATGGTTTACAGTGCGACGTGTGCTGTAGAATCTCTCCGAAAGGCCCAAAAGGCCACTGATTTAGCAGAATTCTACCAGCATTTGGTGGGTGGCGGTGGTAATGTCAAGCCTTGCATTGCTTGCAAGATTATAGGTTCAGAGAGTCAAGTGTAATCTTCAAGTGTATGGTGCTCCGTCTTGGCAAAACTGTCCAATGGGTTTAACTTTTAACCAATGAAAGACAAAAATATTTGAAATATGATGTTATCAGGGCGGCTACGTATGTGCAGTGGGCAAGGCGCTCACCACGAATACTGGAGACTGGGCTCGAACAGGTTCGCCTCCCTGTTCGAGCCCAGCGCTCCACATTGCTTTCAGTTTAGCTGGTCATCCGAACTAATACACATTGGCAGTATTAGGGGGAGGGAAACTGATGGGTGGGGATCGGGTGTTGTGGACAGCGACTCCTACAGGTCGGTTGGTGCGCCTGCGCAGTAGAATCAGGAAGCGACGGGGCGGGGCCCCTCCAAAGCCCAGACCCCTGACGCTGACAGATCGAGCCGCGCAGGTGGAAAGATGCGACTGCTGTTACCTCGAGTATCGGAGGGGACCCGTGCTATGTATGACTTAGTCCACATTGCAGCCGGCTTGTGGGAGGCATGAAACAGCGTTCAAAGACAGGGGAGGGTTGAATTGGATGATACGAAAATTGGGATGGGAGAAAAAGTGGATAAAAAAAAATATATATATGATGTTATCTGTGGGGTCCACCACCGTTTAAATAATCGGTTAGGATTTGGAATATATTCGAGTGCGTGCCAGGCATTACCCAAGCCTTTGTTCTATCCCAACTTTCATGCGACAACTGATAGCTGGACGGAGCAATATTCCCACAGGTTGGTGGTGCGGGGATAGTGCCACCGGGCAGTGCTCCACTTGTGAAAATAGTTTACCTACAAGCTAACCGCCACAGAATTAACCACATCATCAAAACATCACACCCCTGTCCCATAATGCCAGGTAGTCCTTTTCACACAGACGCTGGGGTGAACCCACCCCGGCAATTTGTCTATACCTGAAGATGGCATAATGCCTAATGAAATTTGACGCCCCATTCTGTGTTTGCGTTTGTACCTTTCACACAGAACAGCATGGCGGAATAATGGGGTAAGATTCCCGGCTTGAACGAGCAGTGTGGAAGGGGTTTATTTATGACTAATAATATTGAGCATTAACACTTTCAGAGCCCTTGCTTAACCTTGATTTACCTGTTGAATGCCACCATCCACTTCAATGTTAGCGTTAAAAACGCCTAATCTATGTTTTAAATTATGGCTATGTGTCTAATCTGCCCGTCGCTTTATCAATGACTCGTTTGCAGTCAACATTGTCGAAGCGGATTGTTTTTTTATCGGTTCATTTTCGTTTTATAGCATTTTGAAAAGCCCTCGTTTTCAAGGAAAATATAAAGATTCCATGATAAAAGACATTTACTGGAATATTCTAGAATACACAAAAACATTGTCATTTTTCGGCCTATTTATGAATCATTTTCAAATAAACACTAGATTATCGATAGTATATGTGTACGTATGCACGCTATAGACGCAAGCTGAAAAATCGATTCTCTTATTTCCTCATCAGCGATCGCGCACACACAGACACATCACACATAGGGCAAACGCTGAGATCTCAGCGAATACAACTCTGATTATCCCAAGACTGGTAAAATAGATTCCTTACCTCAGATCAGATGTTCTCCAAAAAGATTATTCCAATTCCTGATCGCCATTCCAAATATCGATCACGCTTATTGATTGATTATTGGCTGCTGTGAATATATATTCCAGGCTGATTCACATCCCGCGATGACTTCCATGTTGATCAGACTTCTTGCCAGCACAAGGAGCCAGCTGGCTCCGCCTGTACATATCTACAGATCCCAGGTCAGACAGGGATAGACGATAGGGGCGCTTTTTTCCATTCTGAGCTCCTGTAGGGGCTGGTGTACCAACGGGAGACTCGGTTGATGAAATATGATTTCAGATCGCTAATAAAACAATAAAACGATATTTGTCGCCGTGGGCACTCAGTGGGGGGGCTAATAAAACGAGATATGTCGTCCGTGGCACTGAAAGGGTTGGTGCTGGGTGATGCTCTAGTGGAGACGAGGTCAGAGGGTGTCTTACCTCATCACAGTCACCCTCCACCATGGCATAAATGGCCTTTTTCACCAGGTTAGTACCTGAAACAGGAGAAGCGCAAGTCAGCCATGGAACACAGAACAGTCAAACATGATGACAGCCAAGAACTCAACATTCTTCTCTTTTTCTGACATGCAATCTGATAGTGTAGCAAAAAATAAGCAAATTGATAAGGACCTAGTAAAAATAATGACCAAGTACACAACCTCTAAAATGTTCTTCTCCTCCTGGTCTATCTCTAGGACGCAGTGCTAGCAGGTGGCATGGTCTATAGGCGAGTGCTAGGTGGGATGGTCTATATACGAGACAGTGCTAGGTGAGATGGTCTATCTATACGAAACCGTGCTAGGTGGGATGGTCCATCTCTATGACAGTGCTAGGTGGGATTGTCTATCTCTAGGACACAGTACTAGGTGGAATGGTCCATCTCTAGGACACATTGCTAGGTGGGATGGTCTCTAGGACATAGTGCTAGGTGGGATGGTCTATAGGAGACAGTGCTAGGTGGGATGGTCTATAAGAGACAGTGCTAGGTGGGATGGTCTATAAGAGACAGTGCTAGGTGGGATGGTCTATAGGAGACAGTGCTAGGTGGGATGGTCTATAAGAGACAGTGCTAGGTGGGATGGTCTATACGAGACAGTGCTAGGTGGGATGGTCTATAGGAGACGGTGCTAGGTGGGATGGTCTATACGAGACAGTGCTAGGTGGGATGATCTATACGAGACAGTGCTAGGTGGGATGGTCTATACGAGACAGTGCTAGGTGGGATGGTCTATATGAGATAGTGCTAGGTGGGATGGTCTATACGAGACAGTGCTAGGTGGGATGGTCTATACGAGACAGTGCTAGGTGGGATGGTCTATAGGAGACAGTGCTAGGTGGGATGGTCTATAAGAGACAGTGCTAGGTGGGATGGTCTATAGGAGACAGTGCTAGGTGGGATGGTCTATAAGAGACAGTGCTAGGTGGGATGGTCTATAGGAGACAGTGCTAGGTGGGGCTTCCTCACCAATGCTTTTCCTCCTGTGTTTAGAGTCCACAGCCAGCATGGCAATGTAGCCACGACGGAACATCTTCTTGTGCATGTCCAACTTACACACGATGGCTCCAACACACTCCTGCTCCACCATGGCCTGAGACACACACAGGCAAATACACACACAGTTGGTGAGCTGGAAGAGCACTGGTGAAGGTTTCCACAACAAGTGAAGAAAGTGCTCTTCTGGGGATAGCGGCTAATGGCTATAACATACAATTATCAAGAAAGAACGTTTAAAGGCCTATATTCCACAGCCAGTTCTTGACTAAACAATAACAGCCAACATGTTAAGGCCTACAGGCCAGGGCTTCACATCCTCTGTCCTGACGAGGGCCTCTGGGCTGAAATGATCACGAACTAGCCATTAAACAAAGGCTCTCAATTCTCCCCCAACTAATGCCTTGGTCCTTGATTTAAAAATAAAACAAAAATGTATACATATGGAAATAATTGCCATGGTGTGACTTTCTATTTTTAATCAACTTACCCTCACATATTCTTCACAATACTGCTAGTCGATGTGCAGACACACTCTGGCTGTCCTTCACTAAAGACATTGAGGTTGACTTAACCCTTTCACTACCACACACACTACCAAATGGTTAACCCTTTCACTGCGACAATACAGAAGGTTAACACTTTCACTGCCACATGACAAAGGGTTAACCTTTCACTACAGAAGGTTAACCCTTTCACCACCACACTACAAACAGGCTGTAGTGTGGTTAGTGAAAGGGTTAAGTCATAGGATTCTGTCGACTAAATCCACAAATTGTGTTTCCCACATGCAAACATGGAGAATGTTTTTAAATCTAGAGCTTTACCAGATGTATGCTTTACCTTTTGTTGATCCATGATGAGATATAGTATAACATACAGTAGTACAGGCTACCTCCCCGCCCAAGATAGTGGAAGCGCAGCAACACAGGACTCTCTCCGGTCTGACCTCTGACCCTGTTGTTGTGTAATACTTCCTACTAAATCACATGCTGCATGTTAAGACAACTTGGAACTCCAAGCTGGAAGTCTAAAGGAGGAGTGGGGCGGTGTTGTCATGACAAGGACCTGAAATGGGGGGCTGATGAAACGTTTCCCAATTCAGATTCTTATAATAACATTTTCTCATCTCACATGGGAAACTTCCCAAGTTCCTAAGTGCTGTACTGAACGCTTCTAGAGGCCATCCGGCTGATAGGATAACTGTACAAATGTGCTGACTGCTGCCATGATGACTGGAGTAAACGACACTGACTTAAGAGTACTCTTTTACATGTCATTCTTTACTAGCTTGTCGAAACCCATTGCACAAAATGAAGAATTTGTAACAGGCCAAGTGACCCTGACCTCAACCCTGTGAGATCGCAAGCACATATCAGAGGTCTGTCAACTGTGGGTTATTTATAAGTGTATAGCTAGGCTAAATGCGTTTGTGCACATGTAGCAAAGCCTATATATCACTGTTCAGCCGAGTCCCTGTCATGCTAGCAGATCATTTATGAGACAAGCTATTGAAGCTAATACACACACACCGTCACACCCACACTAGCAGTCACGCCCTATCTTAACTAGCAGCAGGTAGCATGCATGGGCAAGCCTTGGGAGATAAGTCGGCAAATCTCTATACTCACTCAAGACAGAGCCATGATGCTGTTGACAGCAAGCTATATTACAAATAATGCTGGTGGGATTTGTAGATAGAAGTTAGTATGATTCTGATACAGACTTAGCCTAGTATGCTAAACATGTATTGTGTGTGTGTGTGTGTGTGTGTGTGTGTGTGTGTGACACTCACCAAAAAGCAGAGCTGTGGCCAGTTGTGGATGAAGTACCTGTAAGTGTAAATGGAATAAGGCTCAGACAAGTCCTTGGTGATCAATCTCATGATCCATGGCATCTGCAACTCGGACTCATAGCGGACGTAATGAATCCCGTGGCTGTCTTCCTCCAGCAGTCTACCGACCAAGGAGCCCCTCAGGTGCAGCCGTGCCAGCTCGGCCACGGGGGGCTGTAGCGTCAGGTCGAGGTGGGTCTCCGCGTCCGGCTCGTGATCCGGGGGCTCACCCGGTGGTCGCGGGGGTTCCGTGGGGTCGCGGTCCTCTTTCCTATCGTTATCCGGATACTCTCCGGTTTCAGGGTGGCTTTGGACAGCCTCAGTCCTAGTGATAGTCAGCATACCGTTCATGCTATTGTTGTTCAGGCGAGGGTGGCTGTTTTTGGAACACGGACTGTGGCCTGCTTCATGGTGGCAACGCTCACTGTTGTTCGTGTCGCTCGGGATGCCCTCGCTGCTGCCGCGGTCACAGTTCTCCACGGACGGTCTCGGCTCGTCGGGCCCGTCCTCGGTGTGTCGGCGGCCGTGTCTGTCCTCGTCTTCTTCCGACGGGCTGACCGAGCCGTTGAGCTGCTGCTGCTCCCGGGCTGCTTGTTGCATCTTGATGTGGAGCGCTGTCGGGTTAGCGTGCGATAGCATGTTTTTCTGGTTTTTCTTGATCGACCGTTTATCTTCACTGACCTGCTGCTCCTTGCCTCCTACCAGGGAGGTCACAGAGTCCTCCCTCCCGCAGCCCGGTTCCTCTTCTCCCCCGGACTCCTCGCTCCCACCCCCGGGGAAGGGAGTACTCTCAGCCGGGGATGCAGGCAATGCGCTACTAGGCCCAGTCGGCACTGTAGCCATCCCACCGCATTAAGGTGGAGATTCACGGTGGAAAAACGTTAAATATAATTTCATTCACAAGGTTAAATGTTATATGAACGACATACAAGTTACTTCGCCGAATATTTTATAAAGCCGATGATTATTGAGAGGCAATATAGGTTTTCCTTGCGACGTTTGTCGTTGCTTTCTCCTCGGTTTCCCTGCTGCCGGAAAGTGCTGTCGCAGCAAACGCCATTGCAACAGTAGATGGAGGCGCTTTACGACAGTGATGAAAGTCATGTAGGGTAGGTTTCTTTTTTTCTTTTTTATTATTATTATTATTACAAAAATATATATATTTTACAGAATATTATACTATTCTGAATTTAGTCACTTTTAATTCAATTTAATTGAAGTAGCTAATCACATCTATTCAAATAAATTGTTATTTAATGTTATTGATTCCTATTACGGAGGTCAGCAAAATGAGAAATGGTTAAATTTCACAATTATTTAATTCACTGTTCTGATCAAGTTTCCCTATCTCCACTGTTATTTCCCCACGTACAGGGTAAACAGTTGCAATTATGTATTTAATCATATCTAACAACAAAATAATCTTCTTAGATTTGTACATGTGGTATAATGTGTGTCTATTTGGTGGATTTTGACATGGAAACGTTTAGGAACCCCTATAAGACTTTCCCAGTATAGTCCATGATCACAGCCTGATTTACAGAACATTACTGGCCCTCTTATTCAAAAGCTTTAGCCATAATGTGTATAATAGAACCGGTATATCAAACCAGTAGAGGACGCCATTGAGGGGCACATGGGATCGCCATGCAGTGCTACAATGTATCCCATATATGTCTCTAAACTAGGCTAGTCTCTCTCTGACATAGACATTGATTACCCTGCCATGGTCTGTTGAAGCTATTGAACATGTTTACGACCAAACATTTCCTCTTAGGCAGATTTCTGCCCATTTAAGACATATTGGGCTGGTAGCGTGAGTCCCCACATTTTCCTGAGATCAGATTTGAGCATGGCTGAGAGCAGATTTAAGAGTGCTGAGGAGCACTCTTATGATTGATTGACTAATTGAAAATTACAAGCAAAACTGTACATTGGAATATTGACAGAACCATACTTGGTCATTTACTGTACATTGGAGGGAGTTGATATAGCTATAAACCTGCATTCCTTCGAATATATCATTAATCAATTAAACTTATATTGAAATAGTAATACACTATATAGCCTATATACACCAACACTGAAATGACAGTGGATAAATAAATAAATAAGAACAAAAGCTAATCGTATGGAAATAGCAAGTCTTGTGTGCGCCAGTATGGCCTACGTGTCTAATGAACAGTATAGGCTTAATATATTCTAGTTACTTGTTTCATTAGGATTTAGTTACTATATATGCTCTGCCTCTGCCCTACGTACAGTATAGGTACATACTGTACCTATACTGTACGTAGGGCAGAGCATATAGTATCTACTAAATCCTAATGCAACAAGTCATTAATGGAATAATAAGCCTATACTGCGTTCATTCATTACGCCGTAGGCATTAATGGAATAATAAGCCTATACTGCGTTCATTAATTACGCCTTAGGCTATAGTATACTGCGCACGCTTGTACCACGAGCTGTACTATATATGATGACAATACGTTAATCTAATCTCATTTCGATGGGTCGCGCAAGACACTTCCACATCCATTTCCACACAGCTGCGTCATAACTTTGCCTTATAAGGAGCTCTGGAGGCGTTGTTTTGTATGCAAATTGTTCCCTCCCCCTCTGTCTCTTCCCATCTACCTCTCACAGAGAGAAGGTCTCGTGGTACTTGTGTGCAATGTAAATAAACCACGCCGGTTAAAGGCTAAAGAAGGACCTTGTCGTCATGACCATATTATTGTTGCTCCCCAGGTGACTCTGTCAACAGGTTATGGGCCCAGATCACGGAAGAGCAAAATAATAAGGGTAGCTAGTTAGCTGAAAGTATAGGCTAGGTTAGGGTGACCATATTTTGATTTCCAAAAAAGAGGACATGCTGGCCCCAGCCTCGAGATACTTAATGATAGTTTGCACAATCGAAGCGGGCATGGCCACCTTCATTTCACTATGTCTTGTGTACTGTACTGTATGTGATGAATAAACCTCTTGAATCTTGAATCTCTACTCAAAGTTTACTCAAAGATGCCTTTATTGTTTTAACATATGCTTGGAAACATGCACCCAGAAAAGCAGCCATTTCTTTTTTTATACTTGAACTTGAGGACTGCATACTTTTTTTGCAAAGCTTATCTTTATACATTATGCTTATAGCACATGCATAAGCCTGGTCTCTTTTGAAAGATAACATTCTGAAGTTACTAATGCAAAAAAGGAAAATCACTTTTAGTGCTAATGAAATAGAGTAGCATATAGGTCTGAACTTGAGTTGAACGTGAACTTGTGTACTCACATTTTTCTGCAGTGGTTGCAATATATACCAAATTTAACCACATAACATGTGCCCAGAAAAGTGGCATTTTTTTTTTACTTGAACTTGAGGACTGCATACTTTTTTTGCAAAGCTTATCTTTATACTTTATGCTTATAGCACATGCATAAGCCTGGTCTCTTTTGAAAGATAACATTCTGAAGTTTCGTACACAATAAAGAAAAATCACTTTTAGTGCTAATGAGTAACATAGGGCTGAACATGAGTTGAACTTGTGTACTCACGTTTTTGTGTAGTATAGTTGCAATATTCCAAAATAATATATATATATTTTTGTATAAACTGGAAAACACCGCAAATCCATAGCCTGAAGGGACATGGGCCTGAAGGGACATTAACGTGTGTTGTCGGGCCTTACAAATACATTTGATTTTGATTTTATTATCAATAAGGTAGGATATCTGGAACACACAAACACACTATTTTTTAAATCACATGCCATGAAACTCTGGTACCTGGCTGAATTTAAGACTGCACAAATCATGTTTAAAGCACGAAACAATTCACTCCCGGGTAACATCCAAAAATTCTGTTATAGAGAGGGGGGGTTACAATTTAGAGGAGAGTCTAACTTCAAGAAACAGGCTGTTCATTCAACAATGTATGTATATTTCAGTTTGTGGAGTGAATATGAGAGTTGCATAAGATAATAAAGTGTGAAGGTATACTGAATACTGTCTTATCTGTATGTCATGTATGTCATATGTTATGATGAATTGAAAATGGGGGACCCTGATGTAAACAAGATGAAAGTATTTATCTGGTCTGCATCCCCTTAACAATTGTGTGTATTGAGCCGTACTGTATTGTACCCATTCTGCAATCTGTTAATAAAGTTTTCAATCAATCAATCAATCAATCAATCAATCAATCAATCAATCAATCAAGGGGGTAGGAATACATACGTTTACACTTCATTCTATACTCCTGCTTGTTTGTTTTTTAATCTGTTTATTACTTGTTTTTTATTATTATTTATTTTCAAAATTATGTTCGAAATAAATAAACACATTCACTCAAGATATTGTGTGAGCAAAAGTATAGTTCATTTACTCCCTCGAGTCTGGCCCCGCGCGGATCTCGCAGCTGTGCCCGCACAGTGTAATACTCCAATTCAGCCATTGGCAATTCAGCCATTGGGTGGGTGGCGCTGCTGAGCGGCCCTCACAGCGCGGCTGTCAGCGCGCGGCCCTGAGAGCGCCGCTGGCTCTGCGGCTCTGCAGCTGCATGCAGTCCGGGGTGATCATCTGCCGCGCCATGTAAAAAGTCGCACACCTGACATATCGGCATGTAACTCGAGAACCGAGGCACGGATTTTGGCGATGAAGATGGCATTCGAACGGCAACGAAAGGCGCTTTAATTCGGTAATTTATATGTTCGGCGAAAAATGCAGTCCAGAGCCTTCAGATGCTCGCAAAGGGCCGTGAAACTGAAACTGAAACTGAAAAACAATGAAACCCCGGACATTTCCATGAATTTATAAACCCCCCCCGGACGCCCCGGACAGGGCGTGAAAAGAGGACATGTCCGGGCAAAAGAGGACGTTTGGTCACCCTAGGCTAGGTTAGCAGCGGGAGCACCGCGTGACTAAGGCTAAGCTAACGGGCAGCTAAAGCTACGCTACCATCAAACGAGGATGGCGACAAGAGGAAGGAGCAAGTGGCCCTTGTTTAACGGAAGGGCAGAAGAATACGAGCTCTGGGAAGAGCGAATGTTGTGCTGCATGCACGGAGTGGGGCTGAAGACAACCATCTTGACGGCCCCCACGGGAGAAGTAACGGCGGACGCGCAAGCCCAGGATACCAAGCTAAATGCTGACGCATACTGCGAGTTAGCACCACTCCTAGACGACACGAGCTTGGGGCTAATATTCCGGGACACAAAAGACAAAGGCAGAGAGAGTCTAAAAGTGTTAAGAGAACACTACATCGGCAGGGGTAGACCCCGGATTGTATCACTATATATAACGTTGACCGCGCTGAAGAAAGCGAACACAGAGACTGTGACTGAATACGTCATCAGGGCTGAACAAATCATAACAGCGCTCAAGAGTGCAGGAGAAGCACCGAGCGATGGACTAATGATGGCGATGGTTATGAGAGGACTACCGGAGATGTATAAACCATTCACACTGCTGGTGACACACGGTTCAGCGGACATGACGCTGGGGGAGTTCAAGGCCAAGCTGCGGAACTTCGAGGCCTCAGAAGACACACACCCGGTCGCCGAAGAGGCGGGAGAAAGGGTGATGAAGGCCCGAGCAGCGCCAAGGATAAAGACCGGACCCCAGACGGAGATGGCGTGTTGGCGATGTGGAGAAAAGGGTCACGAAAAGATAAATGCACAAAAACAGTCTGGTGCAGTTTCTGTGGAACTTCGGGACACGCGGACAAAGTGTGTAGAAAGAAGCGCGAACAGAGCGCTCGGTACGCGCACGTGCAAGATGGCGGCTGTGGACAAGATGGCGGCTGTGGACAAGATGACGGCTGTGGACAAGATAGCGGCAACGGTGGACGTGAGGCGAGTCGAGACGACGCCCGGAGAGCAGCGGGAAGAGAAGACTTCACCTTCGGGGCGCAGACAGCATACGTCACCCAGTCAATGCAGCAGCAGCAGGTCCAAAGGAAGGGACTGATCGTGGACACAGGTGCGTCGTCCCACATCATCAATGACCGGAACCGATTCAAGAACTTTGACAGCACCTTCGAGCCGGAGAGACACAGCATGGAGCTGGCAGACGGGAAGCGCACATTCGGGTTGGCGCAGGGGAGAGGAGACGCACAGGTATGCCTCATAGAGAGTGAGGGGCGCCGGTGTACAGTGACGTTAAAGAACGCTCTCTACATACCCTCGTTCCCACAAGAACTATTCTCTGTAAAATCTGCTACTGCAAACGGTGCCAAAGTGTTCTTCAATGAAGGTAAAGATGTTCTTGTAGAGCCTGACGGTATGAGATTTAAAGATAGAGGTGTACAAGAGAATGTATTATCTACAAACAGAATGTAACAAAAATGATATGTGTTATGTCAGTCATGATATTCAGACATGGCATGAGATCATGGGTCATTGTAATTACGAGGATATACTGAAGCTGCAAGCGGTGACAGTAGGCATGCACATTAACGGTGAAAAGCATAGACCTAACAAAGAATGTGATGTGTGTATAAAGGGAAAGTTCACTCAAACAAGGAACAGAGGTCCCACGGAAAAAGTAAAGATACCACTTGAGCTAGTTAACACAGATCTAGCCGGTCCAGAATGTATGTGAATAAATAAACCATGCAAGTTAAGGCTAAAGATAGAAACCATGCCTCTTGACCACATTATTGTCGCCCTATAGCCGGATTCTGTCAACACTGTAATCCAATGCTCCTCTGTGGGGTCAACAAAATGCTGTGACAGTCTACTCACTACAAACCATCGGTCAGGGCGGGTACACATTGTTAAATAAATGAGGCTACCCACAGCTTCTCTGTACATTTTTACATCTGTCAGTTTCTGAGCATCCTCCTGATAGTCTAGTTTTTGATCACATGGTGTTTCCCTTGATCTACATTCTTATGTAGATCACATGGTGTTTCCCTTGATCTACATTCTTGCATGTCTAAACGTTTCAGGGTCTTTTCCACATAGTTAAATCATTGAGAACATGGTAAGTCATCCACCTTTGTATTTAAACATGGGATCCATTTTTGTATTTAAACATGGTAAATCATCCACCTCTGTACTTAAACATGGAATTTAAACATGGTAAATCATCCACCTCTGTACTTAAACATGGAATTAAACATAGGATCCATTTCAGTATTTAGACATGGACTCTAATCAGGTATTTAAACCTGGATTCTACTCCTCCCGTATTTAAACCTAGAGTATCATCCTCCTGCATTTAAGCAGTGTAGCCACCCTCCTTCAGTATTTAAACATTGAGTACCCTCCTTCAGCATTTAAGCAATTAGTCACCCTCCTTCAGTATTTAAACATGGAGTACCCTCCTTCAGCATTTAAGCAATTTGCTACGAACCATACTTTGTATTTGTCGTGGCCTTCAATACCTTCCTGGATTGAATATACCCATTTCCCTCCCACTGTCTGTCTGCCCTCTGGTAACTTGGTTGAATACACCCATTTCCCTCCCACTGTCTGTCTGCCCTCTGGTAACTTGGCTGGAGCAAAGGTGTGGTGGTCCTCTAGGGACCTCATCTCCTCATCCCTTGCTCAGCGCAGCAGGCTCAGAAGACTGAGGAACGGTGTCCCACAGGGGTCAGTCCTTTCTCTGATGCTGTTTAATATTTACATCTACGATCTCCCAGTCACAGCATCCAGAAAGTACGGCTACGCGGACGATCTTGCCATCATGCTGAGAAGACCCACATGGAAGGCACTGGAGGACGGTCTTAACCAAGACATGGACATCCTAGTAGCCTATCTACAAAAGTGGCGCCTACAGCTCAGCACCAGCAAGACCGTTACAGCAGCATACCATCTCTGCAACAGAGACACCAAGAGGGAACTGGAGGTATATGCTGACCACAAGCGTCTGGAGTCCCAGCAAGCCCCTAAATACCTTGGCGTGCATATCGATCGGACACTGTCCTTCAAACAACACCTCGAAGATGTCAGGGCAAAGACAACATCAAGGGTTGCGCTGATCCGACGCCTCGCAGGTACAACCTGGGGAGCCACTGCCAAGACCCTTCGGATATCCACCCAAGCCCTGGTCTTCTCGGCAGCGGAGTACTGTGCCCCAGTCTGGAGCAGAAGCCCACACGTTAAAAAAGTTGATGCGGCTACTAACAACACCCTCCGGATCATCACTGGATGCCTGAAGGCTACACCCGTCTTCCTGCTGCCAGTCCTTGCAGGAATCGCACCAGCTGGCCTACGACGAGAGGCTGCCACTCTCGCCCTAGCAAGGAAAGCAGTGAAGCATGACTGGCACATCCTACACAACACCACAACAACAACAGCACCTATGAGCAGACTCAAGTCCCGCCACCCCTACAACAAGGTGGCACAAGAGATGCTCCGTTCCACCACTGAGGACCTATCCAGAAATGGATGGCTGGTGGGAGCCTGGAAGAGAGAGTGGGAGAGTGCTGGGCCAACCCGTATCCACCACTACATCTGGGATCCAGGAGATGGCGCCACAGGAGATGATCTTCCACGCCGGCAATGGGTTCTGCTGAACCGTTTAAGATCTGGGGTTGGTCGCTTTAAAGCATCATTAAAGAAGTGGGGCCTGGCAGACAGCGCTGCATGTGAGTGTGGAGACCCTGAGCAGACTGTTGACCACATCCTGACCATCTGCCCCCTATACAAACCACCCTCGGAAGCCAGCCTCTTTGATGTGGGACCAGAGTTAAGGGCATGGCTACAAGATACGGAGTTGGACCTCTGACGTTACACGAAAGAAGAAGAAGAAGAAGTCACCCATTTCCCTCCCACTGTCTGTCTGCCCTCTGGTAACTTGGCCGGAGCAAAGGTGTGGTTGTCCTCTAGGGACCTCATCTCCTCATCCCTTGCTCTCCCCCATTTACTTGATTCGGGGGACAATGTGACCTCTTTAAAGGTCGGGGTTACCCCACTGACTACCCTGTAGCAGTAATCAACAGGGGTAGGTGTACTCCTCGTCACTCCCTTTCTGGGCATAGTCTGTCAGATACTTTGGGGGTTTGTGTTCCCTTGAGGGATACCTCCCACTGCTTGGGGCACTTGACGTCACCCTCGGGTGCTCCTCGTCATCGCCCTCTGGGGGTGGTTGACTGTCTGCCTGCACGACCGTACTAAGTACACTGGGCTGATGTGTCTCTGTTTCTACATACCTTCCTCTGGAGTCCAGCTCTGGCTCCTCTGTCTGTGTCTCGCTCTCACATGTTGCCTTTGTGACAAACTTGACTAGCATGTGTTTCTGCACTCTCCCTTTACCGGGATGATAAACTAGGAAAGCGGGGCTTCCCTTGTCGTGTCCTACAAAAAGTCCTTTTACACATCTGGACTCAGGCTTTCCCCTGTCCTGCAGGTACGCATAACACACTGATCCAAATCGGTGCATTCTGGCTAGATTACACTTCTTTCCTGTCAGTGCTGTATACGGGGCAGGCCACGTGAGCGGATCGGCGCGGCCGAGAAATCCGCTCTTCGCTCTTTAAAGCTTGGTCCGCTCCGCTAATCGCTCATGTTGACCCCGCCCCCAAGTCGCTCTCCACTCGCTCACCACTCACCTTGAATCGAGCGCTCCCCGCTCCCCGCGCCAGATCGCTCGTCAGATTTCTTTTTTTGGAGAATGGTGTAAATTAGCTCAAACTAAAACAGTCTACACCCCCTGGGCCCCTTAACAATTGTTTGTATTGAGCCGCATTGTAATTGTACCAATTCTGCAATGTTAAATAACGTTGTTTATCCATTCACTAGCTCTATTAAGCGATGATAGCTAGCCGAGCCACAATGCTATGGTCGCTGCCATTAACGTTAGCATGTAAGCTAACGACAACAACAATGGCGTCGATACTTTTTCTAACAGGAGTGAGTGACAAAGCCTGAACAGGATATCACAGGTTCACCCTTCTCATTGGTTGAAAATGGCCTTCATGTTTGTACATCGCCATCTGTTGCTTTGGCATTGTACTACATGTATATTAACATCAGTGTTAAACCACTGTGAGCGGCCTGGAGTGGATTGGAGCGGAGGAGAACTCTCGCTCCGGACGTCGCGCCGACACATTTTAAAACCCACTCCTCGCTCACGTCAAAACCGCCCGCGCCGCTCACGCTCCGATCCGCTCACATGCACTGATACGGGGTGGTGCCAGAGTGCTTATTAAAGCACATGTTTCTGGTGTAAGTGGCTTCTTGCACCGCATAATGCCATAGGCTCTTAGGTAAGTTACTATCTACTAGCTTACACCTAGCCATTTCAAAAGGGTGCGCCATTCCCTCTGCCATTCCGTTCTGGTGTGGGGGATATGGACGTGACGTCTCGTGTCTTATCTTGTACCTTCTCAATTGATTGATTGATTGATTGAAAAGTTTATTAACAGATTGCAGAATGGGTACAGTACAGTACAGCTCAATACATACAATTGTTAAGAGGATGCAGACCTGAGAAAGACTTTCGTCTTGTTTCCATCAGGGTCCCCCATTTTCAATTCATCATATGACACACATGACATACAGATAGACAGTACTGCTACATCTATACATTTATGACATACCAGATTTTCAAATACAGTACTGTTTGTGATACTAAAAAAATCCAGAAGAAGAGTATATACATTTGACATAGAAACTGTGCATTGGGGGAGGTTGGGTAGGTGGGGTGGGGCTGTACATTGGAGGTGGGGGGGGGTTGGTAGGGGGGGGGGGGACACTGTACATTGGAATACTGACATACATTTGACATGGAAACTGTACATTGGAGGAGGTTGGGTAGGTGGGGTGGGGTTGGGTGGGGCTGTACATTGGAATACTGACAAAGCCATGCTTGGTCTTTATTGTACAACTGGGTTAGGACATTTGTAGGGGCCAGTTTTGAATTGCAGTCTCCTGTAGGTGTTCTTTGAGAGTGTTTTTGAAGGTGGGTAGTGATTTACATTCCTTTACAGCTTTGGGTAGGGCGTTCCACATTTTTTTTTTTTTTATCAATTTTTTTTTATTATTAATTACACGAAACAGGACAACACAATAACCACAGTAACAAAAAACATAACTTCACAGGAGAATAACAAACAATAATAATACAGAATAATAAATTATAAAGACAAAAGAAAAAGAACAGCGTCCAACCTATCAAATACAGATGGCAATTTCAATAACAAAAATGTCTTCAAACATGCCAACCTTTCCCCACCTTTACAAGTGGAGTGACTTAAAAGATTGTTTATGAGAGTGTTGCCGCAGATTTATTGTAGATAGCCTAGGTCCCTTACACATGTTCAAGACTGCCAAACTCGCAGAAGGTAAAGTGTAAGAAGAAAGAAATTCTTCCTCCAAGTTGGTTAACAGGTCAATCAGTCTGCCAATATTAGTCCCTTGGGGAGATGGCATGTGAATTGACATATAGCGCAGAATAGCTAAATACCTACCCCCCCTAAAATCCCCCCAGTCAAAGTTAAGAAGGACAAGACAAAAACCAAGACAGACAAGACATTTCCTCCTCCCCCTCCCCAGAGACCGCCGGACCCCCCCGATCAAGCGCCCCAACCCCGCTCAGCCGCACACGGCGGTCTTTACCTTCTCAGCTGCTGCGAACCACAGGTCAATTCCAGCCTGCCCCACCCCGATCACCCGGGCCGTGGATATCTCAAGATAAATCACATCCAATAGAGTTAGGGACCAGTTAATCATTGTAAGCTTCTCAGGCTCCTTCCATCTCATTGCTATTAGCTTCTTCGCTGCTGTGACGCCCGCTAGGACAACCCTTTTCAGTTGTACGGACGCGGGTAGTGTCGTTATATCGTTCAGGAGTAGCGTAACAGCTGTGAATGGGATAGTTAAGCCACACAGATCTGAAAGTTTGTCCGTTATTGACCTCCAGAAGCGGGCCACTGGTGGGCAATCCCAATACATATGCATATAAGTGCCAGTGGCCTTTTGAGAGCACAAAGTGCACCGAGAGTCGGTTATCAGTCCCATAGCAAATAGCTTCCTAGGTGTAAGATAGGTCCTATGAATATAATTAAAATTAATTTGCTGGTGATTGGGGTTGCGGGAAGATAGGCGTTCCACATTGTTGTGGCATAATTGCGAAACGTGTTTAGTCCCTTGTTTGAGCCGAATCTGGGTTTTACATGATTTGTGGAGCTCCCTCTGGTGTTGTGATCGTGGTATTCACTGACCTTTGGGAAGTATTTTGACATGTACATGGGTACCTTGGTCATGTAGTGTATCTTGTAGACCAGGCCCATTGCAAGTTGCTGTACTCTGTTGTCTACTCTAAGCCATCCTAGGTTGGCAAAGTGTGCAGGGGTGAGGTGGGTTCTAGGAGTCAGGTCAAGCAGTAGTCTGACTAGTTTGTTTTGAGATGTTTGTAATTTGGTTTTTAGTGCCTTTGAGGTGCTTTGGTACCATGAGGTGCAAGCATAGTCGTAGTACCCTTGAATGAGTGCTCCTGCCAGAGTCTTCAGGGTATTCTTGTTTACCAGGGAGGAGATCCGGTACAAGATCGAGTTCGTTGATTGACTTTTTTTATTACATTGGATGCCATTTTGTCACAGGAAAGATTAGCCTCTAGGATGGAACCCAGGTAGGTAATTTCATCTTTCCTTGTGACAATATTGTCACCCACTGTAACTGAGAAGCCGTCTGTTTTGCTGAGTTTGTTATTTGAACCGAAGAGAATGGACTCTGTTTTGCCCATGTGTAATGATAGTTTGTTGTCGGCGAGCCATATGCAGATTTTGCCTAGTTCCGAGCTGAGGGTTTTTTCAACCTGTAACTTGTTCTTGTCAGAGACCAGCAGGGCTGAGTCGTCCGCAAACAGGAACAAGTTGCAGTCACAAGCTGACGACATGTCATTTGCATAAATTAGGAACAGTAGTGGTCCTAGTATGCTTCCTTGTGGAACACCACAGTTCACTGTGAGGGGGGGGGGGATAGTGAGAGAAAACGGTGCTTTTTCAATGTATGTGATGTATAGATTGGGGAGAGATGACCATAGCTAAAATGGTAGATCGAAATGTGCATGGAAGCAGGAGACGGTGATAGAACGGTGACCAGCGGATTGAATACACTGCCAGCGAGGGTGTTTTGTTTTGCATTCCTTGGAAGAACACAGATAAGTGTACTGTAGGCCCAGGAGGGAGAGGTTCATCTTAATGAAACGTGAGTTTATTAGTGTTAAAGGTTATGCAGTTGTCATGACAACACGTCGCATGACAACCAGAAGGCGGGGCCGTCGTTGCGACGACGAACATCTATAAGTCGGACGGTGTTTCCGGGTGTAAGGCAGACTAGAATCTGACTCAGAATAGAATCTGACCGAGAGCGAGTAGGACTGAGATCACACAGAGACTCTTCCTCCTCCACCACGGAGGGGGGGGGAAGGGAGAATGCCACATCATCATTACGGTAGCTTCGGCTAATGCGAGGAGGGTTAGGCTAACGAACAGGCCTGAACACTATTGGACTGAATCACAAAAGGACGATAGACGAACACACCGAAAGATCATTAGAATAGACTCTTCAAGGACGATACAATTTGACAACATCTGATAACATCTGATTATGAGGGTCTGTTTAGAGCAATAAAACAACGCTTTTCCTCATAAGGTATCTCACGGTGTCGGAGTGTCGAATTCTTACAGAGAGTGGAGAATTGTTATGGTTTATGGATTGCACTAACGGGGGGGAGATAAGGATCTTATCTACCAGTATCGGAGACGTCAGGACCATTAAAAGTACACAACGCAGAGGAATTGGATGGAGAGCCAAACAGACGAAGACGTGATACTGGCCAGTTTGATCAGAATCTAACAGATGGTGCCGTGACCCGGATTTGCAAGAGATTAAAACAACGGGAACAGTTGGTTGTTGATGACAGCCAGAAAGCAAGAGATAAGAACAACGGATAAAGACTTTTTCAATAATGGGGCGACAGTGGACAACAGTCATCAATGTGTGGGAGAATCATGATCGAAGCAAGGCCGGTCAGCCCTGGGAGAGAGCGGCGAGTCGAGCGGTCAGGAGGCGAACCAGCGCTGTAGGGGAAACAGCGCTCCGATCAAAAATGTGAGTTCACTGTGCACACGGTTGTTTTGATTTTAAGCCAAATAAAAACGAACAGATAGTGAATCCGTAAACGTAAACATTTCTAGTTTGACACAGAGAGAGAATGCCAGCTGTAATAATATGAGCAGAGAGCCATGGTGAAAATCGAGGGTGTTATCTACAGAGAATGAAAAGCAAACGAGGCAGGCTGCACAGTTTTGGTTTAAGGAGGGTAAATGCGAGATGAGGAAAGGGGGGGGGGGGGCGCTTGAATCAGATCGAAAAATTGTTATGGCGGGACTGTTTTCATAACAGAAGGAAAGTCGAAAGGAGATTGTACCAGTGTGTATTATGTCCGATCAGGCAAGAGTATTAGTCTGAGAAAGCGTCCCCTGATAATGGATAGGAAAGAGAGGAAAAACAGCTGTGTTTTTAGGCCGTGGAAGGAAGGGCAGCGTTTGTTTGTTTGAGAGAGTAGCCATTATGAGCGAGTCAAAATGGCCGTGAGCACCACGAGGAGATAACAACAGATAAAGAACCAGGAAGTGACACGTCAACTAAAACACCATGGAGGAGGAGTAGGTCGCCACCTAGTGGCGGAGGGGGGGTAGTGCTGGGGAGTTTTCATTACCCATAGGGGAATATTTAGATAGAGGCCTGTACTACCATCTAGTGGCGGAGTGGGGGAGTGATTCAATAGTGAATCTAATGAGATTAAATAAGAATTGCACAGAAAGATGGTGCAGTTATTTGAATGGGTTAATAATTGAATAAAGAGTGAGTTTGAATTCCAGTGGGGCCTTCTCACACCTAATAAATAGGCAGAGTCTTGAGGGGACACGTCACCAGAAAGAACTGGCGCGCGCTGGGGGTCAACCGTGGGACAAACGTAGAGCGCCGAGTGGGTATCGTTTAGCTGCTGGTGTCACGCCGGAAGACAACAAAACAGGGAACAGCCCTGTAGGATTAGATATGGGTGTTGAGAAGGTGGGGGACTAATAGAGAACAAATAGGGGCTTGCAGAAGAAAAAAAATATATAGAGAACGAGCTGCAGGCCCAAAGCCATGGTAGACTAATAGCAAAACAAGGGAAGTCGAATGGACAGACGACTGCCGGTGTGTTTCTGCTTTCAAGGGGGGAATGACACCGACAGCGATGGAGATGGCCAGGAGACAGACTGGAGGAGGAGGAAGCCGCAGGGGCCAGGCACCGCAGCCTGGTCCACAGATGATCCACGACGAGAGGGAGGAGACGGCGGCGGTGGAGGAGCAGATGTGGAGAGGACAGCCAGAGACACTGAGCAGTAGCAGACCAGGGGAGACACTTTTGCCTAGGGGACCGCGCCCTGGGAGGGGGACCAGCTCAGGAAAGGAGCCGTCACTGAAAGGGGCCCTTGCCCTAGAAGATGGGACCGGCCCAAGATGGGAGGTGTACTGTAAGAGAGGGAAGGGAGCGCTCTGATTTGGACGTGGGGTACCTAGATAGGGGGGCCGAAGGGTTTTAGGTGTGTCGTCTGAAAAGTTGCAATCTGTGTTTTTCTCTGTCTCTCTCTCTCTCTCTCCTCCATGACCGTTGTTTATCCTTTCTGGTTTGGGTGTGATGCGGGTAATGGAAAACGAGGAAAAACAGCAGACGGCGGGGCCCTAATTGTTATGAGTCTATTTTCGGGTATAATTAATTGAAAAACCAAGTAGTCTATTGATTCTGAAGGTTGATTAAGAATCAAAGGGGGGATTGAGAGAAAACGGTGCTTTTTCAATGTATGTGATGTATAGATTGGGGAGAGATGACCATAGCTAAAATGGTAGATCGAAATGTGCATGGAAGCAGGAGACGGTGATAGAACGGTGACCAGCGGATTGAATACACTGCCAGCGAGGGTGTTTTGTTTTGCATTCCTTGGAAGAACACAGATAAGTGTACTGTAGGCCCAGGAGGGAGAGGTTCATCTTAATGAAACGTGAGTTTATTAGTGTTAAAGGTTATGCAGTTGTCATGACAACACGTCGCATGACAACCAGAAGGCGGGGCCGTCGTTGCGACGACGAACATCTATAAGTCGGACGGTGTTTCCGGGTGTAAGGCAGACTAGAATCTGACTCAGAATAGAATCTGACCGAGAGCGAGTAGGACTGAGATCACACAGAGAC
This sequence comes from Notolepis coatsorum, assembly GCF_963971535.1. Taxonomy (NCBI): domain Eukaryota; kingdom Metazoa; phylum Chordata; class Actinopteri; order Aulopiformes; family Paralepididae; genus Notolepis; species Notolepis coatsorum. The sequence goes on along the minus strand of NC_140169.1, from coordinate 113,123,722 downwards.
TCTTCCTCCTCCACCACGGAGGGGGGGGGAAGGGAGAATGCCACATCATCATTACGGTAGCTTCGGCTAATGCGAGGAGGGTTAGGCTAACGAACAGGCCTGAACACTATTGGACTGAATCACAAAAGGACGATAGACGAACACACCGAAAGATCATTAGAATAGACTCTTCAAGGACGATACAATTTGACAACATCTGATAACATCTGATTATGAGGGTCTGTTTAGAGCAATAAAACAACGCTTTTCCTCATAAGGTATCTCACGGTGTCGGAGTGTCGAATTCTTACAGAGAGTGGAGAATTGTTATGGTTTATGGATTGCACTAACGGGGGGGAGATAAGGATCTTATCTACCAGTATCGGAGACGTCAGGACCATTAAAAGTACACAACGCAGAGGAATTGGATGGAGAGCCAAACAGACGAAGACGTGATACTGGCCAGTTTGATCAGAATCTAACAATAGGGTACCGTTTACCTCCACCATCTGTTCTCTGCCCTCCAGGTAGGATTGTATCCAGCTCACTGATAAACAAAACCAATTGCTTTTAGCTTGTCAATCAGAATGGTGTGATTGACAGTGTCGAAGGCCTTTTGTAGGTCTAGCATGACCATGCCGCAGTATTTGCCCGCGTCCACCTCTTGCTTGATGTGGTCGTTCAAATAGAGAAGGCATGTGTCAGTGGAGTGGGATGTTCTGAAGCCAGATTGGAATTCGTAGATTAGATTTTTATCCGTAAGGTACTTTTCGACCTGTTCGTATACTATTTTTTCCATGACTTTCGAGATGGATGTAAGGATAGAAACAGGGCGGTAGTTGCCTGGGTCTAATTTGCTGCCCTTTTTGTGCAGGGGTGTTACTCTCGCTATTTTGAAGTCCTTGGGGACGTGTCCCTGTTTTATGGAGAGGTTTATTATGTGTGTGATGACTGGGGTGATGGCGGCTGCTGAGTCTCTGAGGAATTTGGAGGGGATGTTGTCATGGCCAGTGGCCTTGTTCGGTTGGAGGGCGCTCAGTTTATTGAGTACCTCATCTGTAGTTACCATTTCCAGTTTGAAATCGTCTTTGTGGACGCCTAGGTTCTTGTAGTATGCTACTATGTGTTCTACCCCATACTGCCCTGAGTGGGAGGGTAGTTTGTTTACCAGTGTTGTGGCTATGTTTGTGAAGAAAGTGTTTAAGTAATTGGCTACATCCAGTTTGTCTGTGATGAGCGTGTTGTCCGTCTTTATGTTTATGTTTGAGAACCTGGTTTTAAGTTTTTTACTGCAGCCTAGTTGATTATTGAGTAATTTCCAAAGTTCACGTGGTTTATTTTTGTTTTCCTCCGTTTTGTCATTGATGACATTTTTTTTTGCAGTTTTTATCATGGAGTTTACGTCATTTCTTAGTCTGTTTCTTTCTAGTTTGAGTTCAGTCACGTGGGCTTGGAGTTCACTGCTCGTGCTTTTGGTAAGCTTTGACTGACTTTTATGAAATTCAGAGCATTTTTTGTCTCTGGCTTTCATAGCGGTCAGTATTTCAGTGTGCATCCACGGCTCAGCGCGATTTTTTACCCTGGTGGTTCTTAGGGGGGCCATGTTGTTTAGTATTGTTGAGAATTTGGTTTTGAAGCCAAGCCAGGGCCCTCATTCATCAATGTGTGCGTAGAACATGTTCTATTTCCACACGTAAGCACGGAATGTAGAACCAGTGTACGCACAGGGAAGTCGGGATTCATCACACGTGCGTACGCAGGCTCTACGCACACCTGTCATGATGAATCCCACCTTGGCTCTGCGCCGAGGCTCGTGCACACTTTCACGTATTTGTATACCAGAAACGCCCCGATTAACCATATACGGTAATGGGATACACCCATGAAATGTGGAAAAATGGACTAAGCCGAGGGAAGCGTGTCATGAGACAGGCTGACAGACGTGTACACTTACGGTGATGTCGGATATGATATCTATTAACCATTGCTGCCTGGGCAGCGCAAACACTAATAAATACCGCGCTGGAATATGACTGCCTTTTCCCGTGTTGTTTGATTAATACCCAGGGATTAAAGTTCTCCTCAATTTTATTCCAAATCGCGATGGATCTCCCGTCAATCTTCTACCTGCTGCATATGATTTCTAGAGGCATACTACAATCTATTTTGATGTCAGTATTGGGTAGCCTATATAAACAATAATACGAGAGCATATACAAGAACAATGAATCTCACTGCATGTATGATGTAGCCTGCCTTTCAATACATGAACTTGAATTCCATCATGTTTGTGTGCGGGACTCACAAGGCTGTTGTCACAATGGACCGTGGTACCGGTACATTAATAACAGTCCACACAATATCACGATCCATGCCATAGCCTATGTTCTATTAGGACATGATCTGTGACGACAAATGTTCTAGAATGTTTGATTAAGATATCATACTCTGACAGCATGCCTATGATCAACAAAAACGCGAACTTGAATCCCATAGTCTGTCCACTATCTGGTGTCATTGCAATGCGTTTTCTATTCTTTCTTATACAGTAAAAAGGGGGAAGAACACTATATTCATATGACTTGTATTCTGCTTACAGCTTCGAAATTCCACTTGTTTCGTTTCACGTAAAGCCTTTTAAATATAATCAAAACGTTCCCGTGTCTCTGCGGTCTGTGCGCAAAATAATAACGAGTTGAGCTTTATGATTTATGATGAATTGAAAATGGGGGACCCTGATGTAAACAAGACGAAAGTCTTTCTCTGGTCTGCATCCCCTTAACAATTGTATGTACTGAGCTGTACTGTACTGTACCCATTCTGCAATCTGTTAATAAACTTTTCAATCAATCAATCAATCAAGCTACGCGGAGCGCAGTCAGTCAGTAGCCTACACCCCGTATATTCCGATAACGCTATATAAACCATGCTGTATTCATTCTGAGAGAAAGATCTATTATTCCAAATGCTATTTATAGGGTTTTGACCATAATTACACTACTGTTGCTATTTTACAATGAACTATAATGAACTACGGTTCATACAGAACTGCCAGTGTTATTATGCACAGAAGCTCATTTCCTTGTTGTAATAATATATTCTACCACTGGGCGTCAGCTAAGTGTGGTCCGAGCTGTGCGTAAATATAAGCACAGAGTCAAGTTCAAGTTGAAATTGATGAATCCCACTCTTTGCTTAGAAATGATCGTACGCACAGGGTAAGCACAAATCTGTGCCTAAGACACGTTGATGAATGAGGGCCCTGGGTTTCTTCAACCAGTGTACCATTGAGTTCATCTGACCAGTCCAGGCTCTTCAGTTCAAGGTTAAAGGCCTCGCTAGAGTACGTTTTGAGGTCTCTAGATGTGACCATTTTGTGACAGCCAGCCTTTTGCTTTGGCTTTTTGCGGGAACAGAATATCATATAATGATCACTTAACCCGCATGCTATCACCTCTTTATTGGAGATCATGGACTTGTCGGAGGTCAGGATGAGGTCAATGGTAGTCTGGGTTGATTCACACACCCTTGTGGGTTGGGTGATTAGCTGGCTGAAACCGTGCAGATCAGAAAATCTACTGAAGGCCTTGAAGACGGGTGCTGCTTTGCATAGCATATCCGTGTTCCAGTCCCCAATAAGGATTTTTTCTACGCCCTCCACCCCAGTTAAGCACCCATCAAGTGTGTCATAAAAGCCACTCTGTTCTGGTGGTCTATAGATTGTGCCTATTAGTACTGATTAGTACTATTCAGTACTATTAGTACTGATACAATAGTGATTGGAACTCTCTGTTTGTGAACTCGGTTTCGTTGTCGGACCTCAAGCTGTGAGAAGTGGGTTTAGGAACACAGCCCAATCGCTGAACACAGGAGAGGAGAATGGAACGTTTCAAGGGGTTTTAATTGTATTTCCCAAGCAGACAGCAGTACAATAGGAATGTGCAATAGAACGGGGTTAGAATGTTCTTGGGGGGGTGAGGATAGATGTACTGCGGCTGCATCTGTGGGCAGAGGACACAGGTCTGTGTCTGGAGAGAGAGCAAGAGCACCTCTTGCGTAGCATGGGACGTCCAGGTAGGACGGCGCACTGGAATGGGGATCCTGGGGCACAAGAGAGACGGATTAGAGCAAGGAATACACAAGAGCAGGTTTAGCAGAGCTTCAGGCCGAGACGTCGTACCTAGGTAGTGATGCTTAACACCACGACGACTTCTGGTCAGCGTCGTCGAGTAGAAGTAGGATCCTCATCAACGGGGGATGGGATACAGCTGTGAGGAGTGAGGTGCCTGACAGCGTGTGAATCAGAGGGATGAGGTGCAGCTGGGCTGGGTGACAGGAAGTGAAGGGATGCTGGCCATATATGGGTGTGAGGCTTCCGTGGAGGAAGAGAGGATGAGGAGGAGTGCGTGGTGGATGGAAAGGGGGATGAAGAGGAGTGTGTTGTGAACGTGAGGGGAAAAGGAGGGGGAGTGAAGTACGCTCGTGCTGTGACTATGACACAAGCATCCTACGTTACCATAACGGGCTACGTCTGCCAGGAATTTCTCCGTGGCCTGGAGTGTGTCACTCTTTGCTTTGAGAAAATAAACAAACACTGCCCCTGTGCACAGATCTGTAAAAGACTGTACATATCTAAAGCCTCCTATGGACTCGTTGCTTACTGGGCCGGCTAGGTCCGTGTCAACTAATGCAAGTGGTACCCTTACTTTTTCTGTGGGATTTCTGTTTCTCGGTTGAGTAACCTTCCCCGTTTTGCACACTGCACAATTTTTGTCAGGTCTACGCTTTTCACCTTCAATGTGCATGCCTTCTGTCACTGCTTGCAGTTTCAGTAAATCCTCGTAATTACAATGACCCATAATCTCGTGCCATGTCTGAATATCGTGACTGGCCGTCACGCTACACATATCATTATTATCATTACACTTGTCGTTGTCATTACACTCCGTTTGCAGATAATATATTCTCTGGTACATCTTTATGTCAAACCGTGTACCGTCAGGTTCTACAAGAAAATGTTTACCTTTATCGAAGAATACCTTGGCACCACTTGCAGTAGCAGCTATTACAGAGAATAGTCCTTTGGGAACGATGGTACGTAGAGAGCGTTCTTTAACGTCACCGTACGCCAGCGCCCCCTACTGTCCGTGAGGCATACCTGTGCGTCTCCTCTCTCTTGCGCCAACCCGTAGGTGCGTCTCCCGTCTGCCAGCTCCATGCTGTGCCTCTCCGGGTGGAAAGTGTCGTCAAAGTTCTTGAACCGACTCCTGTCGTTGATGACATGGGACGACGCACCTGTGTCCACGATCAGTCCCCTCCTCTGGGCCCGCTGCAGCTGGGCTGGCCCAGCGATGCACGCCATCCGCGCCCCGAAAGCGCAGTCTTCTTGTCCCGTTATTCTCCGGGCGTCGTCTCGATCCGTCTCACGTCGACCGTCGCGGCCATCGTGTCCGCTGCCGTCATCCTGTCCACAGCCGTCATCCCGTCCGTAGCCGCCATCTTGTCCGTAGCCACCATTTTGTCCGTGGCCGCCGTCTCGTCCATGGCCGTCATCTTGTCCATGCCCGTATCGCGCGCTCTGGTCGTGTTTCTTCATGCACGCTCTGTCTGTGTGCCCCGTGGATTTGCAGAAGCTACACCAGACAGTCTTTGTGCAGTCGCTTCTCCGATGGCCTTTCTCTCCACATCGCCAACACGCCAGTTCCGCCGTGGTCCTGGTCCTCTCCCTTGGCGTCGCTCGGATGGCTAGCTAGTTAGCACCAGTCGGTTGGTCCCCGGCTGGTGCTAACTAGCTAGCCATCGCTCCCGGCAGCTGACGCCGGTCCCCGACTGGTGCTAACTAGCTAGCCATCGCTCCAGGTCCCCGGCTGGTGCTAACTAGCTAGCCATCGCTCCCGGCAGCTAATGCCGGTCCTCGGCTGGTGCTAACTAGCTAGCCATCGCTCCCGGGAGCTGACGCCGGTCCCCGGCTGGTGCTAACTAGCTAGCCATCGCTCCCGGGAGCTAACGCCGGTCCCCGACTGGTGCTAACTAGCTAGCCAACGCTCCAGGTCCCCGGCTGGTGCTAACTAGCTAGCCATCGCTCCCGGCAGCTAACGCCGGTCCTCGGCTGGTGCTAACTAGCTAGCCATCGCTCCCGGGAGCTGACGCCGGTCCCCGGCTGGTGCTAACTAGCTAGCCATCGCTCCCGGCAGCTAACGCCGGTCCTCGGCTGGTGCTACCTAGCTAGCCATCGCTCCCGGGAGCTGACGCCGGTCCCCGGCTGGTGCTAACTAGCTAGCCTTTGCTCCCGGCAGCTAACGCCGGTCCTCGGCTGGTGCTAACTAGCTAGCCATCGCTCCCGGGAGCCTGCGCCGGTCTGTCTGTCGAAGACAGAGGGAACCGCATCAGGCTTCAGCTGATTAGTGGTCTTCTGGACAAACCTTCCACCCCCAACAACATAATCCGAGGCAATGAAGTGTTCGCTGGAGATCTTCATTCCCTGTCCAACAGGCTGATCGCGCCGCCTGAGTGCAGCCAGCCTGAGTGCAGCTAACAGTAGCTACTGTCTGTAACTCTGATGCATTTTCTGTTTGCAGTCCAATGTTCACCAAAACACACACCCACACACTTATAATTTGTTCCTCAACGTTATATAGACAGGTCATGTTTTGTAAACTAACGTTATGTTTAGAATGGAATGAATACATGGGTCGGGAAAGATAGTTAGCTCAAAGCTAATCCGGCCTGTTTAACCACTAGTTTCTGTTAGCTAATGAAGGCTAATGCTGGCTGAGCAAGGAAACTAACAGTAAACGTTTTACATGAAATACAGCCCAAAAACCCTGCTGACAAATGTTTGCTTATACATTATACATTCTATACTATAATAATACAAACGTTTCATTGCCTCTCTGTGACGACAAAGTTGTTTAAATAAGGGGAGAAAAGTAGCTAAAACCAATGTATTTGGATGGGACAGGAAGTACCATTGGCAACCGGAAGTCAGCCGGAAGTGCCTACTTTCAGGTTGTGCAAGTGGAGAATAGGGCGACAATAATGTGGTCAAGAGGCATGGTTTCTATCATTAGCCTTAACTGGCGTGGTTTATTTATTCACATGGTATGAGCAGCAGTTCTAGAGTTCTCCTCTCACTGAGAGGCTGGTGGGAAAGAGGTAGAATAGGAGGAGACATCTCTAATACTCGCCACCTGGTGGTGTTCCTGAGTGACTCCGCCTAGAGCGCCCTCTAGTGGAAACAGTTATATACGCAGTTAGACAGTTACTAACAATCCTACACAGAACCTACTTCAACATACAGCAAAACATGTTTTTCGCTATCTCAAAGGCACAGCAGATAAACAGCTTTGTTTCAGAAAGAGCAGCGAGGGCTTAGGGCTTCAAGCCTATAGTGATGCAGATTGGGCGGCAGACGCCACAGACAGAAGAAGTACCACCGGGTATTGTGTGAGTTTGGGTACAGACAGCTCACTGGTTTCATGGAAAACAAAGAA